>NC_136061.1:1923065250-1923367750 GCF_964261635.1 Lissotriton helveticus
GTGACCCGCTGCCGGTAAATCCGTGCCTGCCTCATGCGTCTCCTCCGTGCTGCTCGCTGTAGCCTTCGCCGCCTCACCACCATGTACATCCCAGGCATTGTGGAACGCCTATTGCTGCTGCTGAATGTCCTTATGTGTGATTGGTCAGGCCTGGACCTGTTGGTGATTGGCTAACAGTTTTTCAAAATTTGGTTAATCATGGCTTTTATGGTTACCACCTGCTTTGAGTTGTCCTTAAATTGCGCCGCGCTAATGTGCGATTTAGCGATTTATCGCTAATGTATTTCTTTCATGAATGCCGATTGAGACAGTATTGCGTTTCGCTATTCAATTCGCAGATTCCGTGGTTGGTCGCTATTTCATTTTCGCTAATGCTCGACTTCCCGGAGTCTGCGACTTTTACAGCGAAATCGCTATTCCGCTCGCTATTATTTTTTAGCGATTTCGCTATTTCGTACATGAATGCCGATTCCATGTTTTGCACCCGCAATTGCGTTTTCGCTGCCATTGCGGGCGCTATTTCGCTTCATGAATCAGGCTGTTGATCTAGCATGACCTCTATTTATTCTCAAAGAAATTATTTAAACATCAATAACCTGGAAGAAAAAGTTTTAATACTCAAAACATTCATTTATTAGTATGACAGTTTGAAAAATTAGAAAAGTTTTATATTACCAAATTGTGGAAACGCAGACATCAGCATAAGAACAGAATAGTTCCCAAAGAACACCTCTCTCTCTCTCTCTCGATGTTCCCCTCTCATAGGACTCGGCACCCATTCAAAACTTAAAGTCCAGAAAAATGTCAAAGTCCCTGCGCCATAGGAAAATTGCGCAGACCGGCAGCATGTCGGGGTGCAAAGATAAAATCGGAAAAGTAAGCTAATTTCATCGTTCCAAATGTCCTCTTTTATACCCTTTTCACTAACTTATCTATCTAAAACTCATAACTTTCGGGTCTTAGACTGTCCATGATTGATCACTTGAGGGGTGGATGAGCATCACCTCATCACCTTATTGTTCAATTTCCGCAGAGTCATCGTTATAATTGAAAAAAAAAGTAAGCACATTGATCATATCATTCCTCTTCCGCTTGTGTCCTTTAATTTGTTATTCGATGCCCTATTCCCACGTTCAAGATGCTGACATTCGACATTCCAATATGCAGGCCACACTATCTTTGACCCATTCTGCACAGGCACAGGCTGCTCGCTCTTCTCCCTTTTCGAACTTGCGCATGCGTACTTCATCGCAAACTCGGAGTCGCAGTCAGCCTCCATTTTGTATTGACCACAAAGGCCACATTTTAGGAACTATTATAGAAACAAACACAAATAAATATACATTTGAGAAATAAAGCCCTTCGCCCTTCTGTTTACCTTCCTCCTACTAAAAGTATCCCAGTTAGTAGTTACCTAGCTTTAATCAACATATATGCGTGTTTTACTTACCAATCTTCATGATTTATGCCACAAATAAACAGACAGAAATCACATCCATGCAATTTTCAATTCGATTATGACAAATGCGTACTGTTTAGGACACAATACATTACAAATTAGTAGATTACGATTTGCAATTACATGCAATTTAGTATCCCACGTGTATTTGTGTAGGTGCATTCTTTTCTATGTTGGTTAATTTCAAAACCACACGATTAATGCATATTACTGTTATGGAGAAGTAACTTCACAAGGGGTATACAAAATTGTTTTTGTTTCCTCCTTGCTCCATCAACTCCCTCCTTTGGTGATTTATCACCAAATATCTCCCAAAAATGTGTACATTTTATTTTATCTCAACATGTTTCAAATTCATTTAATTAGTATGAGTTACACTTTAGTTTCTTCCATTTTTTTCGGTCTTGATAAAGCTTCTCTTTAAACTCCTCCATTTCAATATCACATTTTTCTCGTTCCCTGTCTTGTTTTTCTTCAATTACTTTCTTTAAAGATCTTTTGACATTTATTCTTTTTCTAAATTGACAACTTAGTCTCAAACCTAAGATCACTATTATTATTACAGTAACTGGAATTAATATTTTCCCTATCATAGATCTACCTATTTCATAAAACCAATTTTTAACTGCTGTAAAACTTCTACCAAGTTTCTCAAGAACACTGTCAACCTCCAGTGGTTCAACCTCCGTATGCAATTCTGTAAGATTTGTAATATATCTCTCAATGTTTTGACTTTTATCAGGAATGTAGGTACATCAATGTTGCACCTTCAAAATTCCACAGACTCCTCCTTCTTTCGCCAAAATCATATCTAAAGCAAGTCGATTTTGCATCACCATACTTCTCATAGCAATCATTTAATTGTTTACTATTAGAAATCCTCCAGCTGTGTCTGTTGACAATCGGTATACTATTGTTGACAATTTTTGAATTCTGTTTGTATTAAAGGATATACCCACTGCTGGTATCAGTGCTCCAAAAACATCACCTATTATTTCATTCACACTTTCTCTTTTTCTACGACTTAAAGGTTTACCTATTTCATGAATTCCATTAGTACCTCTATCTACATGAAAGATTTTAGGAAAGACCATGCCAATATAACATGAACCGTACCAATGGTCTGGTAGTTGTTCCCACATAAAAAATAAATACCTGGAAAAACTGGGTCATTACCATCTTTAAATCCCCAACCCCCTTTTATGATATAGGTATCTTCACATTGACTTGCTCCCACAAAATAATTGTCATACACAGGGTTATCTCTTCGAATACATAATTTTCCCAATAATGGTGTATCTATGCTTATAGCCACATTTACATTATGTCCCTCAAAATTATCATCTGCAAACGTCCACATTGTGGATTTAGTTGTTTCACTTTTTCTTTCCTTTTATATTGTTGCCTTCTTTTCTCAACCATATTTAAAAAGACGTTCTCTTCATTTCTCATTTTACAAGTCAAATTATGTTTGAAGGCATAATCATGTGTCAATTCTTGTGTTTCTAAGAAATATTCTCCAAAAACTTTAGCAGGCTTAATTTGGTTAAGTTCAGCAACAATTTTCAATTTAGCAAATACATCATCAGAATCTGAATAATAATATTCTAATTTTCCTGTTCTATGGGGCGTGGCTTGGACGCGAAGTGGAATGGCTGCTTGATCTCGCAGCTCCGCCGACCGAGCAAATAAATCCGCTAATTATCGGCTTTTCTGGAGTGTAACCTCAGACCTTTCCCCCCAGGATAACAGCACGTAGACAGGGCAACTACCCGGCAGCGAAAAAAGGACCGGGCTGCAAGCTCGAGAGCAGAAACAGCGGACTACCTGCGGACCGGGCTGAGGCCAAGTTGCAGTGCAGAAGTCGGGGGCTCGCGTGACTCATCGGCCCGGACAGGCGCAGCAAGACGCCGCGGAGCAAAGGCGCCAGGCGGGAGGGGCCTGTGTGCGAATACCACAGACACTCGCCAGACCGCGTGAGGCACAGGCTTGCTTGTGTGGACGCTTCGCAGCTCCTAAGGAGAAATATCTGGAGGTGATATCCCGGCGCTGAGGCACACCACGAGGACGAACTGCCACTGGACGGCCATAACGGTCCGTTCGGCGACCGGCCCGGTAAGGATCCGACGGGGAGTGAGATGAGGGAGGCTGGTCCCTGATCTGGTCAGTGAAGTGGCGCCTAAGAATTCATAACAACGCAGTACCCTAGGGGGCAGCCACGCTGGTCGATTAGCGGCGCTTCCTCACGGCCTGACCCACACTGCCAGAAACCCTCGCTCAGCCATTACCTGGGGCCACATTCCGCCCGCCGCAGAGGGAAGGAGGGTGAGACATTGAACCAGCACTGACGGCAGCGGAGACCAGTAGCATCCGCCCTAGGCACCAGCGACAGTGTGGTAGGGAAGAGTGGCGGGACGTGGAAGGCCATTTTGTCCTGCTCTGACCCCAGTGCCATACCCTACTGCTACGGCCTGGGACCACTTTGGAACCTTGTGGAAACTACAATATTTGTGGGGGCTGTCTGGACCTTGAGGCACTACGTCGGGGACAGTTTCCCTCGGGTGGCCCCGGGGACATATCGGAAATTGGACTGATTGGCGCGAAATCTCTCGCTACTGCAAATCCAGTCGACGAGAAGTGTACCGATTACTAGCGTGCGACACTGATAGTGGGCTGCGGCGACTCCAGCGTCCCCCCCTTGCTGTCGCGGTCGAAGCTAGATATGGGGAAACCGGACACGAGGCAGCCACGGCTAACATTTGACAAGACCAAGCAGAAGGCTGCTGGACAGGACCAGTCGGAGGATGACGCCGCGAAGAGTGACCAGGCTGGCATGCAAAATGCGGAGATAAAATCCATGTTCCAGGAATTAAAAACAAGCCTACAGGGCATAGACCACAAGATGGACGACTTGGCAGCCCACATGGACAGTCTCACCAGGCGGATGGATAAACAATTCGGCAGAGTGGGTGTGTTGGAAACGCGAGTCACCGAAACGGAGGAGAATCAAACTGCTATGGACAAAAACCTGCGCGGCATGGACAAGGTTCTGACGTTTATCCAGCAAAAGAACGAGGATTTAGAGGCCAGCTTGAGACGCAACAACGTCTGCATCACGGGTGTGGCGGAAACATTACAAAAATGGAACTGTATGTTGAGACAATGATGTCGGAACTTTTTGGTGCGGGTCTCTCTCAAATGTTCCTAGTCGAGAGGGCACACAGAGCTTTGGGCCCCCAGCCTAAGCCAGGCGCCGAACCAAGAGCAATAATTGCGCGTATCCTGAACTATAGGGACCGTGATACCATCTTGCGCATGGCGAGGGACACGAAAGATATACAATATCAGGGCAACCACATCTCGATATTCCCGGACTTTACCATGCAGGTACAGGCAGCCAGGAGAGAGTTCTTACCGGCTAAAAAGATATTCCAGCAGATCGGCACCAAGTACTCGCTCATTTACCCTGCGAAACTGAGGGTACAGGGCCCTGGCAGACCTTCCTTTTTTGTGGACGCAAAGGCGGCATTGAAATATGCCAAGCAACTGGCTCAGGACCAGAAAAAACAGATGCCAACTGAAGAGCCGCAGGCGCAGGCTGGGTTGAGTGACATTGAGTGACTGTAGATATGACCATAGGTACGTCTGTTGCACCTCTATGATCATGGATGCCGGAAGGAGGGAATTTCGAACTGAGACCCTACAGAGCTGCCCTGAACAGATAAGTGAACAAGCGAAGATCCATGTATGAGGGTGGAGGGGTCCTTGAGAGAACACTGCTAGACTGGCGCTCGGTCGCCCTGACAAAAGTACAGGGTTAGTGGGTGTCCGACCTGCGTTCCCCAAGGGATGATTCCCATTGACTTGTTCTTGATGCAGAGCCCTATAGGGTGCTTGAAGTTTGGGTGGGAGGGGGGGGGAGATCTGCACGACCTGATTGGGGGGTTGGAGCGGGAGGGGGCAGGGGTGTTTTGGGGTTGAGTTGTAATGTTGAATTTTGTTGCAATGTGAGTGATATGACGCATACAGCCATCACCAGCACTGAATTGTGCAATGGGCACCATGGGTTACTGAACTGGCAGAGATATCGGTTGGCATGCAAATCTAGATCGGGTAGGGATGTGGTCGGGACTGTCGCCACTCCGTTTGTGTGGAGACAAATCTCTATTTTGACGAATGAATCAGCTACAGGGAGTGCAATGTACCTTATGGCAATGTAACGATGGCTCAAATTAGACTGTTAACCTGGAATGTACGTGGCATGAATGACAGGCGCAAGGCCAGACTGGTCCAAGCCTATCTACTTCGAAAAGCCATAGACATATGTTTCCAACAGGAGACCCACCTGACGACTAACGCTACCACTGTGCTCCGGCACGGTAGATGGGGAGAGGTTGTGCATGCGTCCTATTCAAACTACTCACGGGGGGTGGCGATACTGGTTAGAAAAGGCCTACATTGGAAAACGTCAGAGGTGGTAAAAGATGCTGAGGGCAGGTTCATACTTCTGGTGGGGACATTATGTGGCATGCGAATGATACTGGTGAATGTGTATGGCCCTAATGACGATAATCCTGAGTTCTACAGCGACCTCTGGTACAAGATACAGACCCGTGGTCAGGCTGCGGTTGTTTGGGGTGGGGATTATAATGTTGTGCTGTCAGACATCTTAGACAGGCAGGGGACGACAAGGGAACATCACCCTAAAGCAGCGGCTGCACTTGGGGAAATCATATCTGATGCGCAATTGGTTGATTCATGGAGGGTACTGCACCCCGGGGCCCGTGAGGGCACTTGCCTAACGCTATATAGGGCTGCGTGGTCCAGACTGGACTACTGGCTACTATCAAGGGATATCCACGCACTGACAACTGAAGTGACGCACCTGCTGAGATCACTTTCAGATCATGCCCCGGTCTGTCTGATACTGTCCACCCCAACGCAGTACGTTCAGCCTTTCAGTTGGAGGTTCCCCTCCCGGGCTCTCCGTGATCAGGTTTTCAAGCATGAGCTGAGGGGAAAACTGGAGGAGTACTTTGAACTGAATGATGGCTCGGTAGACTCCCCGGGCACACACTGGGAGGCATGTAAAGTGGTGACGAGGGGATACTGCATGTCTCTGAAAACAGGGGTACTTAGATCCATAAGAGACACCCTACATACACTAGAAACTGAATTAGCAGCGCTCGAGGCTCAGTTAAGAGATGCACCAACAGATAGGATCCGGGCTGATTTTAGAGCGAAACTCACACAATACCAAGAGGAGGCAGACAGGGAGGTGTCATTTCTGGCGAAAGATGGTCAGGCCCGACGATACAGAGAGGGGGACCGAGCAGGTCGAACCTTGGCCAACATGCTTCGCTCACCGAGGGGGGGCAGACTATGTCTTAGAACTTAGAAATGAAGGAGGAGACACTGTCAGGGAACCCCAGGCCATACTCAAGGTCATGACTGATTACTACCAAACACTCTACACATCCAAGATCACACCGGATGACCAAACACTCACAGACTACCTAGACACAATTGCTTTAGCTTGGTTCAACAATGGGGCAAGAGAATATATGGACTTACCGTTCACACAAGAGGACATAAGGGCAATAATAGCAAGTCTGCTGCCTGGTAAAGCACCAGGACCAGACGGACTAACGGCAGACTTTTACAAGGAGTATGCGGACATCTTGGTACCTAGACTTCACAAGGTCTTCGAGGAGGCGGTGGAAACAGAGATACTCCCACAATCCATGCGTGAGGCGATGATTATTACCCTGCTAAAGCCTGACAAAGATCCCACAAATCCGGACTCCTACAGTCCGCTTTCGCTCATAAATATAGATGCTAAAATCTATGCGAAACTGCTGGCGGACCGTCTCAAATACATGCTGCCGCAAATAGCGCTTTCTGACCAATCGGGATTCGTCCTGGAGAGGTCCACTTCACATAATCTGAGAGTCCTTTTCGGGCTACTCCACTATCTAGACCCCAAGGTGCAGGCTACGGCCGCACTACTGGATGCGACCAAAGCATTCGACTCGCTAGAATGGAAGTTTCTGCTCACACTCTTTACCCGAATGGGCTTCAGTCCACTGTTTGCCAAACGCATTGGCATTATATATAATAACCCGACCGCTAGAGTTCGGGTGAATGGACAGACTTCGGCCCCTATCCTCATTACGAGAGGCACCAGACAGGGATGTCCGCTGTCTCCTTTGCTATTCGCTATAGCTACGGAACCACTAGCGGCACGCATGCGACAACACCATACCCAGCGAAGCATTGGCTTCACGTCGCGAGGTCTGCTTATCTCTCTATATGCAGACGACGTTACAATCTACATGATGAATCCGGCGGAAAACTTTGACCCACTGATGAGGGAAGTACTTCGATATAGTGGCCTTATTGTGATCAATATCAATTGGTCAAAGTCAACTATGTTGCCGTTGACGGACGGCACGTCCAAATGCCACACTGAATTTCCGATCGACTGGGTAGTGGACGACGTCAAATACCTGGGTATTAAAGTGAGCCGCTCTATACAGGACATCTGGCTTTCCAACTTCGGGGTGGCGATGGACTGGCTTGAGTGCAAAGTCAAAAAATGGAAGACTCTACCGCTTTCACTGACGGGCCGCATAGCGATTGCAAAAATGGTGGTGGTCCCTAAATTCCTTTATCTGTTCATGAACATACCCCTGCCTCTAACGATGGCTTTTTTCCGTCGGCTTAGGTCTGCTATCATCGAACTGGTCTGGGCGGGTAAGCAGCCTAGAGTGGCCTTGAACCTTCTTACTCTCCCGTTCCATCAGGGGGGCCTGGCCGCGCCAGATTTTGAGCTATATGCGTATAGTGCGCAGGCCCAATACTTGTATTACTGGCACCACCCAATCCCGTATCAACCGCACGTGGCCATAGAAACAGACGTGGCAGCCCCCTGCCCCCTTAAGGCAGCGGTATACAAAAAATATAAACGGTCTCAGGAGGACATTGACACCGTGGAAGTGGTACGCTGGGCTTGGGCGGGTATTGCCAAACGTGCAGGCGTAAGCGAGCTGTATGCCCCGAGCATGCCACTAGATGGCAACCCACTGCTGGGACCGCTCATGGACGCGGCGGTAGTCCGTAGGGCTAGCGATCGAGGCCTGAAGGTAGCGGGTGACTTGTACCCGGACGACGTTTTTATTGCACTGCAAGACATGACTGAGTCCACTGACCCGACCGCCTCGGAACTCTTACTGTATTACCAATTACGTGCTGCGTGCAAACATAGATATCCTGTCTTCCCTGAGGTCCCGCCGACGCTAGCGGCATTGGAGGACATACTATCGAATGCCTCCTCGCATAAATTGATCACGCGAATATACAAGTCTACACAGAACACGTCACCTGTCCCACATGCTGACTCACGGGTGGCCTGGGAGAGGGAGGCGGGTATCAGCATAACGGAAAAACAATGGACATTTTGCTGCACACAACTAGAACACCTTTCCCCCAACTACAGGCTGCGGCTAATCCACTTCAACTATTTGCATAGAACGTACCGCACACCCATACAACTGGTCAAAATGGGACTGACGTCTGAAGCCACTTGTTGGAGATGTGGTGCGAGGGAGGCTACGTTCTATCACCTGGCTTGGGACTGTGGCCCAATACATACATACTGGGAGACAATTTTTCGAAACATAGTGCAGATAGTGGGTACACACATGGGCCCGGACCCACTTGTTGCGTTACTGGGATTTGTGTTGCCTATACCTAGTGCATCCCGGAAGCTGGTAGCCCTACTGCTATTACTTGCCAAGCGACAAATAGCTCTTAAATGGAAGCAAAAGGCTCCGCCTACAACATCCGGATGGGTAAAATCTGCACTGTACTGCAAGGACCAGCTGTCCGCATATTGGGAACTGATGCCAATGCGATCCAGGCCGACCAATATCTGGCAACCATTGGTGGACTGGCTGGCTAGTTCGGAAGGTAGTGAAAGTGACTGAGGGAGGCGGATGGGGCGACTCTGGAGGGTTGGTGTGGGTGATTAGAGGGGCGTGCTCAACGTTTTTAACCCGGTTGTTGATAGCAGCGGAACCCAGGGATTTACAATTGGATCCAAATATGCTGATTTGTGACAATCACTCATGTGTGTTATTGCTAGTTGACAAGTTCTGCAATATGTAACTAATCTGCACAAATGTACACCTACTGATATCTGGACGTGCAATGCAATGTAATTGAGCTGCCTGCCTCCGGGTTGTTGGCTAAATAGCGGTGTACTCAATACTGATAACAATAAAGGTTTTGAAAATTTAAAAAAAATACAAAAAAAAAAAAATTCCTGTTCTATAAAATAAACTTGTTAATACACTACATGCAACTCCATATGTTAACGGTAAATGGTGGTAGGTTACACCCTCAGACACAGATGCTGGCAATTTCACACAGACATAGCAATCGCTGGCATCCATCGTCCTCAAATACTCAGATAATAATCTTGAAAAGGTATTATGTGAAAAGTCACTAATTGAGTTATCTTGCTGAATTTCAGGCCTATACACATGTATTTTTTCATTTTTCAAATTATTATTCTTTTCTTTCATACTCTCATTTGCTTTAAATTTTTCAAAATCTGGTCTAAAAGGAATAATAATAGCAATAATCAACCATACTAACATTAACAACCCAGTACATAATAACCACATTCTACACCATTTTCTAAAAATAGAACACTTAGATCGGGTTACTTCATTAGTGACCATTTATTTTTTTTGCGCAGCAATTTTCACAATCTTTTCACCTTTAAATTGTCTCTCTTTACCTTTTTTTCATTTACAATGTTCTTCTCAGTCAAGATTACAGATTTTGTTTCATATATCTCTTCTTTTCACAGTTTTCCAGAACATCTTTAAAAATCTCTTTTACTTTCTTTGAGTCACAGTTTACTCACTTTCTCTTTCCTCACCTTGGCAATACAAATTCTCTTGGCTGCTATTTACTTCACTTATTGGAGGCAGCAACATGTAGGTCCATTCAGGTGATTTATATTTTTGATTTCGTCTCCTCACTCTTTTTGGCCTTTGCACAATCTCTATTTTCTTTCCCAACAACTCCTTTTGACTGGTTATTTCATTTACTTGATCTTCTGGTACTTTTGCTTCATTAACCAGTTTTAATGTCAGTCAATCAGGTCCTTTAGGCCAATTATCTCCTTTTCAAACTCTTTTTATTTCAGGTTCAACAGTGTTTCATTCCACTCTCCAAGCTCTTTTTCTTGAACTTCTCCTTAATTGAGTGTCATCATCACTGTCGTCAGTCTCTGTTTCAGATCTTTCTACAGTTTTATTTCTAATGAACTTTATAGGATCTGATTCTTTTTCTGAGCTTATTTTCTCTTTGGTTAGTTCTTTCACTCTGTTAGGAACTTCTCCATAGCTGGTACTTGGAAGCTCATCCTCATCATGAGTTATTTCCTTTTCACCAGTTTTGAGATTTTGGTTCCTGCTTTCAGAGCTTTCAGACTGTCCTTTAGTATCTTTTTGATTACCAGTCTTATTTTCACTTAGTTCTGTGTCCTTACTGGTATCCATCTCTACCAAATCTCGACTTACAGGTCGATCTTCAAAAATTGGTATTTCAACAATTTCACTTTCTCCTTCAGATGCAGAGCTAGTATCTGATATCTCCAGATGTCGACAAACAGGTCGAACTTCAGTATCTGGATCTCTTTCTGGTTCACCCTCAGAGTCCAAGTCAGTGGTGCTTTCACCCTCTTCCTGTGGATTTTCAGGCTCAGGCACACTAATGGTATGACTAGCATGCACCCATCTCTTGACTCCAGCACATTTAACTGCATTGGTGCTAACCAGAATGACTTGTCTGGGCTTTTGCCAGCGAGGCACTAGACAGTTTCTTCTCCTGTGAACTTTTTCCGAACCCAGTCTCCAGGGACTAGATCATGAGCTGGATGTTTTTCTTTCATTTGTGCCTCAGTCCGCACCTGATGGAACACAGAAGTTACCACGTCAGACAGATTTTTGCAGTAATCCAGTATGATATCATCATTTATAGTCAACAGTTTATCAAGTGGCACAAATGCTTGTCTCATTACTCTTCCCATCAAAATCCCATGAGGACTTAATCCTGTCCTTTTATCAGGTATGCTCCTCAAGGTCATTAGAACACGTGGCAGTGTATCAGGCCATTTTAGTCCTGTGGCCAAACACATTTTTGCAATTCTGTTTTTTATTGTTCCATTTACTTGTTCAACTACCCCAGAAGCCTCTGGTCTGTAAGCACAGTGTAACTTCTGACGATTTTCCAGTGCTTCACAAATCATTTGCATTAATTCATTGTGAAAATGTGTTCCACGGTCTGTCTCAATGGTTACTGGGAAACCGTAGCGTGGTATTATCTCACGCAACAACAGTTTTGCTACAGTCACTCCATCGTTTCTCTGGGTTGGAAAGGCTTCAACCAACCATGAAAACAGACAAATGATTATAAGTACATATCGAAGTCTGTTACAGGGTTTCCACCCTGTAACAGACTTCGATATGTACTTGTAATCATTTGTCTGTGTGTGAATGAAATCCAATTGCATTCTTGTAAATGGACCTCCATCCTGTCCTATGCTATGGTTCCCAAACTCACAACTGTTTTTCTTCTTGGATTTAATTGCTGACATACAAGACATCTCTGGCACAGGCTTTTAGCAATCATCCTAAACTTAGGGTTGTACCATGTCTGTCTAAACATTCTGATCATAGCCTCCCTCCCAATATAAGCTTGACCATGATACATTTGGGCCATATTTGAAATCATGTTATCAGGCATTACTGGTCTCTCATCTTTGTAAACCCAGATTTCATCCTCTTCTCTCTGCCTACATCCTGCTTTTAACCAGTTATCTTTTTCTTCTTCACTGGCTTCTTCCTGCATTTGCGTTATTTCCTGCCATGTCTCAACTACTGTGGTTAGCATCAAAGGACTTGAAACATGTTCAGTTTGTCTATCCCGATTTATAGATGCAAGATTTTTGGCACAGTATTTTGCAAGTGAATCGACATATCTATTACCTCTGGTAATGTAATCATCTCCTTTCTTGTGAGCTGCACACTTCACAACAGCAATCTTGTCAGGTAATTGAATTGCATCAATCAACATTCTCACAAATTCAGCAATTCTAATGGGGGATCCTGCCGAAGACATATAACCTCTTTGGGACCACAATTGACCATAATCATGGACAACCCCAAAACCATACTGACTGTCAGTCACTATGGTGACCCCTATCTCTTTTCCCAGTTCACATGCTCGAATCAAAGCATTCTACTCTGCAATTTGAGAAGAACGAATTCCTTTCAGACAAGATGCTTCTAGGACATCTGCCACTGTACATACAGCATATGCAGCACTCAGAGCAGCTTCATCTGTTCTTAAGCATGAGCCATCAACAAACATCACATGATCAGATTCTGGCAATGGTTCATCTTTGATGTCAGGTCTTGGTTTGGTACAGTAAAAAAAATCCAAACATTTGTGATCAACTTCATTTCTTACTTCCACATCCATAACATCAGGTAACAGTGTAGATGGATTTACATTTACACATCTTGAAATTGTCCCATTATCTGCACCTAGAATTGTTTTCTCATATTTTGTCATTCTGTTATTGGTAAGGTACTGCATTTTAGTTCTAGTGAGGAGAATCTCCACTGAATGAGGTACATATACTCTCAAAGGAAATCCCATCACTATGCTTTTACTTTGTTCCAGACGTATACTTGTAGCAGCTACTGCTTTTAGACATCCCAGGAATGCACTTGCAACGGGATCCAAAACAGCAGAAAAATATGCAATTGGCTTTCTCAGTTTTCCATGTCTTTGTATTAAAACTGACAATGCACATCCTTCTCTCTCACTGCAATACAGCTCAAATTCTTTTTCGTATTCTGGCATTCCTAATGCTGGTGCTTCACATAGACTTGTTTTGAACTGCTCAAAAGCTTCCATTTCTGCGTTATTCAGTGTTATTGGATCTTTTACATCTGCCTTTGTCAATCTTTGTAACGGTTTAGCTATTAGTGAGAATCCACTAATCCATTGTCGACAGTATCCTACCATCCCAAGAAACATTCTCACCTGTCTCTGTGTTTTTGGAGGTTTCATTCCTTGTATCATTTTGATTCTCTCTCTGGTAACTTGCCTGATTCCTTTAGCAATCTTATGACCTAAATATTGTACTTCTTTCTGACAAAACTGTAGTTTTGACGGAGACACTTTATGTCCCTCTTCTGCTAAACGATTTAGCAGGGCAACTGTGTCTGAAACTCATGCATCTTTTATGTTTGATGCCACTATGAAATCATCAATGTACTGCACTAGAACTGATTCCCCAGGCATACTTAAACTTTCCAATGATTTCTTTAGCAATTGATTAAAGATGGATGGACTCTCAGTATACCCCTGAGGAATTCGGCACCATGCCAGTCTCCGAACCGGAACGCAAATATTGGCTGGCTTTCAGGATGTAATGGAACAGTCAAGAACGCATTGCCTAGATCAATGACTGTATACCATTCTGCATCATGTGGAATTTGGTATAGAATTACTGCTGGGTTTGGCACAATTGGACAACATGGAACTACAATTTATTAACCTTTCTCAAATCCTGTACTATTCTAAACATTCCATTAGGCTTTTTCAATCCCATTATAGGCGAATTACAAGGACTACCTTCTATTTCTCTCAAGATTCCTTGTTCAATAATTTTATTTATCACTGGGGTTATTCCTTCAATTATTTCAGCTGTCATTTTGTATTGAGGGATGTTTGGGTAACTTACTCCTTCTTTCACAGAAACTTTCACAGATGTACATTTTTCATCAAGCCAATATCTTCTCCTGTGAAGTCCCACACTTGTTCTTTGACTACCTGCTTCAATTCATCAGGTATTTTCTCTCGCTCAAACACAGGAAACATATTATTATTCTCTGATTCTATCAGTGACATAGTCATTTAATGCAAGCTATCCTCATCCGGGGTTTGAAGCTCAATGCCATCTGGTGAACAGTAAATGGCACAGTTCATTTTGCACAGTATGTCCCTGCCAAGAAGGTTAACAGGACTACTGTCACACACCACAAATCGATGCATGTCTTTGAAGTTTCCAATTTCTATTTCACTGGTTTTGTTAAGGACGTTTTAATCTGCTTATTAGCCACACCTACAACTTGTATATGTTCTCCAGAGAGAGGAAGGTTTTGAGCTTCTACTGATCTAACAGTACAACGGGTAGAACCTGTGTCCACTAGGAAAGTCCCATCTACATAATTCTCCTTTCCATTCACATAAGGACCAGATTGATCTTCCTCTAGAGTTGAGCCAAGTATGCACTCTTCTCCCTCTCTCAGGCATCGTCAGAAACTGTCATCCGACTCACTCCCGTCTTCCTTCAGCCAATACTGCGGACTCAAACTCACTCTTGGATTTCTTATTACCTGATTTCCTGCACAGAATCCTGTCTCTGCACTGTATCTCTGTACATTTACACTGCGAGGAAGTGGAGGTTGTGGCACCTGACTCTGTTAATTAACTACCTGCTGCTGTGGCAAAGGCTGTTGAATTAACCTCATTCTGCACCTGTGGATTCAATGATGTATTTTCAGGGTTAACTTTCGGTGGATACTTACACTCTTTTCTCCAATGCCCTATCCTGCCTCAATTATGACATGAATATTTCTTCTTTAGTTCTTCTATATTTCCTGTTAATTTTGGTTTACTGAAATTTCCCTTTATTCTATTCTGGTTTCCTTCTTCACTTTTATTTACTAATTGAGCTACTTGATGTTATGCAACTTTCATTTGTGCCCACATCGCTTTTTCTTTAAGCTTTCTTTCCTTTACTTTGATTTCATCACTACAGTATTTTGTATGCCTCAAAACCTCATCAACTGAGCACGACTGCCACCCCATCAAATTATGCTTAATCATGTCCCCTATTTCTGGTCTTAATCCAAACACAAAACGATATACAAAATGACTCCTATCTTTTTCATTCAACTCCTAATATTCACTGTATGGTTTAAACACTAATAACAGTCCCTCATAAAATGCATGAACTGATTCTTTTGCTTCTTGTATTGCTCGGTCAATCTTTACCCACTCTGTCTCTTTTTGTGGAATTTTATTTTTCAGAAACATTATTACCTGCTCATATTTTGGCATTACTTCAGGTCCAGGAGCACCTGTTACTTTATCTCATGGATATTCAGTTTTAGGCCAATCTACAGTGATCTTACACTCTGACCATTGATCTGCTGGTACCACTATGTCAAATAGTCCATCTAAATCTTCCCATAAAACCTTTGAAACTTTTACAAATTGATCTACCTGTCTATACCATTCTACTGGTTTCTCTCTTAATCTGGGAAAGTCATTCGTAAATGATAATATGTCCTGTCTGATCCAGGGTACATGTACATATCCTCCTCCTGGTATTTCTCCCATAGGAAATTCATTTACCACTTCTTCTTTCTCTCTTACTGGGAATGCTAATGTTGATTTGTCATTGTTTTCCTCTCTTTTCTTTGCCCAAATTGTTTTCCGCCTTTCAATGTCTCCCCATTTTCTCAATTACATGATCAATTCTTTTATTTGAGGTATTCTTCCTGCTGTATTCATATTTTGTATATCCTTTTCTGTAAAATCCACTCTGTAAGGTTTCTGCAACGCTTTATATTTTGTAAAATCTACCATTTCACTTGTTAATCCTTCAAATCGGTCATGCATATTTTTGGTTTTCCATGTAATACTTTTACACATAAACATCAATTCATCATCTTGGTAACTTTTCAATATATCTGTCCCAATCGTTCCAACTATTAATTCCTCCATTTCAATTTTTAGTCTAGCCACATCTAACGTTTTTGGTTCCTTTTCTTTCAATTTCAAAGTTTTAATCCAATCACTTAGCTCCTGTTCTGATGGTCCTACTGGGGTTTGTGTCAAATCAATTTTCTCTACACTTCTCTCAGGAGTCATAGAAACAGACTACGCACCTGTTGGGAATTTATACAGAAGACTTTGATTAAAAGTTAAATCAGGCAGTGTCATTTGATTAGTATGTTTAATTTCTGACAAGTCTGGGTAAACCTTTTCCTTCACTTTTTGTAAACTCTGATTCAAAGGAATAGTTAAAGATTGTTCTTTTATTTTGTGATGCTCAAACACTGGAATTACAGGACCTATTGTTACCGGAACAGTTACAGCTTCTATATTTTTAGTAAGTTCTTGTATCTTTTCAGTTAATTAATTTGTTGAACGTATATACTCAGAAGTACTTGGTTGTTCTTCAATTTGCCTCTCTATTCTGTTCTCATTTTTCCTTGTATCATCACTTCGTTTAGGTGTACCAGTAAGTCTTGGTCCTATTAATGGAACATCAGAATCATATCTCATTTCTACTCTTTCCATAAGATCTCTAAAATTTGAAATTTGCCCTGGAGTCTCTGCAAACCTGTCCTCCATTGGTGGAGAATTTGGGGTTGTACCTATAGAACTTGGTTGATATGGTGGTGGTCTTCTATTTAATATCTCCTCCAGCACTGTATCTTCTGATTCACAATCCTCATAACCTTTCCTTCCTGTCTCCACATTATTTATCTTTTCCGTACATTTTCGTCCTACCCTTCATCATTCATTCTAACTGGATATACCCTCTCACACATATTAGCATTTCTCCATCTCCGCATTCTATTCTCACGAGTTTCTCTCCAAAATCCACAAAATCTATTCTTTGGTCCTATGTAGTCCTCAAACCTTTCTCGCTCTAAATCATGCATTTCGTCTTCCCACTCAGCTAAAGCTTTAAACTGAGTCGGTCTAGGTCTTGGTTCAAGCTTCATCATCTTGCCTCTCAAATTTCTTAATACTGCAAGACTAAAAGATCCTACTTCTGGAAAGGCTAATGCACCATCATTTTTGGTATATCTCGCTCAATTCTCTAACCATATACATGTATGGTAGCCATATTTTGTCATCATGTATGATGCAAGCGTTTTAGGCAGAGGAAGCAATTTTCCCTCTCTTGTCTCAATTACTTTATCCTTTTTAAACACATTTTTCAATTTTTGAAACCATGAAGAATTTTCCCACTCCGCTCCATAGTAAAACTCAATTTTTCTGTTAATTTCCTATCTTTCAAAAGATTGTGCACTCTTCCGGAAACTGCTTCGTAGCACCAGCCTATCACAGCACAGTTCACACTAACGCACCATTCAGAACAAGATACATTTCATTAGTGCTCAACCAATTATTTAGCTGCTTTCACTGATGCACCAATTAGCCCTTACTCTGTCTTGGTCACACGGACCAATCCCAGCGTGACCCTTTTGACGTCAGCCCTGCTCCGGCTTCTGCAGCTTCGACTGAGCCTTCCTTTACAAAATTTATCAGCACTCTGTATTTATATTTTTATACAGCAAAATCAGTTAGTAACTACATAAAACAACTCAATTTGTCTGTTTCGCTAAAACCAAAGTGATAGTTTTCTCAATTACACAAGTATTCTGTATTTCCAGTAGACAGCGCTTACCTCTTCTCTACCACAGAATTTTACTTTCGCCGATAAAGTAGCACTTCCCTCTACCGTACCCTTCTCTCAAGCTTAGGTTTGACTGTATTACTCTCTCCGGGTAGAGTTTTAAGACAGAATACACAATGATCCCTATGCTCAGACCCAAGATTTCACAGGTTGCCCTCGCTTTACATTCACCACTTTTACACGTAAAGGTCCCTAAACTTGTAACATACGACGATGTCACCACTTTGAAACAGACTATGTGATGTGCGACTTCACTTGCCACACTTCCTCTGCCTGCAGACAGAGTGACCAGCTTCCCACACTTTCCGGAAGCCTTTTCCAGACTACATATAACACAATACGAACTCAAAAGATGTTAGTCATAAATTCTGTACATCAAAATTCTATATACTCTACTCTACACATCATACATCCTAGTTAACCTATAGCAACCTACGCTCTGCTACCACGTAATGAACTGATGCAGCGCGACTCCAGAAATTCTCTGTAAAACCATCACCTTAACTCAAGGAGCTAATCGCAAATGACACATCAGTGGGCCCATAACACCGCAAATCATTCATACACACATTTACCCTGCTCCGAGGATTCGGTGAAGACCAAAGGAGAGCTGCTGGATTATAGCAGAGTGTCTAAAACTCAATTTTATACATTATTTACATCTGCAGTTTAATTTCTAGTACCACGGTTTTGATTTAAGAAAAACGTTGAAAACACCCCAACATTATTTGTCAATGGATCAGCTAGTAAAAGTTAACTAAAGGACAACAAGACCAGCTTAATTCTCCATTTATTTAATTTTTATTTAGAGACTAAGGGCCAGATGTAGGAGCCCAAATACCGGTCGGTAACGGCCGATTTCGGCAGTTACCGACTGGTATTTGGGTATTGTAATGTAGGGGGCTAGAAAATTACAGAATCGGTATATTTACCGATTCGGTAAATTTACAGATTCGGTAAAATACCGAATTGGTAAATATACCGATTCTGTAATTCAATATGTAGATGGCACAGTTTACAGTGCCACAGGCCCTTAGAAATTCGTTATTTACCACCCAATACTATTGGGTGGTAAATTACGAATTTCTGTGTACATGCACATCTGTGCATGTACACCTGTGCCATGTGGCACACATACATGCCCATGTGGCACACATACATGCCCTAAGGGCATGTATGTGTGTCACATGGCATGTGGCAAGTGAAGTCGCATGGCATGTGGCACACATACATGCCCTAAGGGCATGTATGTGTGTCACATGGCACACAAGCCAGAAACAGGGGTGCAACAGGCTGTCAAAGTGACACCCTGTCCCCCTTGTAAAATCGGTAATTTTACTGATTCGGTAATCACCAAATCGATATTTGCTATTGAATCCTATGGGCTTCAAGGCCCATAGGAATCAATGGCAAATACTGATTCGGTAATTACCGAATCGGTAATTACCGAATCTTACCGATTCGGTATTTTTACCGATTTTTTTTCCTACATAGCAATTACCGATTAGTAAATACCGAATCGGTAAAATTCGGTATTTACCAGTCGGTAATTTGCTATTACCTACATCTAGCCCCTGATCTCCTAGCATGACCTCTATCTTTTTATTCTCAAAGAAATTATTTAAACATCAATAACCTGGAAGAAAATGTTTTAAGACTCAAATCATTCATTTATTAGTATGACAGTTTGAAAAATAAGAAAAGTTTTATATGACCAAATTGTGGAAACGCAGACATCAGCATAAGAACAGAATAGTTCCCAAAGAACACCTCTCTATCTCTCTCGATGTTCCCCTCTCATAGGACTCGGCACCCAAATGTCCTCTTTTATACCCTTTCTCACTAACTTATCTATCTAAAACTTGTACCTTTGGGGTCTTAGACTGTCCTTGATTGGTCACTTAATGGGTGGATGAGCATCACCTCATCACCTTACTGTTCAATTTCCGCAGTCATTGTTATAATTGAAAAAAAATGGTAAGCACCTTGTTCATATCATTCCTCTTCCGCTTGTGTCCTTTAATTTGTTATTAGATGCCCTATTCCCATGTTCAAGATGCTGACATTCGAAAAAGTTGGGATCCTTTCCAATACTCAGGCCACACTGTCCTTGACCCATTCTGCACAGGCACAGGCTGCTCGCTCTTCTCCCTTTTCAAACTTGCACATGTGTACTTCATAGCAAACTCAGAGTCGCAGTCAGCCGCCATTTTGTATTGACCATATGGGACACATTTTAGGAACTATCTTAGAAACAAACACAAATAAACCTACATTTAAGAAATAAAGCTCTTCTGTTTACCTTCCCACTACTAAAAGTATCCCAGTTAGTAGTTACCTAGTTTTTTAATTAACATATATTCGTGTTTTACTTACCAATCTTCATGATTTATGCCACAAATAAACAGACAGAAAGCACATCCATGTAATTTTCAATTAGATTATGACAAATGTGTACTGTTAAGGACATAATACATTAGAAATTAGTAGATTACGATTTGCAATTACATGCAATTTAGTAACCCACGTGTATTTGTGTAGGTGCATTCTATTCTATGTTGGTTAATTTCAAAACCACATGATTAATGCATATTACTGTTATGGAGAAGTAACTTTACAAGGGGTGTACAAAAATGTTTTTGTTTCCACCTTGCTCCATCACAGTGAACCAATGGCAAGCAGCAGGCGGGATTATACTCTGTATACTAATTACAGGAGGTCTTGAAGACACTGCATGTGCGCTACCTATGGTTAAACAAAAAATTTTAGGCTTTAGTTCAGAGTAATAACAATCCATTCTTAAATCACTGTTGACTTTAACAGATGCTTTTCACAATCAACATGCCTGGCCTGCTACCTTTAGCATACATTTTCATAACAAACAACCAGGCCTATAGCCTTTGTCAATGGCATGTCACCAAAACCATCTCAAGCCTACTGTACTGAGCATACATGTAAGGTTTCTATAATGCAAGCGTCCAGCATACATTCTTAAAAGTACAAATATATACAAATTACAGTTGGCAAAGCAAAATACTATCTCTCCAAAGAGAGCCTACCAAGGTTTATAGTAGGGCATATATTCTGTCTCCGCAATTTGTTCTGTGTGAATCACCAACACCAAACTCCTTGCCTACTATCAAAATCTGTGAAATACATGTAACAAAATACCTAATACAAGCTTTAGCGCAGAGTAATAACATTCCATTTTTAAAAGCCATGCTTTTCACAATAAGTAAGCCATCCTTACTGGATTTGTTATAATATTTCATAATAGACAGAGCAAACCTCTGAAATTTGGCATGGTTTACACTTTATCCAACATTGGCCTATTCAAGTGCAACACTGACAACCATGATGTATACAGTTACAAAATTACAAATATGTAGAAAAGTACAGCTTGTACAACAATATACAACCCCACTCACTAAGGCCTAACAAGAGTTATCAAAGTGAAAACTCCCAGGGTTGGTGTGAATGGGATGCCAATGCCAAAACCTTTGCTTACTGTGGTCATCTTTGAGATTACATGCAACAAATTACTTTTCAATAGGCTTTAACATAGAGTAATAACAATCAACACTTAAATACCTATCGACTATAACTTATGATTTTCACAATAAATGTCAGGCCTAGTGCCTTTATCATAACATATAATAAACAGACCGGACCTATAGCCATGATCTCTTGCTTGCCACCCTAACCAACTCAGTTCTGATTTACGGACAATTACCTTTACCACAAGCCAAAAATTGCAATAAAAGCAGTCTTTTTACTGGAAGCACACAAATCCAATCAGCTCTAGAAAATCCTGTGCTCAGGGGAACCAACATGTGAATAGAGCCTAAGCCCCTCTCTGTTATACTCTGAAAATTCTTGTTAGAAATTGTGTTGTTGGTTGACTGGTGTATGAACCTTAGGCAAGCAGCAACCCCAATCCTAGTCACGGTAAGTATCAGGCAAACCCTAAATTAAACTGTGCTCACCCTCTGGTAGCTTGGCACAGAGCAGTCAGGCTTACTTAGAGGCAATGTGTAAAGTATTTGTGCAATAAAACAGTAAAAACACCTCACAAAAAGGTTCCACACCAGGTTCGATAAATAGAACATGATTTAATACATAAAATAAGACCAAAATGCCAAAATTCCTATTCGGGTGTAAGTGAGGCTGGGTCCAACTCATTCCTCCCATCTTGCCAGGATGGCCCATCAAGTCACACCTAAGCTACCATTGTGCGTGGAGGACTGTCACCCTCCCATGACATGCGTCAGATACAGGCAGCAGAAAATGGCTAAAGTAAGAAAATGCACACCAGAATATAATATCATTTCCATGTCCTGTGATGCTCCAGGCCATGTAAGAGTGTGTGGCACCCTGTAACGCGCTCTGTAGATGCACGTAAATCACTATTCCAAAATGTATTAACCTCGTCAGGTCCCACAACCCAGGATGCACAGCAAATGTATTTGGAAAGTCCAATAAGATCAGCCAATCTATTCATGTTTATCCAGGTTCAACAATTGCCCCAACGTGGCTTTACTCAAGGACATGAGAGTTTCATGATCCAAATAATTCTACGTCTGATGGTAATCCCAATGCATTTCAGGCTTTTTAAGCCTTCTTCAGGGGTAACTAGGATGGAAAACATACTCATGAGAACCTAATATCATCCAGCAACCCAAAACCGTTACATAACCAACTTAATTCATATCATTGCATATTATTAACGTAAATCACAACAGTTCATTTAAAATAATTAACATCAATATAACCTGTCGTAATCATTCCTGTATTATTCTGAATTTTTGTGCTGTTAAATGTAAAAAACACAATCCTATCCAAACCTCCAAACTGTATGTTGTGTAATGTCATATTACGTATGGTAATCCTCATTACTCCGGGTCCCTCAGTCCTCGACACCTTCAGCACTAATGAGATGGATCCATCTCCTGACAGAAAAAAGGAAAAGAAGGAATGCTGGACCTACCCCCACCCTTCCCCCCTCCCGCCGGGAGTACAAAAGGGTACAGGTCCCAGCATTCCCTCTGAGATACCAAGCCCAAAGATGAAGGCCGGCACAAAGGGAGGGAGGGAGGGAAGTCATGAAGGTGTCGAGGACTACGGGACCCGGAGTAATGAGGATTACCATACGTAATATGACATTACCCCCAGGTCCCTCCGTCCTCGACACCTTCAGCACTAATGAGACATACCAAAGCCGTAACCCGGCCTTCATCCCAAAGAAAAAAGCACAACAAACCACTAGGACCACACAGAAATCCAGAGATTTATTGGATACAAAGAAATCAAGGGCAAACACAACCCAAGCAAATTGGGAAGGCGATAATGCCGGATGAAAGTATTGGGAGAAGCCCAAGTGGCCGCCCTACAAATTTCCGACAGAGGAACACCCCGAACCTCAGCCCAAGAAGCAGCCACCCCCTGAACACCCACCGGAGGAGTGGAACCGGAAAGGGAGTAGGCCAAAGAAATGACCTGCTTCAGCCAGCGCCCAATCGAGACAGAGGAAGCCCTACGCCCCCGGGTAGGACCCCCAAAGGAGACAAAAAGGGAACTAGAAACCCGAAAACCAGCCGTGCGCTCCAGATACACCCGAAGAGCCCGGCACACATCCAGTAAGGACCAACAAGTACCCCCTGGGGAATCAAAACCAGGGCCTAAAGCAGGCAAGACCAACTCCTGGGCCCGGTGAAACTGAGAAGAAACCTTAGGCACGAAGGAGGAATCAAGGCGAAGAACCACCCCACCCTCCGAAAAGGACAAGAACGGCTCACGCGCCATCAGGGCCCCCAATTCACCAAGGCGGCGAGCAGAGGTGATGGCCACTAGAAAAACCACCTTCAAAGTAACAAATTTCAAGGCCACGTCTGACAAGGGCTCAAAAGGAGGAGCAAGCAAAGCCCGAAGGACCAAAGGCAAATCCCACAAGGGAAAGGAAGGCCGGGACACAGGACAAGAAAGGGAAAACCCATGCAGAAGACTAGAAACCAAGTCCTCATCATCCGAAAGGGTACCCCACGGAGCACGAAACGCCCGCACAGCAGCCCACTGAGCCCTCAAAGTGGACACAGCCCAACCCTTCTCGAAACCGTCCCACAAAAACTGAAGCACAGCCTGTAAGGGACAAAGCAAAGGGGAAAGGTCCAACCCCGCACACCAACGACTGAAATTACCCCAATGACGGTCATAAGACCGAAGGGTAGAAGGTCTACGGGAACACTGAAGAGCCACCGCTAAATGCTCAGGGAAGCCACGTCGCTGCCACCCCTGCCTCTCAACCTCCACACCGACAGCCGCAACCGGAGAAGAGACAGGGGCGGAGACGAACGCAGGGGAGACGGGGACAGGGGGAGAAACCAAGGGCCCCGGACCGCCAGCAGACGAACCGTCGGAAACCAAGACCTCCGCGGCCAAAAGGGCGGGACCACAACCACCTCCCGGGACTCCAGGCACAGGGGCGCCAGAAACCGAGGAATCATCGCCAGAGGAGGAAAGGCATACAGCAGGCGAGACGGCCAAGGAACCGACAGGGCATCCACCCCCCAACAACCCACCTGCCGAAACCGGGAGCAGAAGCGAGGCAACTGCGCATTCAGCCGGGAGGCAAAGAGGTCCAGAAAGGGACGCCCAAACCTTTTGCACACAAGCTGAAACGCAGCCCGGGAGAGAGATAACTCCAACGACCCCGGAAAGCAGCAACTCAGGGCATCCGCCACAAAGTTGTCCACTCCCCGAATGTGAATCGCCGTCAGAGACAGAAGGCGACCCTCCGCCCAACAGAACAGGGGAACCACCACAGCATTCAGGGAGGCCGAACGGACCCCACCCTGATGGTTCAGATACGCCACGGTCACCGCATTGTCCGACCGAACCAAAACGTTGTGACCCAGAAGCAGGGACCGAAACCCCATGACAGCTCGACAAACAGCCGACAGCTCCCGCCAATTGGAGGAACGACGATACTCCAGAACAGACCAGCGACCCTGAAGGGACCGAGACCCCAAAGTCGCCCCCCAACACAGAGAGCTGGCATCCGTCGTCAAGACCAGAGAAGGGGAAGGCTGCAGAGGGAGACCCCGGGACAGATGCAACCGCGTGGACCACCAAAGAAGAGTCGGGAGAACCACAGGAGAAACCGACAGCTGGAATTCCAGATTCCCAGACACAGGATTCCAGTGGGACAGAAGATAAACCCACAGAGGGCGCAGATGGAACCGAGCCCAAGCCACCGTAAAAACTGTCGCCGCCATCAGACCCATAAGCCGCAACCAGAGACGCACCGGAAAACAACCCCCCGCCCGAAACAGCCGGGCCAGAGACACCAGGGTCCGGATACGAGGGACCGGCAGGAACACACGGTTGAGGTTTGTACGAAACCAGGCCCCAATGAACACCAAGTCCTGAGACAGGGACAACTGACACTTCGGGAAGTTGATCAGAAACCCGTGCTGACTCAACGCAGAGCAAACCACCTCCCTGGCCTCCAACAACAGGTCCCTGGACGGAGCATGGATTAACCAATCGTCCAGGTAGGGATACACCATCACCCCCGGAGATGAAGCCAAGCGACCAAAGGAGCCACCACCTTCGTAAAGACCCTCGGGCAGACCTCAGACCGAAGGGCAACACACGGAACTGGAAGTGACGCCCCTGAACACAAAACCGCAGGAAGCGACGGGACCGGGGATGCATCGGGACGTGGTAGTAGGCATCCTGCAAATCCAGGGTACACATGAAGTGACCTGGAAGCACCAAAGGGATCACGCGCTGCAGAGTTTCCATGCGAAAGGGAATTTTCAGAACCCACCGGTTCATAACTCTCAAATCCAGAACCAGGCGGTAACCCCCCGTAACCTTGGGTACAAGAAATATCATGGAATAAAAGCCCAACCCCACCTCCACCGGAGGGACCTCCTGAACGGCCCCCTTTAGAAGAAGAGCCTTCGCCCCTTGAGCGAGATGACCCCCTTTGGACCGGCAAGCAGGCAAGGGAGTTGGGCGGACACCGGAGTCTGGAGGGGGAACAGAGAACTCCACCACATAACCCTCGCGCAGGACGTCCAACACCCAAGCGTCGGAACAGGACTGAACCCAGGCATCCAGGAAGAAGTGCAGCCGCCCTCCTACCAACAACCCAGGAACCACAGCCAAATAGTCAGGAACGAGGCTTAGCAGGAGGAGGGGACCTAGCCTTACGATCCCGACCCCGACCAGAAGCAAACCTCCCCTGGCACTTCCGAAACTGCCTACGAGAGGAAGGGCGGAAGAAAGGCTTAGGCTTAAAGGGAGCAGGAGCAGCAGGAGAAGCCTTAATAGAAGAAGAGTGCTTCTTCTCCTTAAATAGTTTGTGCAACTTGTCCTCCAACTCCCCCCAAACAGCATAGAACCCTGGAAGGGCAAACGCAAAGCACAAGCCTTCTGCGCAGAGTCAGTCTTCCAGTCTTTCAGCACAAGACTGCGGCGAGCTGCCACACAAGCACCACCAGAGAGGGCAGCCGCCCGCACCACGTCAAAAGAGACGTCAGAAAGAAGCTCCACCTGGCGCTCAATCTGTCCAAGAAGAGTAGAACAGTCCGTGGCATCATCCATCGACCGATAGAGGGACTTAATGTCAGAAATCAGAGACTGTGACACATAAGTACCATAAACACCAGCCCTGAAGGCCAGATGGGAGCCAGCATACATCTTCTTGAGAGCACCGTCGGCCTTCTTGTCCACAGGGTCCTTCAGCACAGCGTCCTCCGACAAGGAAGTGCGACCCACCAAACTAACCACAAAAGAGTCAATGGGGATCGAGTCCGGGAGCTCCGTAGCTATATCCTGCAGGGGGTAAACGCGGGCCATAAACCGGGGAACCAGAATACGATCCGGATCAGCCCACTCTCGCTTCAGAACATCCTTAATAAAGGGGTGCACCGGGACATCAACCGTGGCAGAACTCTGGTACTGACGCAGCAAAGAACCACCAGACGAGCTGCCACACAAGCACCACCAGAGAGGGCAGCCGCCCGCACCACGTCAAAAGAGACGTCAGAAAGAAGCTCCACCTGGCGCTCAATCTGTCCAAGAAGAGTAGAACAGTCCGTGGCATCATCCATCGACCGATAGAGGGACTTAATGTCAGAAATCAGAGACTGTGACACATAAGTACCATAAACACCAGCCCTGAAGGCCAGATGGGAGCCAGCATACATCTTCTTGAGAGCACCGTCGGCCTTCTTGTCCACAGGGTCCTTCAGCACAGCGTCCTCCGACAAGGAAGTGCGACCCACCAAACTAACCACAAAAGAGTCAATGGGGATCGAGTCTGGGAGCTCCGTAGCTATATCCTGCAGGGGGTAAAGGCGGGCCATAAACCGGGGAACCAGAATACGATCCGGATCAGCCCACTCTCGCTTCAGAACATCCTTAATAAAGGGGTGCACCGGGACATCAACCGTGGCAGAACTCTGGAACTGACGCAGCAAAGAACCACCAGACGAGCTGCCACACAAGCACCACCAGAGAGGGCAGCCGCCCGCACCACGTCAAATGAGACGTCAGAAAGAAGCTCCACCTGGCGCTCAATCTGTCCAAGAAGAGTAGAACAGTCCGTGGCATCATCCATCGACCGATAGAGGGACTTAATGTCAGAAATCAGAGACTGTGACACATAAGTACCATAAACACCAGCCCTCAAGGCCAGATGGGAGCCAGCATACACCTTCTTGAGAGCACCGTCGGCCTTCTTGTCCACAGGGTCCTTCAGCACAGCGTCCTCCGACAAGGAAGTGCGACCCACCAAACTAGCCACAAAAGAGTCAATGGGGATCGAGTCTGGGAGCTCCGTAGCTATATCCTGCAGGGGGTAAAGGCGGGCCATAAACCGGGGAACCAGAATACGATCCGGATCAGCCCACTCTCGCTTCAGAACATCCTTAATAAAGGGGTGCACCGGGACATCAACCGTGGCAGAACTCTGGAACTCACGCAGCAAAGAACCACCAGACGTACTGGGAGTCGCCACATCCGTGAACCCTAAGTTCTCCATGACATGTTGTAGAATCTCAGGGAGAGCGTCCTTGTCAATATACTTCCCCTTGAGATCAGCATCCCCAGCCACCGCCGACTCATCAGCAGAGGAATCAGACGACACAGGAGCAGTGGCCGCCCCCTTGCCACGAGCCCTGCCCGCACCCATCTCAGTGATGGTCTCACGAATCAAGCGCTTCAAGCGTGCATCAACACCCCCTCCATGACGCCGGGACCTGGCAGGAGAAGAAAAAACCATCCCTGGATCCTTCACTACCTTCCAGCTACCGTCCTATTGCAGCTCTGCCGTTCCCAGCTAAGATCTTTGAATCCGTCATGAATAAACAACTGTCTGATTTCATTCAAACTAACGACCTTTTAGACGATTCTCAGTTCGGTTTCCGACAAGGTCATGGAACAGAAACTGCCTTGATTAAGGCCGCAGACGAAATAAGAACCACGATGGATAACGGAGGACAGGCTGTCCTGATTTTGCTGGACCTATCGGCGGCTTTCGACACGGTCGATCACTCCACCTTGATCGGCCGTGTCGAGGCCATCGGTATTAAACACAAAGCCAGAGATCTTATTACATCTTTCCTGGCTGACCGCAAACAGGCAGTTAAGTTAGGTACTTTTACTTCTCCTACCTTCAGCCTTCCTTGTGGAGTGCCGCAGGGTTCCTCGCTAAGTCCGACCCTTTTTAATATCTATGTTTCGGACTTGGCGAGGGTAATAAAAGCCTATAACATCAACTTAACAACATACGCTGACGATACCCAGCTGGTACTATCCATACACAAAAACGGTTCCAAGATAGCAGCAAACTTTAAGGACGGCATGAGGGCCATCAGCAGTTGGATGGCTTCCAACTGTTTAAAACTTAATTCTTCAAAGACGGAAGTCATGCTCTTTGGTAGGATTCAGCCTCTGTGGTCTCCCTTATGGTGGCCAGAGGAAATGGGAACTCCACCTCAACCAGTCAGTAAAGTCAGAAACTTGGGAGTAATATTTGATGATAAACTCCTTTTCCATCACCATGTGAACGCTGTAGTATCATCATCATTCAACATCTTAAGGAAAATAAAAAAACTTCTCCCTTATCTTCCTATAACTACAGGAAAAACACTAATATCAACACTGGTGTTTTCACGCACTGACTACTGCAATGCCCTCTTCCTCAACGCACAACAAAAGGTCATCTCTAAACTTCAAATGATACAAAACGCCTCAGCCAGAGTATTATTGGGTATCCCAAAATGTAGCTCTGTCTCTAGACATCTGGACCAACTGCACTGGCTTCCGGTCAGTAGTCGCATGAAATTCAAAGCCCTTTGTATTGTCTACAAGGCAATAAACAACGTGGGACCCAAATTTCTCAGGAGTTCATTCAAGCCTTTGGCAACCCCCAGAATGCTTCGTTCCAATACTGCTCATCTGCTTCACGTACCCAGAACAAGGAAAGTTAACTGGGTAGACAGATGTTTTACCATCGCAGCCGCAAAACTATGGAATTCCCTTCCTTTTAATATAAAATCCAGTCCAACGCTAATCATCTTCAGAAAGCAGCTAAAGACATGGCTGTTTTCTCAATGATATGATTATTCATAAATCACCCAAAATACTGCCTCAGAGATCTATTTTATTGGTATCAGTTTTAGCCCAAGCGCCGAGACACCTAAGGGTAATTGTAGCGCTTTAAAAATCGCATAAATAAATAAATAAATAAATACCCTTTTGTACTCCCGGCGGGAGGGGGGAAGGGTGGGGGTAGGTCCAGCATTCCTTCTTTTCTTTTTTCTGTCAGGAGATGGATCCATCTCATTAGTGCTGAAGGTGTCGAGGACGGAGGGACCTGGGGGTAATGTAACCCTGCCTCTGTGCCCCATCATTGTGTTCCTGACTGCACGAACATATCCATGCAAGTTGCACCAAGTTGAAAACGTGTGGTAAAACTCAACTTTCAACTACAATGCTCGTTAAGTGCCCTCCATACCTCATGCTTTCCTTCTTTTTTTCACAACAAATTCCCGACACCCAGCAAATTAAACAAATCCCTCCATTCACTGAAAGGAAATAGTCTCTTGTAACCCTCTGTAGTGTGCCAAGAGCTAAATATTCACACTCACCTCCATTAATATTACACCGTGAACATGCCCCCCACTGCATGTGTGTTCAAAAGAAAACGTACGTGCTCAACAGAAGTCTGGCAAATTTAAATCTATTGATTCGTGCGATGAACCAGGCCTGTGCCATGGTTAGGGTGCTGCTTAAGTGGATGACACCACGAGTGCTGCAAGCCCACTAGTAGCATTTAATTTACATGCCCTGGGCATCTGTAGTGTACTTTACTAAGAACTTATTAGTAAATTAAATATACCAATCGGGGATAAACCAATATTACCATGTTCAGAGAAGAGAGCACATGCACTTTAGCATAGGTTAGCAGTAGTAATGTGCTCAGAGACCTAAGGCCGACAAAAATGAGATGTTGAAAAGTGGGCCATTTTCCAACAGTTCTTTTTTGTTGATCACACAAACTCACCCAACAGTTGCACTGTGAAGCCAAACCTAAAAATCCATGTATGTTTGTGTAGCCTTGGGTATCCCATGCTGCTATAAAACACAAATCTGTACTCTGAAATTTAAAGTTAATGATGGAAGGTGGAGGCTGCGGGGACTGCAATCCATTCCACCTGTGCTACTGCCAGATAAAAACAAATATCGTAAGTTATCAATTTAACTGAGAAAATTTCACAGCATTGCAATGTCATGTATGTGACCCTGGAAGTTCAAGCTTGTGCAGCCGGGCAGTACTTAATTTATAAAAAAGAAAGAGTGGCAGTGAAAATAAGTGCCGGTCCCCAAAAAGGACTGGCTCAAAATAAGCACTTAAGCAGGGTAAATACACAAAATGAATACAGCTGCATGGAGGGCAAGCACATTGTGTGGACGCACATAGTTCCACCCTACCAAAACATGCTCTCCTGGCTCCCAACATGTGGGCAGAGCCAAAAATCCTCTCTTGGGACCTAATTCACACGATACACTTACTTTTGTGTAAGTTTATGATCGCATGGTATTCACAAAGGGATTTATGAGTTGTGTCTTTATGAGTGCCTAGTCTATGCTCATAAAAAGATACGACAGTACCATCTTTTTATGTGCAAAGACTCTGCACTTGTATAGACACTATTCGTAAATCCCTTTGTGAATACCAAACAATTGCAAACTTACACAAAAGTGTATGTTTGCCTTTGTGAATCAGGCCTTTGATGAATCTTACATATTTGTCGGGCGGCAGCTGCGCTGTCAAGCCAGACATACAAGCACTGGCAAAGCCAATAGGTCTCGCCTATGCAAGAGCTACTGGCTTTGGCAATGGTTTTTACCCATTATGCACACCAGTGTGGCTGCTGCTCAGCATGGCTAAGCGTTAGTAGTGTGGAGTGAGGTGGGATAGATGGATTGGGGTAGAGTGGAATTGGGCATATTGGGGTAGAGTGCAGTGTGAGGGTAGAGTGGGGTGGATTGGGGTAGATTGGAATGGGGTGGAGTGGGGTAGTTTGGAGAGGGGGAGTTGGCGGGAGTTGGGGTGGATTGGGGTGGAGTGGGATAGACTGGGTGGAGTAGGGTAGATTGGGGTGAAGTGGGGTAGATTGGACTGGAGTAGTTTGGGGTAGATTAGAGTAGGGTAGATTGGGGTAGATTAGAGTGGGGTATATTGGAGTAGGGTAAAGAGGAGTAGGGCAGATTGGGGTAGATTGGATAGAGTGGGTAGGTTGGGGTAGATTGGAGTGGTTTACACTCGCGTAGCTAGGGGAGTGCGGGGGGCGGGCCTCCCCAGGCGGCATGATTTTTGGGGTGGCCGCGGCACTGGTGGCCCATTGCGGCCGCGGTGGCCTTTATAACTTATTTGGGAAACACAGTGTCCCCAAGTAAGTTATAAAAGCTGTTGTGGGTGGCCGCAACGTAACCTCTAGTGCCACGGTGACGGCCCAGTTTGAAAATCCAAAGCAGCGCACCTGAATTGCCATCAGTCGGTCCCACTTTTGTAGGTGCTTGATTGATGTTGGTCTGAACCAGCCTCCAGGGCCGTCAATCTTGTAGCGCGCGAGCGCTACCAATGACGGCCCTGGGGTGACATTTTGGCCAGCCCTCCCATTGAGAACGTAGCCGTGACGCGTCACGCACTTCACCGCTACGCTCTTGTGAGGAATCTGGCTGCTGCAGAAGTGATTAGTTAAATCGTAGTTCGACCCAACCACCCCTCCTGCCATAGAGACGAGTGAGGTAAGTGGAGAGCTGGAGCAGCAGGTTTATTTTATTTATTTAATTTATTTATGCGTTTTTAAATAGCGCGGACTGTACCCGAAGGCATCAGAGCGCTTCACAATAGGAACAGTAATGATACATGAGGAGAACATTACAATTGAACACAATTACAAAAGCAAACATTAAGTTACATGAGGCAAAAGTGACAATTGTGAGCAAACAACATAAAAGGGGTAGCAAACGGAGCATTACAGGAGGAAAAGTGACAAGTGTGCAGGTTACAAAAGCGTACTAAGTACAATTAGAGGTATAATACTGCAATATATGGAGGCCACTCAAACACAAGAACAATCGTTACTTAGGCAATGGTGGCACTTGTGCAAGTATCGAAAGCAAACAAAATGTTAGAGGTAGCAAACAGTGTGTTACAAGAGAAAAAAAGCATTGGAAATGCAATAGGGCTCGCATTAGGAAAGTTTGAGCTATTGGTCTTATACATTTTTATTTTTTATTTATGTGTTATTTTTTCAAATAGTTAAATTAATAGCTTTGTCATTTACAATGGCAATAGTTATAATTTTCGCAAATGTGACACCTATAGCATTTGTAATGCAACATGTTTTATATTTACGTGACTTAGATGTATTGATATTACAAGTAACAATGCTTTTAATTTTTTTAAATAATTAATACTTAAATAATTTATTTAATTTGTAATGACAATAGCATACATTTTTGTAAATAACTTTTGTGAAGATTATGTTCAGTGTTTTTTATTGTGACGAAAATCCAAGAACAGAAGTGAAATATGAACATCTTTTTGTGATTTGTAATAAAGCGTGAAAGCTTGAAAACAGCTTGAAACATTGAAATAACATATTTGAACCAGTGAAGCTGTGGTGGTGCTGAGTGGTGCTGTGGTGGTGCTGAGTGATGCTGTGGTTGCGCTGAGTGATGCTGTGGTTGCGTTGAGTGATGCTGTGGTTGTGCTGAATGATGCTGTGGTTGCGCTGAGTGATGCTGGGATGGCACTGAGTGATGCTGGGGTGGCGCTGAGTGATAATGTGGTGGTGCTGAGTGATAATGTGATGGTGCTGAGTGATGCTGGGGTAGCGCTGAGTGATGATGTGGTGATGCTGAGTGGTGCTGTGGTGGTGCTGAGTGATGCTGGGGTGATGCTGAGTGATGATGTGGTGATGGTGAGTGGTGCTGAGTGATGCTGGGGTGGTGCTGAGTGATGCTGGGGTGTTGCTGAGTGATGCTGTGGTGGTGCTGAGTGGTGCTGTGGTGGTGCTGAGTGGTGCTGTGGTGGTTCTGTGGTGGCGCTGAGTGGTGCTGTGGTGGTGCTGAGTGGTGCTGTTGTGTTGCTGAGTGATGCTGTGGTGGTGCTGAGTGATGCTGTGGTGGTGCTGAGTGATGCTGTGGTTGTGCTGAGTGGGAGATGGGGAGAGGGAGAAAAAGGAGAGGGTAAAGAAAGGGAGAGAGGAGGGAAAGGGGGAGAGAGGAGAGAGTAGAGAGAGAGGGGGAGAGAGGGGGAGAGAGGAGAGGGAAGAGAGGGAAAGGGAGAGAGGGAGAGGGAAGTGAGGGAAAGGGAGAGAGGGTAGAGGGAGAGAGGGAGGGTAAGAAGAGAGGGGAAGGATGAGAGCGAAGGACGGAGGGGAGGGAGAGGGGAGGGAGAGAGAGAGGAGAGCAGGCAGAGGGGGAGATGGGGAGAGGGCGAAAAAGGAGAGCAGGGGGAAGGTAAAGAGAGGGAGAGAGGAGAGAGAGGGGGAGAGAGGAGAGAGGAGAGAGGGAGAGGGTGAGAGAGGAGAGAGGAGAGAGTGAGAGGGAAGTAAGGGAAAGGGAGAGAGGTATAGTGGCCTGGCTACGGGTGTAAAGAGAGCCACCAGAGATGGTGAGCTTTTCCACAAGTTAACGTGTGATAGTCATGATGATTTTATAAATGATGCAGCTGGTTTTGAATATTGTGTGGGCTGGCAAGGCGAGTTCATGTAGTTCCATCAGTTAGGGGTGGGTTTCTGCCCTAGTCACTAGATGAGACATGTTGCAGCACGTAAGGTGCCTTTAAGGGGTGTCGGTGTGGAGTCTTGTAAGCATTACCACCATCCTGGATGGTATAAGTGTCCGCACTATAAATGTTAGAGTACGAAAATGGTGACTGAACCCAGGTGCGCGGCTGCAGAGGAGAAATGTCCCTGTACTTCAACATAGAGATGGGAAGTAATCAAAGAACCTCGTTTTTCCTCTTAAAATCCTGACAACAACAGGGTGTGATTGAGTAAGACATTTTATCACGTTGAGAGCAATCAAGCAGTTGGCGAAAGGGTCTTGGTCGAAAACAATTTGCAATTTCTGTAGCTATTGAGGAAAAAACCTGAAAGTCAGGGGACATGTGAAGTCCACACAAAGACATCCAAGGTGCATCAAAACTAAAGCGACAATTTGGAGACCAACTGCCCTGATTGCATATATTAAAAACAAAACGCCCATCCAAGTATTGAAAAATATGATCTTTAGCACTCCAACAGGCAAAAAAGGAAACCAGCACCTAACGCTTCCTATAGAACTGAATCGAATCGCAGCTGCACAAGCTTTCCAGCACACGCCACGGTAAGGGCAAGCCAGGCTCACATGCGCCAAGTGCAACGCACTTCCTGTTTGACACATTCAAGACGATTCAAAGCAACATGAATTACTGAATGAAACCTCAACAAAAGACATTATTTGCCGCAAATCACGGATTCATTCTTGTTCGGCTGAGCCCTTGATCAGAGATTTTTCAGTTTCAAGAGGACAGGATTTCTTTCTCACAGACTGGAATAAATCAAACCTGTTCTTTTTTTTTAACTCAGAGCTATTTCTGTTCTTTTTTTTACTTTGTTTATATCAGATTATCCAAGTAATGTTATTATTTCTTCCGCAAAGTGTTTACAGGCGCAGAATGGAATTTAATAACAAGTTAAAAAAAACAAGCATCAGAGAGCATAAAAGGAGACACGGCCTAGCGGCCGTGAAACTGAAAGTACGGCCGGCCGGCCATGAATAATTAGGGGATGAGAAATGCGCTGGGAGGAGAAATGCAGAGCGCACGCTGAGAAGCTTGTGGGAGGGAGGCTGGGCTGCCTTTGATGTGGTAATGCGAGGCAGGCAGGCAGGCGGCTGGTGGCATTGTGCATGCGCTTTTTAGGGCTTGCGCTTGCGCAATGACCTAAAAAGCGCACATGCAATTCATGGAATCGCCAGTGGTTAAACTCTGGATAAGCCACTATAGAGCTTCGCCAGCTATGCGCAAGGGCATCAGCAGGCGAGCCCTAAAAAGTGAAACATCACCTAGTGACAGAACAGGGTAATGGAAGGGTGTGAAGGAAAACCGGATATATGTGGTCTTTGCAGAAATACCATAGGAAAGATCCGATTTCCAAGATTGTCAGTGTGAAGTAAGTTCATGTAACATTTGGTACAGGCATAGGATAGATCAATATTAATGTTGATATCCATGGTTACCCAAGTGAACTCTATTTTGGAACATTTATAAATACCAATTTATGTTATTTATGAGGGAATTGTTCATGATTAAAGTCTGCAAAAGCCATGTAGGATGGTCCACAAGATGTACTCATTGCATTCCAACCCAATTACAGGACTCTGTTCGCATTTGCCTAGATGTTTTCAATCATTACTTTAAACGGAACAGTGGCATCTTAAAATTCCATCCATGTTTCAAAGTGCTAAATGCATTGTAAGATTTTTTTTTCTCCTAGATTTACTAATTGACGGATAAACTTGCGCAGTTAATATTTTTTTATGGCTATTTAGTTGTAGGTATGAAATTAAACATTTATTTTCATACTTTTCAGGCACTGAGTCTACTTGTGCATTATGCTGTGTTACGTGTGCATGCTACAAAAGAGTACCAAACACAGGTACAAAGATACTACTGCAATAAATGGCAAACACTCCAACCACAAGAACACACTGGGAAGGCACTTCCATAGTCATGGAAAATAGAATTTTCAGTAAAGGGAGGTCTTCCTTCAGATGATAGAGAGGGCATGAATTAATTTTGGAGGTGTCTTTGGAGGAGGAGAACTTTGAGGTCGGTTTTGAAGGCCTGGGTGTAGGTTGTGGAATGGGAGGAGAACTCCAACGGTTCTGTACCCACAATTTCCAGACACCTGGCCTCGGGCGGGGCGTCAGAAGTGGGCACCCCGTGAGTAAGGGAAGCAACCGCAAGACTTGGCTCCATCGCTGAGGAGGGCTGTCACTCAAAGGCTCGGCAGCCCTGCCCTGGCGCTGCCTCCCAGCCCGTGTCTCTCTCGGCAATGGCTCCTTTCCTGTGCCCTGGGTAGACTTGGGGGTAGGTTAGAGGCTCAGGACAGGCGGCTCTCAGCTCCCCACCATTGGCTGCACTTCCAGCCTTTGGGCCACCAGAGTGGGCTTTGTATCTGCTCTGTGTTGGCAAGGTGGAGCTGACTGGCCACATGCGGTTTTTCTGAGTCCCCAGATAGATCATGCAGTCTGTGTGTTCTCTTTTGTACAGCCAGTCACCGGTGTATTCAACTGTTTAGCTTTGTATGTGCATGTAACTTACATGATCGAGGTAACGATTAGCGGCGATACTACGTGCCTCTCGGACCTCTTTCAAGTGCTCGCCGTCCTTTTTCCCCAGCACCCCCATCTCTCCCCCATCCCAGGGGCGGCAATCTGAGGGATAGCCCCGGGCGCCACAAGCTCTGGCTACGCCCCTGGTGGGATAGATTAGAGTAGGGGAGCTGGGATGGAGTGGGGTAGACTGGAGTGGAGTACATTGGGTGGATTATAGTAGGGTAGAATGGAATTGAGTGGGTGTGGATTGGTGTAGTACGGAGTGGGGTAGATTGGGGTAGACTGGAGTGGAGTTGGGTCAATTAGAGGGAGTGGAGTAGATTGGAATGGTGTGGTATGGATGGAAATGGAGTGGAGTAAATTGGAGTGGGGTGGAATGGGGTATATTGGGTGCAGTAGGGTAGATTGGGGCAAAGTGGGGGTAGATTTTAGTGGAGTAGATTGGAGCACACTGGAGTGAAGTGGAGTTGATTGAGGTGAAGTGGAGTAGTTTGAGGTGAAGTGGAGTAGATTTGGGTGGAATGGGGTAGATTAGAGTTCAGTGGGATAGAATGGAGTGGGATAGATTAGACAGGGATAGGTTGGTGTGGGATAAGTTAGAGTCGGATAGGTTGGAGTGGGGTAGATTGGAGTGTGGTAGATTAGAGTTTGGTAGATCAGAGAAGAGTGGAGTGGGATATATTGGGGTAGATTGGAGTGGAATAGGGTAGATTGGGGATGAGTGGAGAGCAGTGGACTGGGGTAGAATTTAGAGGGTAGATTGGAGTGGGGTAGACTGGGTACAGTGAAATAAAGTGTGGTAGATTGGGATAGGTTGGAGTGGGGTAGATTGGGTGGCTAGGAGTAGGTAGATTAGAGTGGGATAGATTGGGGCAGGGCATAGATGGGTAGATTGGAGTGGAGTTTGATAGAATGGAGTCGACATGAATGAAGAGTAGGATAGATTTGGGAAGAATGGAGTGGTGTGGGGTAGATTGGGTGGATTAGAATAAGTAGATTGTAATGGAGTGGGATAGATTAGAGCAGTGTAGAATGAAAAGGGATGATTGGAGTGGGGGAGTTTTGAGACAGGTAGATTGGAGCAGAGTGGGGTATATTTGAGTGGGATGGGTTGTGTTGGAGTCGGATGGGGTAGATTGCAGTGGGGTGGGATGGCGTGGAGTGGGGTACATTGGATTGGAGTGAAGTAGATTGGAGTGGAGTAGATATGGGTAGGTTGGCGGTAGATAGAGGAGGTTAAATTGGGCTTAGTTAGATTGTGGTAAAGTGGGCTGGGGAAGATTGGAGTGCAGTGTAGTGGGGTGGAATGGGGTGTCATAGGTTAGATTAGAATGGAGTGGGGTAGATTTGAGTGGAGTATGGTAGATTAGAGTGAGGTAGATTGCAGTGGAGTGGGGAAAATGTGGGTAAAGTGGAGTGGAGTGTGGTGAAGTGGAGTGGTGTACAATAGAGTGAAGTGGAGTGAGGTAGATTTGGTGGCTTGGAGTGCGCCAGATTGGAGTGGAGTGGGGTAGACTGTGGTAGGTTGGAGTGGGTTAGATTATGGTAGATTGGAGTGGAGAACATGTTGGTGGAGTGGGGTAGATTAGAGTGGAGAGGGGTGGGATAGATTGCAGTGGAGTTTGGAGTGGAGTACATTGGAATGGGGTACAAAGGAGTGAAGTTGGATACATTGGGGTGGAGTCAGGTAGAATGGAGTGGAGTGGGTTGGATTGGGGCACATTAGAGCAGGTGAATTGGAGTAGATTGGAGTGGATTGGAGAGGAGTAGGGTAGACTTGGGTAGGTTGGAGCAGAGTTGGGTACATTTGAGTGGAGTGTGGTAGATTGGGCTAGAGTGGAGTATATATGTTAGATTGAGTGTAGTAGGGTAGATTTCAGTGGAGTAGTGTACATTGGATTGGAATGGGGTGGATTTGGGTAAAGTGGAGTGGGGTAGATGGAGTGGAGTGGGGTAGATTGGATCATTGTGGAGTCGATTGGGGTAAACTGAAGTGGAGTGGGGTCTTTTGAAGTGCTGTAGATTGGAGTGGGGCGGGGTAGATTGTGGTGGAGTGGGGTGGATAAATGAATGTGGGGAACATTGTAGTGGGCAGACTGGAGTAGAGTGGAGTGGGGTAGATTGGATCGAGTGGAGAGGTAGATTGTAGGTAAGTAGGTGGGGTTGATTGGGGTGCATTGGAGTGGTGTGGGATAGACCTAGAGTGGAGTGGAGTGGGACAGAGTGGGGTAAATGGTGTGTAGTGGAGGGGCGCAGAGTGGCATAGAGTGAGTGGCGTAGATTGGAGTGGCATGTAGTCGAGTGGTGTGTCGTAGAGTGTTTTAGAGTGGAGGGGAGAAGAGTGGGATGTCATAGAGTGGAGAGGAGTATCTGATATATTCTAAGACATCAGCACAGTTTTTTTGTGTGTGCTAAACTACATTCTACAACCTTTCCTCTGACATGGATACTCAGCAGGTTTGCCACATAAATTCTCTCCCTTTAAAGTCAGAGAAAGTAAAGTTAAAACCAAGCTCCTTTAGAAGAGAGAGTTTGGCATTTCTTGTCTGTCTCTGAATGCACATCAAATGTGACAATATTAGAACAAAATTTAAAGGCTGTTTACAGAAAGCGAGTTTGTGGAAGGATACAGTAAACAAAGTATGTAAATGTAAATGTGTGAGACTTGTAAAGCGCACAGCTGCCCGTAAGCGTCCCGGCGCTGAAGACCGCTGGGGAACCCGTCCTGGCTTTCCCTGTGAGATGGTCCCTTCTGGGTATCTCCAAGGTGGAACCAGGTATCCCCGGCGTCTGTGGGGGCCGTTGTAGAGATGAGGCAAGCTTAATGCCCAGAGTTGCCGAGTGTGATCCCTGGTTAGAGTAGGCAGCGAGGCGAGAATTATCGAGTCCGCTGACCCTGGTCCACGACCCTTCCGCGTCGGGAATTGAACCCTGGTCCCGGGCCGTTCTCTGCTTACGGGTCTGCCACCTCTAACCAGTGAGCCACACCACTCCCACACAACCATCACGCAAATTAACTGCCGCATCCCTGCTAATTTGCAGGGATGCGCCAGTTCTTGTAAATCTGCCCCTTGGACTTTATTCTTATGTTAGGTATTTCTTCAATTGCTTGATTTCTTGTTTTATTTACCAACACAACTCTCTTCATTATTCTTAATGAAGGATTAAAATTTCATCCATTTCTTTTGGTGCAAAACTCCCCAAGTGTTTGTGATCATCATAAAGATAAAATCACGTAAAAATAAGTAAGAAGACAAATCTATTTGCATCTGAAAATTACTAGTCAATATTGCTAGTACAAATGACATTAAATCCAGTGATCGACTATAGGAGTACAAGGTGGCAAATGTTGTGTCTTATGAGAGTAAATGACGTCAATCAGTGTCGATCTATCTGATGAGTTGTCCAGCAACAACCATTAGCAACATCAAATTGTCCCCATTCTTTACTGTTGCTCCTCATAACAGATTCCAACCTGTTCCAGGATCCCAGTCCAGTATAAGACATAGAACCTTTATGGTTGCAATAAAGATTCCATGAAAGGGAAATCATGTTTCAGGCAAGTAACTTCCTTCTAGCACTTAAGTTCACAATGCTATTCTTTTCAGTTTTCAGTTTGAGGAGATAAAATTATTCCCATAGTAGGATTCCACAGTCCTGTGAAATCCAGAAACAGTAAAGTTCCCAAGGATGGTCTTAGCTAAAAACATTTGTAGTTGTGTTCCCTAGAGATAATATACCAAGCTTGCATGATCCAAGCTGTTTTGTGTGCAAAGCAGAGGGAAAAGGAAGGGATCTAACTGTGTCAATGCCCATCCTCTCAAGCTGCACCAACCAACTCTTTCTTGGTTTAGCATCCAGATCTGCAAATCAACAAGCTAGGCAGGTTCTCCAGAACCTCACTAAATCTTGTCCCATACCTGGTCAGTGGTAAAAGGTTACAACCTGCCCTTAATCTATTTGATGCCAAGCAGCCTAGCTAAGCTGTTTTTGAACTACTGATAACAGGAGTCTCCTGTGTACCATTCTCTTGCAGCCATATTCTATTCCCACTGGGTCACTATACAGAAACCTGTCCTCCCAGCTAATCCTGTGTCCACTGACCACTCTGGTGACACTCTGTTTCTGGGCCACAATCTGAGGGCTCACTTGAGTAGGTTACTGAACTTGAACCACATGAAACTCATCCCAGGAAGATCCTCAAGCCTCTTTATGCAGCTTGGGTAATGACCCACACTTCAACACATGGTTCACCTCTGGGGCCTCTCCTAACCATCTGAAGCAAAGGTGATAGTTACCACAATTGGTGTCTTCTCAGGGCCTTCCCAAGTCTGACATCTTAGACATGATCACAGGCTCCTCTTGAGGCTGGTGTACATCCTGTGCCCTTGTAAGCACAACCGAGGGTTTGTAGGCCATGGAGTCCTTTCACTCTGGCACTAACCTGGGCACAATCGGATAATCACCCTGTATGCACTCAGTGTCGTATTTCTTTCTCATCCATCATCACCTTTGGCTGTCTTGACCCCAACTACTAGCCTGGCGTTTAGGTACATCATGTCTTCTCCATAGATCATGAGGCCATTACCAGTGGTACCAGGGAGCGTCCATTGTCTGGTATGTACTTGATTCCCACAAAGCAGGAGCCTGCCTCCTACTGATACCCACCTCTCTGGCAAACCCCATTTGCTCCTTTCTTCAGCTGTCCATATCAACTAGGTTGAGTGCTACTGGGCTCTCATGAATACTTAGCCTCACTGATAGCACACTGCCCATCAAGAATGTAGATGGGGTTGGGTCTTAAACTTTACAGTCCTTCTTCTAATGCCTTTCCCCTTGGCACATATAGTAAGCACCATAGGCAGGGTGGGGCTCTATTTCCCTCCATTCTCTTTGTGATTCTGACTAGGAACACATTGGACAAAGGGGCTGCACCCCCCTCACAGGGCCCCGGAGACAGGTGAGGGCCGGTATGGACCGGTTGTTGGCAGCGGCCCATCGTGGCCGTATGGTTCATTTTTCACGGGTAAGTTTCCCGCTGGCTACCTTGGAAGATCGCAGGGGCTGCAGGACAGCTTAAAAGGCTCTAAATAAGCCTAGTAGGCACCTTGCTGCCTGCCTGCCCCTGGGGATTATGGTATACGCTGCCCCTCGACCACAGAGAATTCTTCTTTTATTTTTATTTAACACTTATATGGCGCAACGAATTATCCCCAGGGGGATCTCTTGGCGCTTGGCAACACATTGCAGGACACTCACTCACTCATACCCTCTAAAACATCCAGGTCTTTAGACATTTCTTAAAGTGCTCCAAAGAGGTGCAGCATCGGATTTCTTCCGGTAACCTGTTCCAATGAAAGTGGGCACAATAGGAAAATGCACGCACTCCCATTCTTGATTTATTAATCTTGCACAGGCATAGTAGGTTCTTATTACTTGATCTAAGCTGGCGGCCCGGGACATACGGAATTACCTTCTTCCTTAGATATGCTGGCCTCAATCATTGCCTTGCCTTGAACACAAGTGTCAGGAGTTTAAACACAGCTCTCTTTCTAACGGTTAGCCAGTGTAAGGTTTGCAGTAGGGGTCAAGACGGGGAACACCTTGGCTTGTTCAGTGCCATCCTTGCTGCAGTATTTTGCACCACCTGAAGCCTGGAGGTAGATCTTCCCTGGCTCCTACAAATAGGAAATTGCCGTAATCTAGCCTGCTCACAATAAGTGCCTGGATAAGGGTTTTTCATGCGTCCAGGGGGATCCAAGGAAAGATCTGTCCTAGCATTCGCAGAGTACCAAAACTGGTGCCTGAGAGTGACTTCACCTGATCTTCCAGCGATAAATTGATGTCAAGCAGAATTCCCAAGTTCCTTGCCTGCTTTGTGGGGGGAAGGGGGCTCCCCCAGTTTAGAGGGCCACCAGTCTGCCATCCATAGTTCCTCTGCCTTCCCGAACAGGAGGATCTCCGTTTTGTTGGAGTTTAATTGGAGGACGCTTTTCCTCATCCAGGCGGCTATGTTCAACATACAAATCTTAAGCTTGGCTCTGGTTGCAGCGGTATCTGACTCAAATGGGATTATCACCTGCGTTTCATCAGCATACTAGATCGTCTCAAAACTGCAGGCTCTTATAGTAGCAGGCAGAGGGGCCACATATATGTTGAACAGAGTAGGGCTTAGGATGGACCCCTGGGGTACCCCCTTATCCAATAGAATGGTCGATGACACAAATGTGTCTAATTTGACACATTGTGTTCTGTTTGTCAGGAAGCTTTGCAACCAGGCTAGTGCTACACCTCCGACACCAATCTCCCACAGCCTGCATAGCAGAACACTGTGTGAGATGGTGTCGAAGGCCGCCGACAAGTCCAGAAGCACCAGCTTAGTAGGAGTCCCTCTGTCTAAGGACATCCTAATACTGTCAGTTACTTCCATCAGGGCTGACTTCGTACTATGGCCCGCTCGAAAGCCTGATTGAGCTGGATCCAGCAGTTCATGCTGTTCCAGAAAGCCAGTCAGTTGTTGATTGATCATCCTTTCCATGACTTTCGAAAAGCATGGAAGGAGGAAGATCGGCCTATAATTTTTCATGTCTGCCGGATCTGCTGACACCTTCTTCAACAGAGGCTTGATGAACGCTCTTTTCCACTTGCTGGGGAAAGTGGCTGTGTCCAAGGAAGCATTACATACTATACTGCCGCGAGCGAGGCGAGCGAGGCGGCTAAGACAGTCGCCAGCTCTGAGATGATGAAGGAAGGGGCACAGTCTGGCTCTGCCCCGATTTAGTTGCCGCAAGTGCTGACTCAACTTGCTCTGTGGTGATGGTGGCAAATGAGTCAAGCCTAGGTGATAAAGGCTCCTTCCCCTCTGGGCTTAGACCCCTTGATGCCCCTCCATCCCCCAGAGAGTTATAGATTTTATCTATCTTCTCACTGAAGTGGCTGGTCAATTTGTCACATAGCTCTTGCGAGTGGGGAACCACTGCACTACTTACTTTAGGATTAGTGAACTCCTTTAATATCTTAAAGAGTTCCAGTGAGGAATTGTTAGCCTCCCTTATCTGTAAGCCCAAATCTTCTCTCCTTGCTGTATGCTCTATGTACCAGATTATATGCCCGCTTGTCCTCGAGACATTTGGACTTCCTCCCTTTTCTTTCCCATCCTCTACACCAACCCCTTTCTACTTTAAGCGCTTCTGAATACCAAGGCGCTGGCGCCCTTTTCTCCTTAACCCTCACTACTTTAAGGGGGGCGATGCTATCCAAGGAGTTCCCAATAGCATCCTCCCATCTTTCCAGGGCCTTGTGGCTGTCTAACCCCCTCCTCCATCGAGGGGGCTATAAAGGCCCTTCTGAACACCTCCCGTGTGACTCTCTTCCAAGCCCTGCATAGATGTTCCCTGTGTTGGAGCTGCATTACGCCCTCTGGCTGCCTGAATGAGAACCTCAGTGCCCAATGATTGGTCCATGTTAGCTCCTGCAGTGTTTCAATGGAGAGGGATGGGACATTGGTGAAAATAGTGTCAAGGGTATGCCCTGCAATATGTGTAATGCAAACAACAGTTGATGGACAGAATGCAGAACAATGTCATGCATTCACCCCAGTACAGAGATCTGTCCCTAAATCCCTCGTTTTTTTGCTCACACCACCCCAGTTCAGACATGGCCATGTGCAAATCAGCCTTGACCCTGTGCTTAATGGGAACAGTCCAGCCCGAACCGCCAAGCCATGTCTTCCCTGGACCGAAATCAGCATCCTAGGATCGGTTTCTGGCTATCAGCCGCATTCAGCCAGGATAGCTTGACTCCAGTGGTATGGAGAGCACGGGACTCACGTCTGAGCATACCCGTCCCACTCGGGGTGACAAATGCAAAAACAACAGTTGATGGACAGAATGCAGAACAATGTCATACATTCACCCCAGTACAGAGATCTGGGCCTAAATCCATCGTTTTTTTGCTCACCACACCACCCCAGTTCAGACATGGACATATGCAAATCAGCTTTGACCCTGTGCCTCAAAGGAACAGTCCAGCCAGAACTGCCAGGGGACCAAGGTATGGCCCGGTTGCCAGGCTCATCTCCCCAGATTGGGTGCCAGGGGGTGTCCCTTTAATGGGTTGCTCTGGTATGGTTCTTTTGGGGGGCCAGCAATCCCTTGATCACCTATTTGGCTATCCACTTATCAGCCAACACAGTACGTTTTACTGATCTGTCCCTGTCCGAACAGACAAGTAATGTCTGAGACCGTTTGAGCGCTTTTTCCTGAGGTGCTGGTTAAAGGACTAGCAATTCTTCACTTCCATCCTCTCACATGCTTCCAACTGAGCACTATGTCTTGGATCTGTTTCTCAAATGGATCCTTATCACTCTTCTTGTTCTCACTGAGCCAATGAAGGTTTTGGGTTGGTTTTAGTCTTAGACGTCTAATCAGAGCATTCATCATACACTCATATGCCAGTCTCTCATTCTCAGGCACCCTTCCAAAGACCTTAGTTCCATACATGGGAAGACAACGCAGCAAAGTTGCCTGCCTGGACTTTTTTAATTTAAACTTTGTGCCTTACATGCCCTCTCAAAACTATGAAACCACCTCAAAATAGCAATGTCTAGCACCTCCATGTGTATCTATTGTTTGGGTATGTTAGTGGCAGATTATTTTATTTGTAGGGAAAGTCACTTATCTCATGGTTACCTTCTTTTCTGCTGCTAATCTAAGGCTCTATTTTCCCAAGGCTATCTGCTACTTGTGAAGTTCCATATTGTTCCATTTCTACTTTCTTTCTTTTTCTCTTTTTCTATCCTCCTGGGCCCACTCATCCTTTCTACCTCTTCACCATTATTTCTCTTCCTAGCAGGCTAACACGAACTTCTCACCTTCAAATCTCTCGCCTTTTCATCCTTAGTTTTCTGGAGTACTGAATTGAGTTTCAGGGCCACAGTGAAGTCTATCCTAACTAAGGCGATGTTCCGTAGAATAGGGGATGAGAGCATCCTAGATATAAATGATGGAAAATGTCTAGGGCAAAGTCTAGAAAATGTTGTGGATACAGTGAGACAGTCTATGGGAAACCTACACTTACGGATTCTAAGAGCCTATCTCCAGAGCATCTCTTTTTGGATATCTTCGATTGAACCTTCCCCTGGGCTTCCTACATACTCCTCCTTTGATCCATCATAAAATCAGAGATGATTTTCCTGTCCCATTCTCCCACTCATCTCAGGATATGTTCTTCCACTCTGTTTCTGCAATCTGCAATTTTTGTGTACAGGCTGTTTGAGAAAAGCTGGATCTAACTGTTATTAGTATTCAATGGAACTAAAACTTAGTAATCTGTCACTGCTTGTTGCAACTGTCGGATATTTTCCAGTACATCCAGGCAATCATGGGTTAACGGGCACAAACAGTAACAATGAGAGCCTGTTGCACTGATGTATTGAAGCTTTTCTTACTTTTGCACCCAAAAATGAGCACCAAGTACACCGCTTTAGGACCAGCCCTCAGATGCATCAAGCATATATTTTGCGAATTCTAAATTGCGAAAAATACCGAATCGCAATTTAGAATTCGCAGAATGGTATGCATCATGAAAAGCGATGAGAAAAAGCGAATCGCAATCGGCCGCAAATGCAGATTGCGATTTTTGCAAAATCGCATTTAAATCGCAGAATCAGCCGTTTCCCATATATAAATTGCGAACTCGCAATTACCGAAATCGCAAATTGCGATCTCACTAATTGCGAGATCGTAAAAATGGGAAGTCGCATTTCGAGCACATTGATGACATCACAACCAGGAAGTAGGCAGTTCCCTCCCTCATTCAGATCACTGAGCCTGAAAGTGGAAGCAGCACTGGCCTGTGGGAAATGTTATGTCGGTCACACAGAAAGAAAAATCAGAACACGGTTGTTGGAACACAAGAGCAACATCAGAACAGGAAACACCAAGTCCTCTGTGGCAGCTCATTTTCTTGAACAAAAACATACTGTAGCTCAGTTGAAATTTCTGATATTGGAGCAAGTAAAACCAACTCACAATAACAAAAACACTTTACTCAAAAGAGAGAACTTCTGGATCCGCTTCTTGGCGACGATGCAGCCACACGGATTGAACGACAGGATGGAATTCCTGTGTTACCTTTGAACTGTATATTATTTGCTTGAATACCATGTCTTTATTTATGCCCTTATTAACTTGTGCATTTTCATCATTTCTATTAATTTTTAATTTTTTTCCCATTGTTATTGACTGATCAGATGTTTTGTTAGGCATTTCGTGCACACCGCATGTTTTTACTTGGGTTTTTAAATGTCAGTTTACTGTCATCGATTCTTTGCACATTCGGTTTCTAACACCACTCTAAGATGGCGCCGACGAACTTAGTTTGTTTAGTCCGTTTTCTGTTTTTAACACGCACACCTCGCGTTTACTAACCCCCACGGACACTTCGTATTTTTCAATGCTGAACGCTGGTTGTATATTGAGGGAGTCCCCGGACTTCTCATTATGTGAGTACCTCCTGCGAGGACGACTGTAACTACCTTGACTACTTGGTCAGTTTATTGCGTGTGGTTTTTTAACGCGCACGTTTATTTTTCAGGCTGTAATCTTTTGTTGTACTCTGATGTTATCCGTTCAGTGAGTACTCAGCATGTTTTCGTGACTGTGGCACATTACAGCATGGGCGTGTTATCTTTGAGCACCTTTCATTAGCGTTTTCTGACACTCTTGGGTTTTTCTGACAGCGTGTTTTCAATTTCACTGGCAGTGTTTTCTCGGACATTCTTACGACACTTTGGCAGTGCTTTTAATTTTTGGGCGTACTTATAAGCACATAGGGTTAAATCTTTCTAGCACTTTATCATATGTTTTTGTAAGTTGAGCATTAAGTTTGGGGGCAACAGTATTGACTGATGGATGTTTTCCTTTATGTTTGTAGAGCTATCCCCTGAGGAAGGGCTTTATTCCCGCCCGAAATGCATTGGGATTTTGATGATTGGATGATATCTTATCTGGATTACATTGTTTTCATGCACCGTGAAGCTTTGATTTATTACGTTTTGGAACTTTTTGAACATGGAATAAAGAACTGAGGAATTCTTTATCGTTTGATGATTGAACTTGTGATGAACTGAGTACACAACTACAGACTTTTCAGTCGTTCATTGCTGTGCTCCAGGTGTCTTCCTCCAATGGGGGGAGCTTTGCAGTAGTATTGTGTAAATATGTCGGTGATGATTGTCTTAGCGTCGCACACCATCTGGATGTTCAGTCAGTGGTAGGACTTGTGGTTCCGGTACATGTATTCAGTCTCTGCGGGTGGGCAGATGTGGATGTGGATACAGTCAATGCATCCAATTACATGGGCGAATTGCGCTATGTTGTAAAATTGTAGCTTGGTTTCATTCAAGTCCTGTTGGGTGGTTGGAAATTTGATGTAATGGTGTAGCCGGGTCAGCATTGCCTCCAGGAAACTCCTTAGGCAGCGGGACATGGTGCTCTGGGAGATCCCCCCTGCAACGGCAACTATCCCCTGGAAGCTTCCGGAGGCCAGGAGGTGCAGGCTGCACGAGACCTGGACATGGGTGGGCACGGCATTGGTCCTCCTCGTTGGGTGCTGCTTCAGGGGGTCAAGGTCCCGAATGAGCTTTGTAATCATTGCCCTATTCAGCCGGTACTTTGAGTAGATTTCTTCCTCAGTTTCTTCCTCAGTTTGGCCCAGTAGTGTGATCCGCAGGCGGAAAATTCGCTCCTGGATCCTGCGTCTGTTCCTTGCTGCAGCCTGGAGCCTTCACCACCTAACCACCATGTAGAGTCCTGGCATTGTGAATGTCCTCATTCTCCTACTGTGTCTCCTTAAGTGTGTTTGATCAGCCCCGCACCTGTGGCTAGTTAGGAATTTTTTTTTTAATTTTCTTTTTTTAACCTCATGGTTACCACCTGGTTTGGCTTCTCCTTAATGTGCGCCTCGCAAATAGCGATTTTTGAGTTTTTCGCAATTTGCAATTTTTCATGCATTGGGTTTGCGAATATTTTGCGAATTCGCAAAGAAAATCGCAGATTCGTTGGGAACTCGCAATTTCCGATTCGCAAAGGGGGTTCTACCTAGATTCTGCGAATTTCTTTGCGAAGTCGCAAAATATGTTTTGCGATTTTGCAATTTGGTCTGGTTTTATTTCTTGAATTGCGATCAATGAAATTGCGATCGCAATAGCTAATTCGCAGTTATTGCAATCGCAATTTGGGTTGATGAATCTATGTGCAGATCCTCAGAATAGCGACATTGAGCATTTAAAGGCTCTTTAAAAAGGTGGTGTAGCAATTCAGAACTCAATCAAGCTTATAACATCAGGTAATACATCATTGTCCAGCCTGTTTTTTTTTACTTTACTTAAATCACTGGCTACAGTTGAATATTGCCAATTAAAAGAGGAGAGCAAAAGTAAAATATATACTTAATACTGAAAGACCCTATGGCTGTATAGTTATTCCTGGTGTCCTACGTGGTACACAGCAACACTGGTAGCAGAACTGCCGTCAACTACCCCAATGTCTGGTGTGCGCAATCTCCTTTCACTTTTACAGACTGGCAATACAACTATGTTTAAAATTGTAAAATTGGAGTTGCCTCCAATGTTAGCCAGTAGTTCCTAGTGTGCAAAACCTCTGATTAGACCTGTATATTCATCAATTTGCTGCTATGGTGCCACCCTGTTTAGCCTGCTATCCAGGAGCATCCTCTGTTCCACAGTGCAGACTTTCATGAACTTACACGCTAGATGTTACAAAACATACAGGGACATATTTACAAGCCCCTATCACCACCACAATGTCACTGTTCCTGACGTTGTGGTGGTAAAATGGGCTTTGCCTTATTTACAAGACAGCGTTGAAAAGGGCGGGCAATGGGTGTTGTGGTGGGCTTTACACTGCAACACCCATTGATTTTGACACTGCCCCATATTTACAAGGGTGGTGTAAATATGGGGCAGCACCAAAATTAGGACCAGGGAAAACCTGGTCTTGAACAGGCGCAATGAGGAGAAATGTTTAATTTCTCCTCATTTTTGTTGCTTCCATGTGTGCTGCGTTGTGCGACACAACAGAAAAGGGCAATTGATTGTTAATGTGCAGGAAGGTGTCCCTTCCTGCGCATATACAATCATTTTTTAAAAAAATGACGTTTTGCAACTTCTATGTGTGCTGCATTAAGCAGCGCACATAGAAGTTACAAAACACCATTTAAAGATTGTTTATGTGCAGGAAGGGACATCTTCCTGCACATAAACAATCTTCCCCCGAACAGCAAACACCCCACTATTGTGCAAGGGTGCCGGCATAGGCGCTAGGCAGCTAAATTTAGCATCAGCACAGAGGGAAACGCAGGGCTGCACCATATTGTTGTAAATATGGTGCAGCCCTGCGTTTTAGAAGTGGCGGAGTGGGCATTCAGCTAAGGAGGCTAACGCTGCGCTCCTCCACTTCTATATCCCCATAGTCCCTGAGATGCACTGCTTCTGATGCACATTTTCTGTTGAACAAATAAACCCAACTTAGGTTATCTTAATTGAAATCTTGTTTTTAATGTTTATTGCAATTAAATGAATTACTATATATATGAAGGGAACAAAAGGAGGTGGTTTGATCCATCACATTCCTTCCCAAATAAGATGTATGGACAAAAAGTGTGTGAAGTTTGGAGGTATGCCGTTTGAGGTTGCAGATGAACCACTATTCATCTTAGCTACAACTAGGTCTAATGTCTAATCCTTTTCAGGATGCCTGGACCCTCACCCACCAAGGTGGCAAGCTTCATCATATTTTTCTCTTGTATTTAGTGGGCTGAATGGACCGCAGGAATGTACCCTTTTCAAGTCACATGAGTAAAGTGGTTGTAGATTGTGAAATAGAAATAAACTTATCTATGGTTAATCAGAGACATTTTCTTTTCTCATCATTGGTTTAATCTACGATAAGATTAAAAGAATAAAGGTGAGCTAGCCGGACCCATGTTAATAGGTCAAGATGTTTCTTGACAAATTGCCCAGGCAGGGTCTACAACATTTATCATGACCTAGAGAACCACAACCAATTTCAGGTGAGCTACATACAGAAGTGTGCGAGTATAGTTGGAACTCACTAATGAGGAAAACGTGTGAGAAAATATTTGTGTGTGCGAGAGAGCCCCATTGGAACTAACTCGTATTCCTTTTATTGGAAGAGATCTATAGGAAACAACGTGTATACAAAACAGACTGTGGTTGTCGGGAATATCACTCAAAGAGGAGCGCTCACGTCATTGCATCTGGTTGTGAAAATAAAAGAACCAAACTCATGCATCATGTGGGTGATCAGAGCAAAAAAAACACAGTACAGAAGGGTCCCAATATATACTGCTATCTCAGGTGTCCAAGTTTTTATACAAAGTTAATGCAACACACTGTTATACAGAGTATTTTGGCTGGCAAATGTCATCTTTCTCAAATAAAAGTTGGTCAGACCCCCATTGGGTGCAGGGACCTGGTATAACTCGAGCTCAAATAACTTTGAAGAATAAATCATGCCATTAATCAGATAATTCGGAATATCATTGTTTACGCCTATGATGTGGGTTTCGAGTTTATATACCTAGGGCCTTATTTATGAAGGACTTGCGCTGCCGGTGCGTCACTTTTAACATGGGAAAAAGTGACGCACCGGTGGCGCAAGTCCTTCATAAATAAGGCCCCTAGTGTTGCTCCTTTTCAAAATGTTGTGACTATATGTTGTGTCCTTTTTGTATTGTTTCAAATATCACGTCATGTCATTGGGTGTATGGCTTGTTTTGAGGAAATGAGTTGTCTGTTTTATGGGATTGTGTTTACAATGGATTGTGCTCCTATGATCATTGATTCTTACTTTGATCTTTCTAAGTCATCCCTACATAATCTAGTTAGCAAGGGCATGTAATCAAGAATATATAATTGATGGGATTGCAGCTAGTATGCTTTCACAGTTCCCATTTGTGGGCAAAACTCAGCTTAAGTTCTTTTGTTTAGGTTGTAGGTTGGCAGACATTGCATTGCCGCAGGGAAAAAGTCCTGTTACCCTGTTACCTAATTAGTAGTCATGGATTCTGTTGTTGACTCCTCTATGGGTCCAGTATGAACCAGTCTGTCCCTGATATTTATTTTTACCTTTTGAATGCAAAAAGTGGCTTTGGCAATGAAAGGTTTCCAGTATTTGTACTTTCTAGTTCCTGTTTTAAAATGGATTTTTGGGTATACCTGTGAGTTCTTCTTGTAATGTGACAATGGTGACTTTATTACTCGTTCTTCTTCTAGACTACACTTCAGCGCAGATGTATACCTTATCTAATTTATTATGTATTTTTTTTCTCATTGATCTCTGTTACGTATGTGCAGCTAGTTTGATGTTCACTTCTTCAATTATATTACTCCATTCTATGTTTCATTCGGATTTTGTGTAATTTTCTCCTATAGATCTTGTATAACACTTGATCACTCTTCCAGGATGAGAAGAATCAGATCCAGTTAACATTTGTGTAAAATGGAATACCTTAAATCAAGCAGAAAGCGGTCATCCTCCTCCGTCAGATCAGGGTCCAAAAAGCCTGCCAATATGTAAGATAGTTCTTTAGCTGGGGAGACGTTGAGAGTCTGTGCAATGTATTTGAAAATTTGACACCAAAAATGTTCTAGCATCGGCATAGCAGGAGCATGTGAGATAGATCACCAGTATGTGCTTTGCAATTCCAGCATAGTGGGGACTGGATTAGATTTCATTTAAATAATCTTGCTGGGGTCCAATAAGACCTGTTTATGATCATAAATTTTGTTTGTGATAGAGTAGGGGAGATTTTGTGTTTGAAAGGCATTGTATGTATTTGCTTCCAGTCCAGTGTAATTGTTTTGCTGTTTGGTTCTGCCTCCCATTTTGCTACATTATTCAAATGTTGTTTGCACGGTTCAGGGAGTAATAGTTTGTACATCCTTGAGACTGTGTGCCCCGTGCTTATTAATTGGGTGAGTCTTGAGGGTAGTGAGGGGGGGTTAAAAATAGAGCTAAGTTTTGAGATCTGGACTTTTACTTTCAGAAAATCGTAAAAGTCTAAATCAGATAAACCCTTTTCTTTTATAAGTGAGGAGAATGGTATCAGAGAAGTCTTATTATATAGGTCTTTGAGGAAGTTGATTTCTTTGTGCGACCAGTCTTTCCAAAATATTGTTTCTTTATTTATTTTTATCGTGTAAAATAATCCTGTGTAATTGGAAGAGCTTTGAGAAAATCACATTCAAGAAATGGCAAGAATGGTTAATTATTTAAGAAGAGCAGACAATATTATCTTAAACACCTCACCGCCGCCAGAGCCAACCTGCACGAAGGGATGAAAGAGGTAGCCGAGTGGATGACGACCAGCCGCCTGAAACTGAACTCGGACAAGACGGAGGTCCTCATCCTGGGCTCTTCACCCTCCGCCTGGGACGACTCCTGGTGGCCCCCCGCCCTGGGCACCGCACCCAAACCGACAGACCATGCACGCAACCTGGGCTTCATCCTGGACTCCTCCCTCTCCATGACCAGGCAAGTCAACGCCGTCTCCTCGTCGTGCTTCAACATCCTACGCATGCTACGGAAGATCTTCTGGTGGATCCCCACCGAGACCAGGAAGACCGTCACCCAGGCCCTCGTCACCAGCCGACTGGACTACGGCAACGCCCTCTACGCCGGTACCACCGCCAAGCTCCAGAAGAGACTCCAGCGGATCCAGCACGCCTCAGCCAGACTCATCCTCGACATCCCGCGAACCAGCCACATCTCCGGACACCTGAGAGACCTTCACTGGCTCCCCGTCAACAAAAGAATCACCTTCCGCCTCCTCACCCATGCACACAAAGCCCTACACGACCAAGGCCCAAGCTACCTCAACAGCCGAATCAACTTCTACGCTCCCAAACACCACCTCCGATCAGCCAACCACGCCCTCGCCGCCGTCCCCCGCATCCGAAGAGCGACTACAGGAGGAAGGTCCTTCTCCTACCTGGCCGCCAAGACCTGGAACTCCCTCCCGGCCGACCTGCGCCTGACCCAAGACCATCTCTCCTTCAGGAAGAAGCTGAAGACCTGGCTGTTCGAGCAGTAGCGGCACCCCCCCTCCCCCAGCGCCTTGAGACCCTACGGGTATGTAGTGCGCTCTATAAATGTCATTGATTGATTGATTGACCTTGGAAACCCAAACACAGGCGCTCAACGCTAGTCCCAATGTTTAAAAAAAACCCTGAGGTCTACTCCTAGATGTCCATACACCATATCACCTCAAGGCCCTCAATGTTGATGGAGACCTCCCGTTGGAATTAAATTAAGGTCCCCTTTTGAATTTATGTGTATACCGCTTCTAGTCTTAGCCCTTTGATACACCGAGCCCTAGCGTCTCTCTTCTTTCCCTTACGTCTTCTAAACCTATTTCAGTCTCTGCTTTCCTATCCTCATCTCTTTTTCTACGGGCATTGTACTATTCATATTTCGTCCCACGCTAGAATTAAGATTAACAACAACTGCTAGAATAATATATTGTACATAACCACAAGCTTCAATCGGTTTGTTAATCACGGCTCTCCACGGAGGTCAGAATAACTCAAGCGTATTGACCTGACCCAGATCTACCAAGACAATTAGCGTGTATGCTGTCTCGTCGATTACTTTTCTCTAAGACCTTCTGCAGTCCAAGGCTGTACACTCACTTACATGTGCTCCTTTGCATTGATCCGATTGTAATGTAATGTCTGTTCCACATCTTGTAGGCTTCTAGTAATGGCGACATTATTGACTTGATTTATCTACAAAACTTTGCCCTGTCATTTATGTATTGTGAGTTGTAAAGAAAAGCAATAAAAATTTATATGAACATAAAAAAAAATGGAATACCTTCTCTCAGCGAATCTTTTGATGCTTTTGAATACATTATTGCATATTTATGTGTTATATTATCTGTTTTTAAGAATGTTTCAAATAATATGTAGCATCTGCTATCTTCAGTGTGGTTAGTGTGTACTGCAGTAAGCAACGATTGGTGGCTAGCAGCCACACTCATTACAACATTTGAAGTTTTGTCTAGTTCTCCGAATTACTTAGTAAACATCCCAAGATGGCCCCATAGCATTTGTAACTTACAGCATAGCTAGCACCATCCCGCATTTTTTGCAAAATGCTGTTTTTTGAGAATATTACAAATAACATATGCCATCTGTTCTCAGTAGAATGGTTAGTTATGTTATGTTATGTTATGTTATTGGTTCATTTTTATAGCGCACGGCTACTCAAAAAGAGTGTCCCGGCGCTTTTATTGGAGAAGGCGAAGAAGCTGTAACATAATAACATAACACGAAAAGAAAGACTAAAAGAGCAGTAAGCCAAAAATTCAAGTAAGAACGGCTACTGAGTAAAAAGCCACGTTTTAAGGCCTTTCCTAAAAACCAGCAAACTAGTGGCTCCCCGCAGGGCCAGCGGCAAAGAGTTCCATAGCCGAGATGCCAGCAATCCAAAAGAGCGCCCCCCAAGGCGCGCTTTCTTTACCCGAGGGACAACAGCAAGGTGCAGGGATTCTGACCTCAGAGATCTGGTCGGATGATAAAAGACCAGTCTCTTTTGAAGGTACTTAGCTCCCCCCTTGTGGAGAGCTTTAAAGACCAAGGTCAGAGCCTTAAAGGCGATCCTCTTGCGGATGGGCAACCAATGTAAAGTTACCAGCAGGCCTGAGGCACTAGCGCGCCTACTAAGGCCGAAAATTGCCCTAGCCGCGGCATTCTGCACCACTTGAAGGCGCTGCAGCAGGTACTCTGGAAGGCCCAGGTAGAGAACGTTGGAATAATCCAACCTGGACCCAATCAGAGCCTGGACTGTCAGCGTCCTATGTTCCACGGATAACAGGGGAAGAAACCTCCGCAGCATCCTAAGGATGCCAAAGCACATGCCCGACACCCCCAGGACCTGGGATTTCAAAGTTAACCTGTTATCCAGCTTCACCCCTAGATTCTTTGCAACCTGAGAGGAACAGGATGGAGGGAACATATCCCGAGGCCACCAAGTCTGCCAAACGGGTTCGATGTCACACCCGAAGAACAGTACTTCGGACTTATCGGAATTGCACTTGAGGCTGTTTAGATGGAACCAATGGAAAACAGCCCCAAGGCAATCCCGAATACTCTCCCCATCAAAGTCACCTCCTCTCGTACACGAGAAGAGGAGCTGGGTGTCATCCGCATAGGATACGATCTGGGCACCATGCGACTCCACCAGTGCCGCCAACGGGGTCATAATGATGTTAAAGAGGGTCGGGCTCAGAACCGAGCCCTGAGGGACCCCGACTCCCAGAGGCGGCATCACGGCGGAATCAGGCGGGGCCCAGATCGTCTGCCGGCGGCCGGCAAGAAAGGAAGAAAACCAGTCGAACACCGTCCCCTGTATGCCTATCTCGCGAAGTCTTGCGAGAAGACCATCATGGGGAACGGTGTCGAAAGCCGCCGACAGGTCTAACATCACCAGCATGACTTTGCCCCCAGAGTCCAGAACCCCTTTAATGGTTTCCGAAACCTCCAGGAGCGCAGTCTCCGTGCTAAGATGGGGACGAAATCCCGATTGGGTGGCGTGCAAGATCTCATTAGATTCCAAAAAGTTGGAAAGCACGCCTTGAACGTGCTTTTCCAGAATCTTGGTGAGAGCCGGCAGCAGGGAGATGGGCCTGTAGTTAACTGGGGCCTTCGGGTCTAGGCCAGATTTTTTAAGCAAGGGTATCACCATCGCCTGTTTCCAGGTTTGCGGGACCACACCTAGCCTCAATGAAAGATTCAGAAGCGGATTAGCCAACGGGTTGATCACCTCCGCGACTTTCGCTAGAAATTTAGCCGGGCATGGGTCCAGGGGAGAACCCGATTTTAATTTGCCCATTAAAGCCAGGGAGTCCGAGGCAGAGATTGGAGGGAACACACTCAGCGTCACCCTAGGCCCAGCCTGTGGCAATATGTTGATGTCGCGTTCAATTTGGCCCACAGACATTGGTACCAGGAATGACTCCTGGATGCGTTGGATCTTGCTCGTAAAGAAATCAGCAAGATCCGCAGCCCAGGTACCAGATGGTTTTTGGTCCGAGGTGTTCGACCAAGGTGAGGTAAATTCTCTCACGATGGAGAATATCTCCTTGCAAGAATTGGAAGCAGCATCAATTCTCCTGGCTAAATACGCTTTTTTTTCCAGACGAATGTCCCGGTGATAAGCCTTGACCACCGTTTTATAGGTCAACTTGGCAACAGTGTCATATTGTGCCCGCCAGGCTCTTTCGGCTACCTTGCACTGCTGCCGCGTAGCCGACAGTGCAGCGGTAAACCAAGGCGCGGAGACCCGTTTCGGTGTCGGGCGAGGTGTTACTTCCGGGGCAAGATCGTTTAACCTATCCAGAAACCAGTCCTGCATGGCCTGCAAGTCCCTGTCTAAATCGCCTGAAAAGAGGCAGGGATGGGCCACAACTGCTTGCGCCAGCATCTCTGGGGTTACTCGATGGAATGCCCTGTGGACACGACCCTGTTGATGTACCGGGGTAGGCACTGACTTACCTATGCCCTTGATCACAAATTTGGCAAGGAAGTGGTCGGACCAAAGGACCGGAGTAACCTCTATACCCTCAAGAGGGACAGACGAGAAAACTTGGTCAAGGGTGTGCCCCTTCTCATGCGTAGACTCCCGAAGGTGAGGGATAAGTCCCAAAGGGGTTAGCGCCTCAGAAAGTTTGGTGGCAGCCGGATCGGATGGATCATCCAACCGAAAATTAAAATCGCCAGCCACGATAAGATGTTCAGCTTTCAGGGCCAGCTCAATCAGCACCAAATCCAGATCTTCAAAGAAGGTGCCGGGTGCACCAGGTGGCCTGTATACAAGCAGTCCCTTAAAGGATTGATGGGGCGATAGAGTGATAGAGAAGGCTAGGGTCTCAGAGCCTCGGATGTCGATAGCTGGCAGGATCGCACATGGCGTTCCTTTCCGGACCACTAACGCCACTCCACCTCCCCTTCCCTTGGCTCTATCCCTTCTGAAGATATTATAATCAGAAGGGATTGCCATGGCGACATCAGGGTTAGAAGAGTCAGTCCACCATGTCTCAGTAAGCATGAGGCATAGTGGCTTCTCTGTGTCTAAAAGCTCATAAATATCCTGCGCATGTTTGCATGCTGACCTGGTGTTTAATAGCATGCACCCGAAGCCCCTCCTAAAGGTGTCATTGCTCGACCGTAAGGTGAGCGAGCGGGTCGGGTACCAGCCACAACCCGGGCAACGGGATTTCCCATGATATCGACCGGGAAAAACAGTGCGGCAACCAGATACCTGAGGATAGAACAAACGGAGTTCGCCAGAGGAATAGCGCAAAACGGGGGTCCCAGGGGGACACATCCCTGATGATAGAGTCCCACCCGCTGCTCCGCCCGCCTCCGGGACGCTGACGGGCGCAGACGGGCAGGACTCTGGCGAGACTCAGGCGTAGCGAAGGCGCGACCGCTACGCTAGACCGCTACGTCAAAAGCGAGCATTAAGTAGGCGGTCGGCGGACCAAGCGCTAGCGCGCTAACCCCCAGGAAGCAGGAAGGAACCAGCCTTCCCAAGATGGCGTCGTCGTGACGAGATGGTCACGTGACCTACAAGAGACCCGGGAGCCCGGACCCGCTAAGTAGCGGTGTTTGAATTATTTTTATAGTGCTGTGAGGGCCAGGGTGGGTCGCAGCAATGACGCAAATAAAATCAAGACCAAAGGAGAAATCAACAGAAAAGTAAACAGGTAATTATTTTAAAACAGCGAGCGCGAACCACAACGCAGCGCAGTAAATCGCTCTAAGCACACACGCGGTGGTCACCTTCTCCAGGCAGACCCCGCAGTAAAGCTCACCTTAAGTAGGCGGTCGGCGGACCAAGCGCTAGCGCGCTAACCCCCAGGAAGCAGGAAGGAACCAGCCTTCCCAAGATGGCGTCGTCGTGACGAGATGGTCACGTGACCTACAAGAGACCCGGGAGCCCGGACCCGCTAAGTAGCGGTGTTTGAATTATTTTTATAGTGCTGTGAGGGCCAGGGTGGGTCGCAGCAATGACGCAAATAAAATCAAGACCAAAGGAGAAATCAACAGAAAAGTAAACAGGTAATTATTTTAAAACAGCGAGCGCGAACCACAACGCAGCGCAGTAAATCGCTCTAAGCACACACGCGGTGGTCACCTTCTCCAGGCAGACCCCGCAGTAAAGCTCACCTTAAGTAGGCGGTCGGCGGACCAAGCGCTAGCGCGCTAACCCCCAGGAAGCAGGAAGGAACCAGCCTTCCCAAGATGGCGTCGTCGTGACGAGATGGTCACGTGACCTACAAGAGACCCGGGAGCCCGGACCCGCTAAGTAGCGGTGTTTGAATTATTTTTATAGTGCTGTGAGGGCCAGGGTGGGTCGCAGCAATGACGCAAATAAAATCAAGACCAAAGGAGAAATCAACAGAAAAGTAAACAGGTAATTATTTTAAAACAGCGAGCGCGAACCACAACGCAGCGCAGTAAATCGCTCTAAGCACACACGCGGTGGTCACCTTCTCCAGGCAGACCCCGCAGTAAAGCTCACCTTAAGTAGGCGGTCGGCGGACCAAGCGCTAGCGCGCTAACCCCCAGGAAGCAGGAAGGAACCAGCCTTCCCAAGATGGCGTCGTCGTGACGAGATGGTCACGTGACCTACAAGAGACCCGGGAGCCCGGACCCGCTAAGTAGCGGTGTTTGAATTATTTTTATAGTGCTGTGAGGGCCAGGGTGGGTCGCAGCAATGACGCAAATAAAATCAAGACCAAAGGAGAAATCAACAGAAAAGTAAACAGGTAATTATTTTAAAACAGCGAGCGCGAACCACAACGCAGCGCAGTAAATCGCTCTAAGCACACACGCGGTGGTCACCTTCTCCACCTTAGTGGTAATCGGTCAAGGGCTTTTAATACCTATTACTATATAGAAGGTTTTGTCCTGTTTTTAGAATTATCTAGTAGGTTTTCCAAGATGGCCATCATTAAGTCAGCCCTTTACCAAAACTTTTAACACGTACTAGCAACGGTGTAGCATTCTATGTTCGCCAATGCAGTACCAACAATTTGCATGCCCTTTTTAAAATCTCTTAATGTCCATGACATTGGGAGTTTTGTGATAGTTACAGCCCCATTCATCACTTTAAGATGGCCACTTTACAAGTAGGCCTTGGTTTCATAATTTGTAGATTAGGTAATACACATACTCAAAACAATTTCCTCAACACATACAAGCGTCATTCTTTCATCCTCTTGCCCAAACTGTAGAGGGTTTCCCAGTGCCTAATTTGAGCAAATGGTTTCCCGGATGGCTACAAGATCACCCGCAGGGACCGCACCAACAGACCGGGAGAAGGAATCGCCATTGTCCACAGAAACACCCTCAGAATATTGACCAGTACAGAAAACACCCTCAGCTCTGCCAAACACCTGCACTTCCAGATCCACATTGATCCCAACACCACCCTCAGACGAACCCTCATCTACAGACCCCCGGACCCCGGCCACAGTTCAGCGACTGCATCACCGACATCATCAGCTCGCACGCCTTGGCCCCCACAGACTACATTCTCCTCGGAGACCTGAACTTCCACCTCTAGAACGCTAACAACAGCAACTCCACCACCCTGCTCGACAACCTCGCTAACCTCAGACTCAAACAGCTCTTAGCAACACCTACACACTCCGCCAGACACACACTCGACCCCATCTTTTCCACAAGCATCCATGTCACCTCCAGCCACACCACCGATCTCCACTGGACTGACCACCGCTGCATCCACTTCTCCTTCAGGAAAAACATCGCACAAAACCACCCGAAAGGAATCCCGCACTGCAGCTGGAACAAGGTCACTGAAAACCAGCTAATCATCACCCTCGCCCGAGACCCACCAACCGACCACACCTACACCGACACAGCCTACCGTAACCTCAGGCAGTGGATTGATGTCTGCGTCAACACCCTCGGCCTGATCAAGAAACCCTCAAACAGATGCACCAACAGAAGGGCCATCTGGTTCACCACCGACCTCCAGGCATTCAAGCAAACCTGCCGAAAACTCGAGAAGAAGTGGCGCCATGAGCAGACACCCGACAACCCTGCAACCCTCAAGAACGCCAGCCGCAGGCACCACCAACTCATTCGAACCTCCAAAAAGACCTCCTTCAAGAAACGCATCAACAACAACGCACGCAACAGCAAAGAGCTTTTCAACATCATGAAGGAAATCTCCAACCCCAGCTCTAGCTCTAACGACATCCCGCCGCCACAAGACCCCTGCGACTCTCTAGCCACCTTCTTCCACCGCAAGATCATAGACATCCATGACAGCTTCAACACTCAGACCCCCCCAACAGCCTCTGACAACTCAGAGCCACCGCCTCCCAGCCACACCGGCCTCCAGATCTCCTCCTGGAAACCACGTCAACGACAAAGATACCATAAAAATCATGAACACCATTCACCCCGATTTACCGTCAGACCTCTGCCCTCACCACATCTTCAACAAAGCAAGCTCCTTCATCGCACCCCAACTCCGGAAGACCTTCAACAGCTCCTTCGAGACCGCCACCTTCCCGGAGAGCTGGAAACACGCCTAGATCAACGCCCTACTCAAGAAACCCAAGGCAGACCCAAAGGACCTCAAGAACTTCCGGCCCATCTCCCTGCTCCTATTCCCGGAGAAAGTCATCGTGAAGTTAGTCAACAGACAATTGACCCGCTTCTTCGAAGAGAACAACACCCTGGACTCGTCCCAATCCGGATTCTGCAGCAACCACAGCACCAAAACCGTCCTCATCACCATCACCGACGACATCAGGACCCTGCTGGACAATGGCAAAACCGCAGCCCTCATCCTCCTAGACCCCTCTGCCCCCTTCGACACTGTCTGCCACCACACCCTACGCACATGCCTCCACAACACAGGAATCCGTGACAAAGCCCTGGACTGGATCACCTCCTTCCTCACTGACAGAACCCAAAGAGTCCGCCTCCCTCCCTTCCGATCCGAAGCCACCAAGATCAGGCCGACCCTTTTCAACATCTACATGACACCACTCGTCAACATCGTCCGATCACACGACCTCAACATCGTCTCATATGCCGACGACACTGAGCTGATCCTCTCCCTCACCAAAGACCCTGCCACCGCCAAAACCAACATCCACGAAGGAATGAAGGCCGTCGCTGACTCAATGAAGAACAGTCGCCTAAAACTGAACTGAGACAAGACGGAGGTCCTTATCCTGGGCTCCACCCCCTCTGCATGGGAGACTCCTGGTGATCAGCCTTGCTGGGAGCTGTGCCGACACCCACCGACTACGCACGCAAGCAGGGGTTCATCCTGGACTCAGCACCGTCGATGACCCAGCAAGTCTTCTCTTCCTGCTTCAACACCCTCCGCATGCTCCGCATGATCTACAGATGGATCCCCACCGGAATCAGAAGGACGGTCACCCAGGCCCTCGTCAGCTGCAGGCTGGACTACGGCAACGCCTTCTACATGGGAATCATGGCCAAACTCCAGAAAATACTTCAACCCATACAGAACGCCTCTGCACGCCTCATCCTCAACATCCCCGCCACAACCACATCACTGCCTACCTGAGGGACCTGCACTGGCTCCCCGTCAACAAGAAGATCACCTTCACACTCCTCACCCATGCGTACAAAGCACTCCACGATGGCGGAGCAGCATACCTCAACAAACGGCTCACCTTCTACACCCCCAACCGCCAGCTTCCCTCTGCTGACCTTGTCCTCGGCACCGTTCCACGCATCCACCGAAAGACCACCGGTGGCAGATCCTTCTCCCACCTCGCCGCCAAGACATGGAACACCATCCCCATCCACCTTCGCCAGACCCAGGACCTGCTAACCTTCAGGAGACTTCTTAAGACCTGGCTGTTCGAGTAGTAGCAGCATACCCCCTTAGCGCCTTGAGACCCTTGCGGGTGAGTAGTGCGCTCTAAAAATGTCTGATTGATTGATTGATTGAGTGCTGGGCACAGCAATTGATTGTCAGCGCCAGCATTTATGCCACATGGTGGGGCTGTTTGTATAATTTAGAGATGAGCAGAACTGCAATTGTTTATTAATTCAGCATAAAAACAACTATTACCTGCCACCCAAGCCATTTTTATAACTTCGCAATCCTGGAATAGTCTGAATTGCCACACTTGTAGCAGGGTGCTGATTAGTGGTTGTGTAGGTACTGTCATTGGCAATGCTGGCAGTGTCAATGGGTGGTGCAAGCAGCGGAGGCCTCCTCCTGGCACTTATTTGTTTACAAATTAAACACTTCCATTGGAAACATGTTGGGATCAATAATACAGACTATGCCAACCTATGCCTTTGCAGTTGCGGGCCAGAAGAGTCCGGCATGCGTACTACCACAGGTGCATGTTTGTTGCTTGCGATTCAAGATTCATTTTAAAATCACACTAAGCATGTATAAACCAGACTTTGGCTTTTATGTGCATATGGGGTGATTGGATTGTGCATACCGACCCTTTATAAGATGTAGCATGTTGTACTTTGATTCTCGTAGATCATGCATGAGACAGAAATTACCCTGTACAGGACTAATGTAAAGAGAGATTTACATGATTTAAAGTACTTGGTAGTTGAGACAAGTATATTGCGCAACTGTAATTTTGCTATGATCATCAATAGGACAGCAGAGCTGGAATTTGATAGTATATTGACGACTGTCTGTAGCAACATATAATAGATAGGATTCCCTGTAAGAACACTAGTCTCTAATTTCTTTGGTATGTATGGCTCTCATAGAGAGCCTCTATCATTTATTTTAGATTCTGACAGTTATAACTCCTTGCTATGACATCACAACAGATGATAACAAAACTGTTTACCAACATTTGTGATCGTAAAAGGCCTTCCAGCCCAGGTGACAGGGCTCTCTGAGAGCCGGTCAGCACAGCTCTGCTTGTCTACTCTGACTGAAAGCAGAAAGCACAGCTGTAGGAGGGGGAAGCAGGCAGGGAAGGTAGTGGGTTTTGGCTAATGATAGCAGGTAAGATATTGATTTTTCACATTTGTGTCAGGGAGGAGAGGGCATGTTATGTATAGCTCTTCCATTATCCTCTGCCCCTGTGCAGTGGTTGAATGCCGGGGCAGATGATTTTGAAGGCCACAGATAACATAAACATTATAGATGGGTAAAAAGTGAGTTACGTGGATGTTTTTCACCTTGGAGTGCTAAGCAACAACATAGGCAACTCGAGCTTCGCTCTTGTTGTCTATTTAATATAACTCAGAACACCTTAGTGAAAAACATCCCCGTAATTCACTGTTACCCATCTATAATTCCATATATAATCGGCGACTCATGACTCACCCAGTCGCTGAGTATAATGAAAAGATGTCAGCATTCAACTATTATAAGTTATTACAGTCGAGTTCTGGCATCACAATGCTTCCTGCCAAAGCCAGCAGCAGAGGTTAAAGGCAGGTCAGGTCGTGGAGCATAATTGAAGCAGCAGTTTAAAGCAAGGAAAACAGAATGTGGCTTTTCTTTCTTCTGCTCTATTTTTCTAGCTTACAATGACAAGCAGAAAGGACATGTTTATTTTTCACACTCCATAGATAGAGAATGCTGACTTGTGCATGTTTCTACACATTTTGAGATGCTTCAGCTTTTTCTCCCCCTAAAAAACTGATTTGTTTTGAACTGTTTCTAATATCTGTTTCCAACAAATATCTTACAGGCTTTTGACTTGTTTAATTTTGCACTAGGGGTTTTATTTTTATTTTTTTATGTTTGCAAATATGTTCGCTCTTTCATATGAAAGAACTATGTAACAAGGTTTTAAGTGGCTTGTGGGAAACGTGGTGGTGTGATCACGTATTATATTGTATAAGGTACCCCCTGGCGTACATGATAAGGATATTGCAAGTACCCTCACAGTTCCATTGCCTTATAAAGGAAGTAGACCTTTGGCCTCATTCCTTTATATGATTATGGAACTCTTTTGCGACTTGCAATATCCTTATAATGGTACAGCAAAGGGTTATTTTATTAATTCAATTCAATTCAATTTTATTATTAAATATGTTTTGGAACTCCGTGGAGATCCACATATTATACAATTACAGAAGACAATGAAAAAATTTTGACCATACAAAACAACTCATACAGACAGTAATTATACAAAAGTAATTTACCATTCTATTAATAAAGTTCCAAGAAACATTTAAAAAAAGTAAAAATTTTGTTACAAAAAATTCCATTCGGGGGGCTAATAATAGCATCCAACAGAGCTGTTGCAGAAGAAATACCAAACTGAATACAAGCCGGTTTTATCCAGAGGCGCCGGTAAGACAATAATGCAGGACAAGCTAACAGGGCATGTTTGGAGTCTTGAATTGCTAGGTTACAGAAATTACATACATTGGATATTCCGTACCATTTGGCCAACAACTTGTTCAAGGGGAGCAAGTCCTGCCTGAGAAGTAGCCAAAAGCGGCGTAAGCCATGCGGGATGTTCCATGACAGATAGGGTTGTATCTGTCTGATTGAATAGGAATCAACAATTTGAGTGGCCCCCTTTTTTTGTGTTGTTAGATTCCGATCCCTCTCATAGCTTAGCTTCCATGTAGCTTGCTTTAGTTGTGATTTCAATTGATTCATGGAGAGCTCTAAGATGGAAGCTTCCTCCAACTCCAAGAGAGTGATAGCTTTCCTATAGTTCTTTATTAGGATCGAGTATGCATTTAGGGGGCCCATCAACTCTTTTGTGATAAGGAATCTGAGAGTGGATGGCTTTCCTTTAATCAGACTAATGACCCAGCGGATCACTCCTGCAAGTCCCTGAGCCCAACTACTCCTAAGGCCGAGTTCTAGACGCAGGGTAGCCGAGCTACAACTATTATTAACCGAGGTTAAATTTCTCAGTAGGGAGCCCTCCACTGAGTCTAAAAAGCCCCATTCTGCTAGGTCAATTAATTCTACCCCGTAGAGCAGAGTCGGGGGAACTTTTGCCCGAAAGGCCTCCAACAGATGAACGAAGTGTCTCTGACCTGTTGATTTATACAGAGTTCTTAGGCCTTTACCCTGTGACTTTGCTTTTCGAGAACTACTTTCAATGTGTAATTTATTACTTAAATTACTAGTGACTACCATACCTAGAAAGACATACGATTTTACTCTTTCTAATTTCTGACCTCCCAATTCCCAACTAATGTGGTCCAGTTTTAGTTTGTTTCGTCCCTCCAAGCACATTATCTTACTTTTAGAAATATTTATTTTCAAAAAGTGTTCTTCAGAGAAGATATGTAGTGCATGCAGACGGTTATTAAGACCCTTGGGGGAGAGATCTAATATTAAAATGTCGTCTGCATACATTAGGCAGGGGATGTGTCTTTCGCCTAAACGTGGAGCAATTCCTACACATGTTGATAAAGTAAGGGGAAGGTCACTAACATAAAGGGAAAATAGGAGGGGAGCTAGTAGACAGCCCTGTTTGAGGCCATTTGCAGATGGAATGAGCCCGGAAAGACCTCTTTCTCCTCCCAGCAAAACCTTGCACCATGTATCGTCATGCAGGTCCTGGACCAAGCGTAAGAGGCTATGTGGCATTCCTAAGATGTGTAGCTTTCTCCACAATACCTGACGGTCGACCTTGTCAAAGGCCGTGGAGAAATCTATGAATGCCACATAGACTCTTCCCTTCCTTGCTCTTATGTACTTATCAACTATTACCTGGAGGGCAGTTAGATTATCCATGGTCCCATGGTTTTTTCTAAAGCCTGTCTGCTCAAGTGGAAGGATATTTGCAGATTCAACCCAGGCATTTATCCGTTTGAGCAGACATCTGGTAAAAACTTTGCCGATTGCATCCAACAATGCAATCTGGCGATAGTTCTGGGGGAGAAGACGATCACCCTTTTTGTACAATGGGACCAGGATGCTTCCCTTCCAGGAAGGTAGGACCTTTCCGCTAAATATGCAGGAATTAAAGATAGGGCATAAGAGCTTGCTCCATTTGGCCCTATTCTGCTTTAACACATTGATTGGGACTTCGTCGGGGCCCATAGCCCCTGAGCGTCTCATTTCCCCAATGGCGAGTTCTATGTCTTTTTCTGAAAAAGACTCTATCGATGGGCTAATATCTAAAACCCGTACTTGAGGGGAAACTGAATGGTTACTGGCATAGAGATTAGAGACAAAATCCCTCCATATGTGTTCCTCGATAGGGATGGGGAGCGGAATGGATCTCGTTCCGCACCCTTCACCTATAAGGGACCAAAACTGTCTCAATTCTCCATTAGTTGCAGCTTCCCTTATTTTTACCCAGATGGTATCCTCTTTTTCTTTTTGAAGAGCGTGTAAGAGTCGCCTCCTTCTCCTTTTTAGAGTTGTTATTTGTCGGGATTTATCCTCAGTTCTATTTAAGTATTGGGCCCTTATAAGTTTATTCAGGTCTACATTGAGCGATTTTAAAGGACAGTGGGTTACTTTGGTGATTTTTTTCTTATTCTGCTTTTCAACCCCTGTTATTATTGAACTCAGAAATAAGGAAAAAAGCTCGTTTTCACGGCCATACCAAGAGGGGAGCTCAGAGATTGCTATATCTAGCATATCCTCCAGGTAACGATGAGCCCTTGCATTCCAATAACATCTTCCCGAACTGTTACCAAAATTTATTTGGTTGCTGTTCAAGGACCATTGGTCACAATTAGGGAGATGTACGTTCATTAAGATTGAAATGATTTTATGATCGCTGAGGATGGTATCAATTACAGCGATATCCTTTAGTAACTCAAATGAATGAGACCCTATTATAACATAATCAAGAATTGATTCCCCTTGATACGATCTGTGGGTAAAGTTTGCTGGAGAGTCTGAGGGGAGACGCCCGTTAGCGATTATCCCATCGATTTCTACCAACTCGTTTAGTAATAATTTACCCCGTTTATTTGTTAATATATTTTCAGGGAACGTTGCCCGAGGAATATGGAGTGTATCTTCTCTGATTTTGTCAGAAAATAGATTTAAGCTAAAATTGGAGATTTTACAATTCAAGTCCCCGGTTAGGATAATGACCGTTCCAGGATCTTTCTCCTTAATGCTCTGTATATGAAGGAAGATTTTATTTAAAATTGTGTTAAAACCCGTTTCAGGAGGGATGTAGGCATTTATCAAGGCCAGATGGATTCCAGCTAAAAGGTTGCCTGACCCAAACAAGGTAACCACCTGGAAAAGTTTACTTGAGTCCAGGAAATGGTTGTAGTCCCAGTTTATACGGTTGGATAATAGGCAGGCTATGCCCCCGCTGGCGTGGCCTTTTTTGTTCGCAGTAGCACTGCCTTCTAGAACAATATAGTCCTTCCCTATTTGGAGATTTTCGTTGCACCATGTCTCCTGGAGGCATATGATGTTTGCTTCTAGGGATAGGAGAAATTGTGTTTTCTCCATATTATTTTTTAGACCTGCTAAATTCCACGATATTATAGATAAGTCCGTGCTAAAGGAACTGATTAGATAATGGTTTTCCTGAAGATTTGTCGGCTAATACTTTGGGCAGCCAATTCCAGAGATCCTTTTCCTCTCTAGGGGTAGTTTGATAAGTTGAGGAGGAGGTTTGAGCATATGATACCACTCGAGAATCACTAGACTTGCTTATTTTTAATTCTTTGATTTCACCCAAGTTATTTATATTGCCTGCTGCGGCAAGCAGCATAGAAGACGGGGGGTTCCGTTGGTTTAGCGTTTTAACAGCCTTATTCCGACAAGAGGGCAGTAAAACAGGAATTACATCTATTCCCCTACTCTGGAGGTCTTCAGCCCGTTGCAAGATGAGATTAGCTACCAGTTTAGAATAAAACTTCACCCTCGTAACCTTCCCCGCTTCAGACTCTTGTTGTAAAACTATATCTAGGTCGGCTGATTGAATAAGTTTCAGATTGGCGGACTCTTGGAAGTATTTCAACAAGAGGGATCTGTTCAGAATACAGTCAGGTTCAAAAAGGGGAAAGAAGTCTACCCATACAGTATCTATATTATTTTCTATGTGTTCTTTGTCCAAAGTAACCTTTGCAGGAGCTTCCGTGGGTGTAATTACAAAGGGATTGAAAGAAGACATTTTTTCGACAGGGAAATTATGTTCTTGCCCTAATAAAGTTGGTTTATCTGCTTCTTGGTTCGATGAGCCTTGGGAAGGAGCACCCTGAGCTGTTACACCCTGGAAGACGGGTGCGAAGGGATTAAGTGCCATGGTTACTTGGGTAAGTGGCTTTAAAACCTGACATGGGGATGTCGATTTATGTGCCACTTTTATAACCCTAGTATTATTGCTTTGTTGGCCAAAGGAAAATATGTTAGTGATTGCTGACAAGGGGGATGTATGGGTAGGTAAGAAGGGAGATTTTGCCTTGGGTGTTAAGGAGGTGTTTTCTTTGGCTAACATGTTGACGGGGTTTTTGTTATTTCCCACTGCCATCTGTGCTAGGGGTGATACTTCCGGTGGAGGAAAGTTTAAGTTTTTCCTAAATAAAATTTTCCTCCGCCTATTTTTATCTATCCGTCTTAACAGTTTCCTTTTGTGCTTTCCGTTCTTTTTTAAAGGCCCTATTTTCTCTCTATTATCAGTTTCCCCCTGAATCGCTTACTCCTCTATTTCCCCGTCCCCCTTCTGTTTCTTAAAAATTGAAAATAAATTATTTCCAGTTTTTAGCAGGGTTTCCCCATGGGGTTTTATTACAAAGTCGTGATTTACTGAACCATTTAAATTGGAAAATGGAAAGGGAGCACCTATTTTTTCTTGCACTATTTTTGAAGTAGTTGTAGCTACTAGGGGTTGCTCATTTATGCCGATCTGATCTGGGGCCGTGGGAGGGGAGGAGGGCCCCTTCCCGCCCGCTTCATTCTCTTTTTGGGACCTCAGCAGGACTTTTAGAATTTGGGTCACTGTGTCAAGCACGCAATCGGATCCCCCCACAAATTTTTCCAGTAAGTGTAAGATAGAGGCCAATAAATGTTCTAAGATGCAGAGGGAGTCGGAAAGCGGTTTGTCAGGCCCCTTGCATTGGGAGGAGTTTATTCCGAACAAATTTAAAGTTGGGCTAGAGGAAAAGTGAGAGTGTGAGGTTTTGGAGGGGGTACTGCTGTAAAGTTGTAGGCCGGCATGATTTGACATTAACGGAGTATTCTGGGGTAACTCAACTGCTGTGGGATCGGTTTCTAAATACCGTTGACATAGGACTTCATCTAGAATCAGTGGAGACAAACCATTGTGAAATGAAGTTTTGGTTAGAAAACTGTTTGCAGGCTGAGTAGCTTCATCGTGGGGAATTGCCATGATGTTTAAATTGTCTTGCTCTATATCTTTTTTTGTTTTTATGATTACCTCTGGTACTAGGTCAATATTATTTTTCAGGGTAGAAAACAGGGGGGGTGAGAAATCACTCTTGGGGGGGAATTGTAGCGTCCTAGCTGGACTTGAGTCCGCCTTAGCTTTTTTGATTTCAAGATTTTCTGAAACATCATTTAAGGTAAAGTCTAAATGGATAACTCCGGGATCTTTTGGGTCCATTGCTTTGTTAGCTGACCCCAAGGCTTTGTTTTTACCCTTTTCCCAAAAGTTAAAGAGCTGGCAGGTACTTTTCATGTTGGTAGATTGGCTATGTTTGTTACGAAGGGGATTTGATTTCGTTTTGGAGCTGGATCTTCCTACTATTATTTTACCAGATCTTAGTTTCTTTGTCATCTTGGCTGGGAAACACTATCGTAAGTGCGCTGTGAAGGAGCAAGTTTTATGTCGATCTGGAATTCTGGGATTACACTGCAGTAAGTGTTACTAATGGAAAGGAACTTAAATACCTACCCGGCTGCAGATTAGCTTTAGGTGTAGTCTCACAGGTAGTTTACAATAAGGTATGACTTACCAGGGCTAAGGGAATGGGCCTAGCCTAGCCTTCTCGTGCCTCTGAGGGCCTCAGAGGGCCCGCCCTTGTCCCGGGCTTCTCCCGGGCGCTACCCGCGCGCTACCGCGCAGCGGTGTGCAAACACTCTATTAATACGTCACGATGGACTCGGGGGCGTGGCCTACAGGGAGAGCGTCACCGGGTGTAATTGGTGATTCACACTGCTGGGACTCTTGGGAGACTGAGTCCAGCAGTGCACACGCTCGCAGCCCTGAAAGCCTTCAGCCCAGAAGAAGTGGAGACAGACTGCAGCTGTGAAGCGGGACCCGCGGAGCGGGTCCGGCGAAAAGTAGCGCCTAGCAAAGCGCTTCCAAGTAGATTAGCAGAGCGCTTCCAAGGGGTCAGGCAGAGCTTCCTCTGACCTCCAGCGCCAAAGCACAGTCACGAACACCGCAGGAAACAGCAGGATGGAAATCCACAGATTAGGCAGATCCGGAGCCTTTTCTCCTCACAGCTGGGGGCGTGGCCTACAGGGAGAGCGTCACCGGGTGTAATTGGTGATTCACACTGCTGGGACTCTTGGGAGACTGAGTCCAGCAGTGCACACGCTCGCAGCCCTGAAAGCCTTCAGCCCAGAAGAAGTGGAGACAGACTGCAGCTGTGAAGCGGGACCCGCGGAGCGGGTCCGGCGAAAAGTAGCGCCTAGCAAAGCGCTTCCAAGTAGATTAGCAGAGCGCTTCCAAGGGGTCAGGCAGAGCTTCCTCTGACCTCCAGCGCCAAAGCACAGTCACGAACACCGCAGGAAACAGCAGGATGGAAATCCACAGATTAGGCAGATCCGGAGCCTTTTCTCCTCACAGCTGGGGGCGTGGCCTACAGGGAGAGCGTCACCGGGTGTAATTGGTGATTCACACTGCTGGGACTCTTGGGAGACTGAGTCCAGCAGTGCACACGCTCGCAGCCCTGAAAGCCTTCAGCCCAGAAGAAGTGGAGACAGACTGCAGCTGTGAAGCGGGACCCGCGGAGCGGGTCCGGCGAAAAGTAGCGCCTAGCAAAGCGCTTCCAAGTAGATTAGCAGAGCGCTTCCAAGGGGTCAGGCAGAGCTTCCTCTGACCTCCAGCGCCAAAGCACAGTCACGAACACCGCAGGAAACAGCAGTTATTTTATTATATATATATAGTTTTGAAAATTTTATGAGGGTTCATCAAATGACACCAAAGTTATTGGCAAATGAAAAAGCGCTCTTCCTATGGAAACTGCACCCTACTATAACTACCTACTTGCGACCGCCGTTAGGTTATATATATATATATATATATAAGAGCTCCTTCCCAAAAGGAATCCATAAGGAAAGAACGGCACTCGGCAATGCTTCACTTTCACAGGATGTCCTTTATTCCATCAGATAAGATATTGGTAAAAGTGGCTACGTGTTTTGGCACAGAGCCTTTGTCACGACGCTGACATCAAGTTACCGGGCAACAAAAAAGCATAATATTCACTGACATAGAAAATGGGTGACTGCAAAGAGCTCATTCTTTAGTTAACAACAATGATGGCCATCTTATAATATCAGAGGTCGCCAATCCATGTTACTTAAATAAACAGCTGTGCACAACCGATAAATAATTGTAAAGTGGAGAAACACAATTTGCAATATTCTGTTATTGAAATTCTGCGCAAATGGCACAATGCTGAATTGCAAAGTAACTGCATTACAAAAAATACATATTATCATTTCAATGGAATCAAAGTGGTGTACAGTAGGTGAAAATTACCATTCAGGAATACAAGTTCTTTTATGATAAATACTTATAAGTATTGCTGTGCATTTGAATAGCTACATATAGCTAAATAAAATATTATTTCCAACTGGACTGCACTTTAAAAATAATGATAATAATAATGCCCCATTTGGCACACATATCTAAGCCCCATTGGGCACTGACTAATCACCAAAACAAATATACACCAGTATATCAAGCATTGAAAATCATACAATTTTCTTGACATCTGGTCAAGAACAGAAAACAAAAAAAAGCGAAAGCTATAACAGCTGTTTTGCTCCCCACACAGTTGACCGGAACCCAGATACATGTAACACAGGAACATCTGATCAGGCCCTGAAAAAATGTAAACACGAAAAGTAATGCGAATCGTAATAATGCAGATCAGACCACCCATAAACATAAAACGTCTATACTGGAGTTGATTTTAGCCCAGGTAACTGTATGAGTTAAAAACAATTAAAATACTAAGAACATAGAAAACAAGGAATAATACTTTTGTCCTTACAAGTAGGTATAAATCTCTTAGCAACATTCAACCCTACCGGTTCTCTTGTGTTTAATCTGAGAATGTATCTACACTCCAACCTACGGAGTACCCTCTCTCTGTCACCACCTCTTTTGTTTGCTTCTATCTGGTCAATTACTGTGTATTGTAGACATGTAGGATTGCAGTTATGGTGTTGTTTAAAATGCCTCGCTACAGGTACGTTTCACCTATGTTCTTGATTGCCCTGATGTGTTGTAAAATTATTTTACGCACTTGCAAAATAGTGCTAAAAACATACTTTTTGTCTCAGGGGTATGTTAGAACGTATAACACATATTCGGATTTACAATTTAGTGATTTTTTGATAGGTACCTTCTCTCCAAGATCTGTATATACGCTGGTGGCATTCACACCTTGCACGCAGGCTTTGCACCTATTGCATTTTTTAAAACCCTTAGTAGGTTTGAGCCAAATGTTTTTTTCTGATATATGATTTTTGAATATAGTGTTCCTGATGGATGTTGATCTGCTATAGATTATGAGTAGTCTGTTTTCCATTTCTGCCCCTATTATGGGATCTAGTCTCAGCAGATGCCAATGTGTTTGTAAGATCTTTCTTATTTGATTGTGGGCTTTACTGAATGTAGTAATGAATCTGCAGGGCTCAGTCTGGTTTTTAGATGTTTCTATGATAGATGTATCTGTTTCTGTTGACTCAGGAGTTGCCTGTGCATGGAATAATAACTCAGTCCTGGATTTAGTTTTGACTTTATCCTGAGCCTGTTGTCATAGCCTCTAGCTCTCATTCTCATTGTCATCTCTTTCTCCGTTTTGTTGCATGCTTCGGGGGTACTACAGATGCGCTCTAAGCAATTCCCCATAGGGGATGCTCCTTTTTAGGGCACCTGGATGAGAGCTAGTTGCATGCAAAGTTGAATTGCCTGAGGTGGATTTCCTGTACACCCTGGTTGTGATTGTATCCCCAAGCACTTCCAACATGACATCCAAAACTTCAATACATTCATTGCTAACATGACAAGTGAATGTTCAATTAAGATAATTTACATTAATTGTCGGCACAAACCCTTCAATAGATGTTTGATCGCCTCTCCATAAAATGAAGAGTTTGTCAATGTACCGTAACCACAAAACAATATTTGCTGACCAGTCATACATTTCAGTGTTGTTGAGCACCTGCTCCTCCCACCAGCCCATGTGTAAATTCGCATAGCTGGGGGTGAAGCAGGTGCCCATAGCTGTTCCCTGTATCTGTCGAAAGATGTCATTGTTGAACAGAAATATATTGCTATTAAGACACCATTCTATCATGGCCACAATCATGTCATTGTGTTTGCGGTGTTGGATAGGTCTAGTTCTCAAAAAATGTCGTACAGCATCAATACCGTCTTTGTGATGTATACTGGTATTTAATGAACTCATGTCTAGACAGACCATCGGGAAATCTGGTTCCCACTGTACATGAAAAATGCGTCTTAGGAAATCAGTACTGTCTTGTACATATGATGGTAAGGCATGCAGTAGCGGCTTGTGAAGGGAGTGCCGCAGGGTGGTGGGGCGGGAGAGGGGTAGGGAGGGGGGTAGTAAACTCCGGCTCATGGCCGACTGGAGTGATGTAAGGAAATAAATAAATAAAGCAAATGTAATTAAGCGCGCTGAAACGCATGTGGCTTTTCAGCGCGCGCAATGGAATTCGTTTTATTTATTTATTTATTTACATTACTCCGGTTGGCCGTGAGCCAGAGTTTACTACCCCCCACCCTGCCCCTCCCCCTCCCCTGCCACACCCCGCGGCACACCCTCCACGAGCCGCTTCTGAAGGCGTGTACATATGGCTGTAAGAAGTAGTCCACATATTTGGATACATTCTCAAGAAAGATTCCAATCGCTGATATTATTAACCTGAGGGGAGGGCAGGTACTGTCTTTTTGCTTCTTCTGTAGAAGGTATAGGATCGGAAGTCTTGGGTGTTTCACATGTAGGAAATCAAATTCCTCCTTACTGATCAAGTTAATTTTGCGCCAGTTTTTTAGATCTTTTTAAAAATCTGCTCTTAACCCATCATATACACTCTTAGTGATTTTACAGTAACATTTTTGATAATGCAGTTGATTGTAAGCTTCCTGTAAGTACATTTCCTTAGGCAAAATCACTATGTGCCCTCCTTTATCCTCTTCGGTGCTCATGACGAGACCAGCTCGATAGGCACAAACCTCCCTGGAGCAGAAAGGAAGAGGCCACACGGGGAATCCAATTCAGGAGGCTTTAATGGAAAACAACAGGTAAGCATGATGCATTTTGGCCAATGGGGCCTTCCTCAGATGCCGCCGTTGAACCCAGAACACAGTCTCACCCTCGTTGAAATAGTTCTTGCAGCTCTCTCATTGGTGAGAGTAAACACCCTCCCCCAGTCATGTGCTCACACACCTTGGATGTCGCTGTAGGCACTACATCCCCCATAATGCATCTCTATTGGGTCGGTGTTGTGTGGGGAGTTAAAGATGTATCCTTGTGGGCGGGTGTTTTGCAAGGCGAGGCGCTGTGTGCTGGAATACACTCCTCAAGCCTCCTTGGGTCCCCGCATACACTCCTACCCTGAAAGCGCAAGTTCTCCGGGCCGTGAGATCACCGAAATTGTGCCAAACTCCATGCGTAGTCACACGCCGCCGCTGGCCGCAGCCCTTGCGCAATCACGCTTCAGGGTGTGCTGGTACCAGTCCAATACCTTGGACAAAAGAAACAAACTGCAGCAGCAGAAACCAGAATGGCAACCAGCCACTTGATGGAGCGGGAGCCTCTCAGCGCGCCTCTGACAGACACGTTCGGCATAAACCTCTCTGGAGCAGAAAGGAAGAGGCCACACGGGGAATCCAATTCAGGAGGCTTTAATGGAAAACAACAGGTAAGCATATATATATCCCCCGAGAGTGGCTCTCTCTCGCTCAGACTCCCGGCACTTCTGTATCCGGTGCGTAATCCGCGGAGAGCCTTGCCGCAATTATCTTTCACAAAAGAATCTCCTTCTGAAGATCCGAATGACACGCACTCACGGGTAGTTAAGTTCCCAAATCTTCATATTTAATTTATTTAACAAAAAGGTTACGGAGACAGACCAACGCCTTTCGCTATACCAGATAGCTTGATCACCGTGAGCGAGCCCTTTGCCGAAACAATCGGCCTCCCTGGTGGTCTCAGTGGGTTCTTATGAACCTTGGGTAGGAAGTAGATGGTTGCAGTCACCGGATGTTTCGTCGTTAGAAATTTGCTTTCGTCCATATCAATTAGATCCTCACTGCACCACTCCATTATTTTCTTATCCAGATTTGTTTTAAAGAGTTGGGTGGGATTCCGCTCTAATTTCCTGTAGTATTGCTTATTTTTTAACTGAGAATGTGCTTCAATTATGTAGTCTTTCTTGTCCAAAATAACAATATTCCCACCCTTATCGGCCATTTTTATTGTTATATTCTGATCCTCCATCAGGTTTTTTAGAGCAGCTCTTTCCTCTTGTTTTAGGTTGTCCCGATATTTCGTGCCTTTAATTTTGTAAATGTCTTGGATTACCGCATCCTGAAATAGGTCGATCTTATTTCCTTGCGGCAACTGCGGATAAAACTTAGACTGAGGTTTCTTTCCACTGAGGCCCGCTCCTTTTTGAGGGCAGACCACTTCTTCAGGGATCATGTCGCTTTCCTCCATGACATCTAAATTCACGAGTGTTAATAATGCCGGGAGATTACTTGTTGTGAGGCCATACGCCTCCGTGTTCATTTCTGTTTGCTTGCTCTTTCTCCTTTTTGCAAAACTTGACATTTCCAGATTGTCCTGAAATATCTTTGCCAGTTTAATTTTTCGGATATATTTGTATATATCTATGCGCGTTTGCGCCATATCCATTGTTTCCGTGGGGCAGAAATTAATGCCATACTTTAATAATGATTGTTCATTTGGGTTTAGGGGACGTGATGATAGATTTATTATCACCAAGTCATCTGTTGCATTCATATCCTGCCAGTTTATTTCAAGGTTTTCTGACGCATGCTCCTGGTTTTGGTTCCGATTTCCTCGGAGGAGCCACTTCCTCCTGTTGCCTCTCCTGGTTTTTTTGGTGCTACCGTAGCCCCTGATCTGGGCACCCATTTGCGTCCTCTCCCTCTGGCTCTTCCACCTTGGCTCTGATTTTGATTTTGTTCCCACAATCTTTGGCTGAGAACAAGCCTCATATCCCCTAAAAAATCCCGGGTAGTTTGGTCCATATTCTCTTCTGATATCTCTTCGTCCGTCCCCACTGATGTCAGCGATGTGGCACTCGACCTATATCCCTGATTTGATTTCTGGCTTTGAAATATATCAAATTTTTTTGCATATGTGAATATCCGTCCATGAATATAATCTTCCTTGTCCCTTTGATATTTCATTTCCTTACGGTTTCTTACAGTGTCCTCATGTTTTTCCACATATTTCTCCAGGTCCGTTTTTAATTTGGTCATTTCTTCATTCATTTCTATTTTGGCCAGCTCTTTTTCTAATTCCTGCAATTCTTCTTTGATCTTTGTAAGTGATTTTTCAAGATGCTTCACCAATATAATCATAAGTCCCAACGAGGACTCCAAAAGGTGTTGCCCCCATTCATTCAACAGTTCATCCGTGACATCTTGCTGACTGGGCATTAATGACAGCCGTAAGCCTCTAGGCACTCTTTTCACCTCCAGATATTTTTTTATTGTAATCAATTCCCACCATTTGTTTATCTCTTTTTTACTCACTTTTTCCCATACCTTCAATTTGCTCCTAGCGTCTGATTTCTGTGTTTTGTCTTTATTAGAGTCTTTCTGCTGTGTTACTGCACTTTCATCAAAAAGGGAAACCAATTGCTCACTCCGCTTTGCTTCTCTCTTTTCCATTTTACAATTAACTGCAGTTGCTGTGTGTCTAGGGTGCTTGAATCAAGATAATATTTCCAGTCCACTTCCCTCTCTTGTGGACTGATATATAGATCTCTCCCGAGAGGCTGAATGTCTTTGTCACTACTGTTTGCAATTACCCCCACTTGCAATCGTCTCAGATTGAATATACTTGTGGATTTTTGTTCAGTGCGACAGATTCGCCCTTTCTGCTCGGAATGAGCCAAATTTATGCGTTGCTCGCGTTTCTTACGGGATAATGCGCGCTAGTGCACAGTTCAAAGATTGGAGCTGCAACCGTGCTTACCTTCACCCTCTGATGCCGGTCCGCCGGTCCGCTCACTACTCATCCCTGCACATCCGCGCTTCCCCTTGCTTCCATTTGGCGTTCACCGGGTCTGCCTCCAAAGTATCCCACAACTTGGCTCCGCTTGGTCGACCCCTGGCGCTCTCCCACCGGTGCGTTTTCCTCGGCAGAGCCCTGCCGAAATTACAATTCCCAACCACCTTTGCAGGTAATGAAAACGCACTAGAAATCAATTGTACATATCATGTATATGTGGCCCACTAGAGGGCGAGATTGAAGAATTTTGGTGTCATAACTATACATCACAGAGTGAAGTATAAGCATAAACATATAAACACCTTATAGGTGGTTGGAAATGGAAGATTACTGACCGTGATCAAGCCGTCTGTGAACGGTGAAACGCGTTGGTAACTGCAAGGAACTGTGGTGCAATAAATAACTGGAAAAAGAAAAAAGATCGCTCGAGTGCGTTTTCATTACCTGCAAAGGTGGTTGGGAAATATATATATATATATGTATATATGTCTTTAAAATTGCTTCCACGAAGACCCCGGAAAGCAGTAAGTGGCACACCCAAGCTGAAACTGTATCCTTTAATCATTGCAGCAACTGCACTCCCTTCATCTTCCCAACGCGTTTCGACAGTTCGTCTTGAACACAGGATTGACAAATACAGGAACTCCTCACGCCCACAGGTGATCTGAAAGAATGCAAAGAAAATGTTCGTCATCGCTGAAATGCATCCTGGGCAAGGTAGTTTCAATTGTCACAATCATAGGGGTCAATGTGCTGCAATCAAATTTTCGAGGGTTCAGCTTGTTCCACCACGGGCCCACAATCATGATGGCCCAGGTAGACCCTCAAACGCGGCATTCCGCGGTGACTCACACCACCCGTCTGAGAATCTGCGGGCGATATGACGTCGTTTTGGAGGTGACGCCCACTTCTACCGGCACCTGGCTGTGCCGCGAAATATGTCTTTACAATTGCTCCCACGAAGACCCCGGAAAGCAGTAAATGGCACACCCAAGCTGAAACTGTATCCTTTAATCATTGCAGCAACAGCACTCCCTTCATCTTCCCAACGCGTTTCGACAGTTCGTCTTGATCACGGGATTGACAAATACAGGAACTCCTCACACCCACAGGTGATCTGAAAGAATGCAAAGAAAATGTTAGTCATCGCTGAAATGCATCCTGGGCAAGGTAGTTTCAATTGTCACAATATATATATATATATATATATATATATATATATATATATATATATATATATATATATATATATATATATATATATATATATATATATATATATATAAATATATTCTTCCATGGTTAACCCTGTGGGAGCTGGTTGCTTGTGTTCATATATAGATATATATATATATATATACATATATATATATTTAACCTACTGGCAGTCGCCATTTCATTTGCCAATAACTTTGTCGTCATTTGATGACCCCTCACAAAATTTTGTCACTCACTTCAGCTGCTGTCTTGATAGTTTTAGGGTGATCCATCAAGTGGGGACCGAGAAAAGGGGGGTCCCAAACCCCGTTTTCTCCATGCTAATTTCCATCAGAAACTTTAGACAAGGCTACAGCTCTAACTGATGAACGGAAGTACACCAAATTTAGCAGAAAGGGAGCTGTTGGTCCAGAAAGCGCACTTTTTGTCATTTGGTGTAAATTCGCTCAGTAGTTGCGAAGTAAGTTAAAAAAAATTCCAGTTGTATATATAGGGACGCGGAGGACCCACAACCCCTTTTGATATTGTGCTGAGATCTGATTGGCTGCTAACATTTCAAACGAGGAAGTGTTGGCAGCTGTCTTGTGATTTCTCTTGAACCGAGTCACTGAGAAACATTTAAAAAAAAGAGGAGGCACAGGGTAGAAACACCCTGATCATCGAGGCCTCTGGGGAGGGTCCCACAGGGACCCCAAAGGGCCAAAAACGCATTTCTTTTTAACATTTTAGGTGGGAGTCTTGCTGGATTTGCGAATCCCACAGCAATTTTTTTTATATGAAGCGCAAGCTCCAGTGCTTCTTTTCTAAACATCCCATGGATGGACCAGGTGCCGGAGGCATTTTAATAAAAGAGGGGGGCACAAGGCCCCCCTCCTGGGGCTCCTTGATACCCCATGGACCTCCTTCTCCCAGGGGCTTCTTTAACAAAAACTGTGTGAGGCTGTTTCAGAAAGTCACCTGGAGTTTGTGAGACAGATTGCCCAAGGCATTACTGCCTTTCTGAGGCGGGCACAGAATGAGGTTGTCAAAGAGGTACACACAGGTGTGTGCAGGTCAGGAGAGGTCATCCAGCCGCTGCACCCTTCTCAGATGTAGTGTTCGAATGCCTTGAGCACTTGAGACTATGGATGGGCCCTTGCACGAGGGCGCTGTGCTTTCTTGGGCTGGTGTAGTGACCGACTACTTCATAAAGGCATTGATGTGTTGATGTGAGGGAGAGCTTGCCAAGGACACTGTATTAGTCTGCAATTGGCACATTTGTCTGGCGGTTGTAGAGGAGAGCCATGTATGTCTGCGCCAGTGTGATCACCCAGCAGTCCTGCACGTACTTTTCTCAGACTGGGAGAGCCTGGCTACATCAGATGACTCTTGGATATTTTCTTGCCAGTGTGTGACTTTGTAAGATATGCTGGAGGGGCACATTTCTGCCTTCCTCAGACTGGCAGTGCCCGGCTGCATTAAAAGCGTTCCTCAATGGTGTCAGACCAGTATGTGACTATGTAAGATACACTGCCTGTGGCACTACTTCCTTTTTCGGCCTGGCAGAGCCCAGCTGCATCAGAGAGACTATTGGACAGTGTCTGGTCGTTGTGTGACTGTGCAGGAAGCTCTACCCAGGCACTGATACCTTTCACAGACTGCCAGCGCGTTTGGCTGCCTGGAGGGAGGAATTTGGGGAAGTTGGACCTTATCTGCCAGATGTGTGACAGTGTAAGAAGCCCTGCCCTGGGCACTGCTGCCTTTCTCAGTCTGTTCACTTCTTCACCGGCCAGCCAGAGACTTCTGACTCACGCCGCAGTTGATGTGACTCATCACCATCATTGCTTTCAGAATCGGAGGACTGGTGTATCCACCCCTTGGTGGTTCTACAGCAATGCAATTCCTCATCTCTGGCAAGAATCCAACCACTGGTGGATTGATCACTCAAAGCTCTCATCAGTTCTTTGGTTGCTAGCCCCACTGGCTGTTTCCCCTTGTCCTGAAGAAGACCCGCTGTGACTCCCCTTGAATCACACACCACTTGGGTCGAAACGTCGACATGCAAATACAATCCATTCCCTACTCTCTCCACCCCACATGAAGAGCAGAACTGTGTATGGATTGGAGATTCAACTGTATAGGAATTGATGTTTACTGAATGAACATGTTAGATACATCTTGTACAGCACTATATATATCTTATTCACCTAAAGCACTTTGTCACCACCAGATCACCTTATCACATACTGGTTTATGTTGTGTTGTTCTTCATGTACCTTTTTCTTATCTGTGACAGCCTGACTACATTGCAACCAGAGCAAATTGTAAAATGAAAAATGAATTAAGCTGATAATAAAATCTCTCTTGATTACATCGATCTAGGTGTGACCTAGGTTCTTGTTCAAATGTCTATGACATCATTAAAGTAATTATTCTACTCCCGACAGAACCTATTTCATATAGCCTTTCTCAGGCAGGCGCAGGGACATGGCAATCTCGGAAATCACCGAGAAAGGTGTAGAAGTTGTTGTTGTGTCTGTTAAACGGCTGTCACTTGAGCACCCACCCTCCTCATCAGGGCACCTCTCCAAATAAGCTGGCTCCAGTGACGTAGCTTGGCCGTTTGTCACCCGTGGTGGTCCCTGCATTGCTGCCTGCCGCAGCCTTATGTAAGTGTGGGGGCAGTGTGTGCTGGCGATTTCTGTATTTGCCGCCCTGCTACAGCCGCAGGTAAGAGCGGTGGGGGAGGAGTCTGCTGCCCCCAAAACTTGTGCCGCCTGGTGTGGACCGCCTCCCCCGCCATCCCCTTGCTACGACACTGGCTGGCACTAAACATACCCTCTCATGCAGTGCTCCCTCCCTTCCCGATGCAACATAGAACAACCGCAGGAATTTTGCAGCCAAGCGCAGGGGTGATTAAAAAAAAGATTTTATCTCTATACTGAAGTATATGTACACAAATAAATGTAGGGTAAATGCTCCTAAATCACAGGGCGTGTGTTGAAGACTCAAATAAGAGGCCCAGTACAGAAAGAAGTGCAATGAGACATTAAATAAAGATACTGTTTTAAACATAGTAACCTTATCTAGAACCAGCACAAACTCGTGGACGAACGAGACAACTCAATTCCTTGTAAGAGAATTGTCACGGCTGCCGCTCCTCGGGGTCAGAACGATGCTCAAATGGGGTCCACCTCCTGACGTCCCTGTACTCTGACTAACTGTATCATACAGAGCACAAAGGCAGTCAGGCGAGGGAAAAGGTAAGGGTAGGAGCCGCAGGGATAGGGACCTGTAACAAAAGAAGGCATACGTTAGAACACTCCTCTATTACTCTCTCTGCTTCTATCTGAGTAGTTGGACTTCTGTGCATACCTTATAACACTAGGAGGTGACCCCTTCCCTTTTCTTGGAGATACTTCTCTCCTTTCCAGCAAGGAAGGTCTAAAACAGAGAAGAACACCAACCTTATAACCTGTATCGTGAATACACCACACACTCTGGCTTCCTTACCACACACTTGAATACATACCATGAAGTGTAAACAGAACAAACTGCAATGCTCCGGAAAGTAAATGTCTCAGCTCTCCTACGAAGGCCATGCTCCTTTCCCCTTAAAAGGTCTTGGATACTCCGAAGGAGTAATTGTAAATCATAATAGACAACGAACAAATTAAAGTAAAGCCTACCGGCTGTTTCAGGGAAAGGACGGGAATGTACTTCAGAGACTCGTGAAAATCCCATTCTATGAGGGAATACCCGTAGAGTCACAGGAGGGTGCAATCCCGCGTCTCCTGACTCTAAAGCAAGAGAAAATGTATCGAAAATACTAATCCTCACACTACGGTCGGGAAGGGTGAAATCCGGCGTCTTCCCCACCGTTAAATTATAAAGACTTAACCCACTTATAAGGGCTACAGGGGTATCTGTCCAAACCCCGCCGACGATGCACAGCACGGGGTGAAGGTGACGCGGAGGGGGCAATCCGGCGTCTCAAGCGTCACCAACCCCGTCCAACAAGAAAAACACAGTGCGAACGCTGAGGGGGCAATCCAGCGTCTCAAGCGTTCGCGAGTACTCAGAAATGGTAGCACCAGCTGGCAGCTACCTCCCAATTCCAGCGGTCGACTCCTCGGAGCCAACGAACTGCAATCTGCTCCGCGGCCACGAAGCAGTAGGCACAAGTCGATATCTTTAGAACCCCGCAGTAACCACCGCGGAAAAGCGTCCACCACAGCGGACCCTACAGAAACAAAATCACGTGCACCTGCATTAGCCTCGCCTAGAACATATGCCTTCTAGTGCCGTCGCCCTTAACTCCGAGCATTATGGGAGATGTGGTTTTCCTCCTATGCAGGCACAATCAGTCAACCCTGACAGTACGCCACCCCTTACCAGTGCCTCCTAGCACCAGGCGTCCTCGGGTTACGGGCGAAGAACGATCTGACCAGTCTAGGGGCATGAACCGCCTCACACGGTTCCCATGAGTCATCCTCCGGCTGGTACCCCTTCCAGGAAACAAGAAACCACAACTTCCCCTGCCGATACCTGGAGTCAATGATACGACGCACCTCGTATTCCAGTTGATCACCCTTCTGGATGGGCGGAGCAGCCTTGCGCTGCGCCGAACCTGCCGGCTTCAGCAAACTGCTGTGGAAGACGGGATGAATCCTCAAAGATGCGGGCAGCTTCAGTTTGTAGGCCACTGGATTTATTTTTCGGAGAACGACATATGGACCAATGTATCTTGGAGGGAAGATACTACGATAGCAAAAACGAATGTTTCTAGTAGACAGCCACACTTTGTCGCCGACTTCATACCTAGGACCTTCCTGTTGATGCTTATCCGCCCATTTTTTGTACGAGGTTTTGGCCCTGACCAAGGCGTTGTGGATTCGCCGATGTGTCGCTAGAAGATCTTTCATGTCTGCGGCCACTGTGGGATGGTTCTGTACCTCACCTGGTATAGTTAAAGGCAGAGTGTTGGCATGAAACCCAGTGTTTGCTTTAAAAGGCGTTTCTCCGATGGAACTTTGCCATGCATTGTTATATGATAACTCCGCAAGCCACAACAGAAAGACCCAGGATTGGCTGGCCTCCTCTGAGTAACACCTCAAATACTGCTTCAGCGTTTGGTTCAGCCGCTCTGTCTGGCCGTCGGTCTGGGGGTGGAAGCTGGTGGAAAGAGCGTCTTCCACCCTCAGTGCCTTGCACCACATGTGCCAGAATCTTGCTATAAACTGCGGACCTCTGTCTGATATTATTATTCGTGGAATTCCATGAATCCGTACCACCTGGGTGAGTAACAACTGAGCTGTTTGACTGGCCGTTGGTAGGTTCTTACATGGAATGAAATGTCCCATTTTTGTGAGGCTGTCCACCACTACCATGATGGCATTGCACCCTTGATCGTTTGGAAGCCCGACGATAAAATCCAGACTTATGGTGTGCATGGACGTGATGGTGTAGGGAGAAGCATGAGTTTCCCTCGACTCATCGTATGGTCTCCTTTTGCCCTTGCACATGTGTCGCATTGCTTGATCCATTTCTCCACATCCTTGGTCATCTTATCCTACCAAAATTGGCGCTGTACTAGATGTACCGTCTTCCTGATTCCTGGCTGTCCCGCAAGTACAGCATCGTGACACCAATTGAATGCCTTTATTCTCAAGGCATGTGTGGGTAGAAACAACTTCCCATCGTGCAGTGGTATGCCATGTTTTATGGTCCGGAGGCTGTTCTGGTTCGCCCATATCTGCCACTGGGCCTGACTCCGATTGTCCTGGACATATTTAATGAACCTATCCACTGTTACTGTGCATAAATGTAAATGTAAATGTAAATGTAAATGTAGTTGAGCTTATATAGCGCACAGCTACCCGCAGTGGGTGTCCCGGCGCTTGCTTAGGGAACCCTTCCTGGTATTCCCCTGTGAGATAGCAGGGTATCCACAAGGTGAAAGTCAGGCATCCCGCCGCGAGGGGCCGTTGTGGAGATTAAGCAAGCTATTGCCCAGAGTCACAGAGTGTGAACCCGTGAGTCGAGGAGGCACCGGGGCGAGAATTATCGATTCCGTGGAATTTTTAGCCCAAGACCCGCCGAGGCGGGGAATTGAACCCTGGTCCAGGACCAATCTCAGCTTCCGGGTCTGCCGCCTCTAACCCCTGAGCCATACTTCTCCATAACACTTTTTCTGGCGCGATAATGGCCCTCGGTTCGTCTTGTGACTGCACTGAATCTCCCCCTTGTCTGGAGAGGGAATCGGCTTTCCAATTTTCTGATCCGGGACGGAATGTGACCGTGAAGTTGTACTCCGCAAAAAACAACATCCACCGCATCTGACGATGAGAGAAGTGACGTGCGGTCTTCATGAATTGTAAGTTCCTATGGTCGGAGTATACTGTGATTGGGTGTTGGGTTCCCCAGAGGTAGTGTCTCCATTCCTGGAAGGCTCTCTTAATAGCTAGCAATTCCTTCTCAGAGATCGTGTAATTGGCCTCAGCAGGACTGAGTTTTTTAGACAGGAACGCCACTGGGTGTAATTGTCCCGTTTCTTTGTCTCTTTGGGATAACACAGCACCTACTGCTAAATCGGAGGCATCTGCTTCCACTACAAACGGAATGTCCAGCTGAGGGTGCCTCAGAATCGGGGCAGTGACGAAGGCGCTTTTCAGACGTTCGAAAGCCTCCGTTGCTTCGAGAGTCCACTGGAATGGCACCCCTTTTCTCAGTAGTTTGGTGATAGGAGAAGCCAACGAGGAGAACTGAGAGATAAAACGCCTGTAGTAATTGGCGAAGCCAAGAAAACACTGCACCTCTTTCACGCTGTTAGGTACCGGCCATTCTCGTACTGCTTCCACCTGTCGCTCAGCCATATGAAAACCTCTTGGAGTCAATATTACCCCAAGGAATTCCACCACATCCACACTAAACTCGCATTTGCTGAGCTTACAGTACAGACGATTTTCCAGCAGCTTCTTCAGTATCAGAATGACATGACTGACATGTTGTGCTCGTGAGTTAGAATATACCAAGATGTCGTCAATGTAAACAATGACGAATTGGTCGATATATTCCTTCAGAACGTCATTGATGAAATACTGGAATGCCGCCGGGGCGTTACATAGCCCGAACGGCATTACCAGGTACTCAAAAAGGCCATACCGGGTCTTGAACGCTGTCTTCCACTCATCCCCTTTACGGATCCAGACCAAGTGGTAGGCGCCACGGAGATCCAGCCGGGTGTATATTACGGCCTCCCTCACTTGATCCAACAAGACAGGGATGAGTGGGAGAGGATAGCGATTGCGTATGGTCTGTTTGTTGAGCTGGCGGCAGTCAATGCACGTGCACAGCTCGCCGTTGTCTTTTGACGTGAAAAACAGAGGCGAGGCTGCCGGAGACCTAGACGGTCTGATAAACCCTATAGCGCTGAAATGTGTCAAATATTCCTGCAGATGTTTAGTCTCAGGCTCCGACAACGCATACACCCTACAAGATGGATCTATGGCTCCCTCCACCAGGTCTATCTGGCAGTCATACTCCCGATGGGGAAGAAGAATTTCTGCCTTAACTTCACTAAACACCTCTAGGTACCCCTGGTATGCCGCGGACAGAACAGTGTCTTTTCCTGCTGCCGTCGCTAGATGCATCACCCGAGCCAACGCTAAAGCGTGCGAGCCAGTGGTTTTCACACAACTGGTTTGGCACTCCTCTGAACCAAAACTCACGGTCTTTGCTTTCCAGCCTATGGATGGGTTATGCAACTCCATCCAAGGTATCCCGAGGATTACCTCGTACTGAGGAGCTTCTATGATGTTTAACACTATTTTTTCTACGTGTCTTTCCTGACTATTCTCCAGAATTAGGTCGATTTCCTCAGTATGTTCAGTAATAGGCCCAGACTTCAGGGGAGTTCTGTCAACAGCCAGTACCATTTCTGGTTTAGCATTGGTGACGCGTCCCAAGCCCAGACGACGAACCAGTCCGTCATCCACGAAGTTTCCGGTAGCCCCAGAATCTATCATGCTCCATACCGCATGTTGTTGTTCCTTGGTTTGTAACATCGTGGGCAGTACGATGTGAGTAGCGGGGAGTTTCTCTGTAGTAGAGGCCAACGAGGTTAGCCTCCATTCCTTCTCTTGACTTTGATTGGTCGACTCCGTTTCGACTCTTTCCCCAGAATCTACGGAGGTGAGCGCCACCTTCTTACCAAAATATGAGGACTTAGGCCTTTTGGGCTTCTGGGGACATTCCTTAACATAATGCCCTTTCTTCCCACAGTACATACAGAGCCCCTGAGTACGGCGGCTCTCTCTTTCGGCTCTAGACAATGGTGCTTGAATAGCGCCCAAATCCATAGGCTCCGGTGCGTTGTCCCTACTTCCTGTGACAGTCTGTGACCCCTGCCCCATCCCTCCTGAGGCTCTGTCATGTTTCCTACGATCACCGCCCCTTTCTCCTAACCTGTGATCTAAGCGTAAAGTAAGATTAATCAGACCTACACATGTAGTGGGCTGGGGGTCTATCTGAGCGATCACATCCTTCAAGTCATCAGACAGGCCCTGGTAGTATAGCGCCATCCTTTTTTCCTCAGGCCAAGCAGTTTCTGCCACCAACCGATTGAAAGTGGTCATGTAAGTGACTAGATCCTTCTTCCCTTGGCGGAGCTCCAATAGTTCCCTATCGGCGCTGAGAGTGGTCGCTCTGCGATCGAACACTCACTCAAACTCCTTCTGAAAAGCAGGCCAGTCATTCAGGATAGGGTCGTCATTTCTGACGAAGGGAACCGCCCAATTGGCTGCGTCTCCTGACAAATATGAAATGGCGAAGGCCACCCGGGACATATTCGTAGGAAACGAAGCAGGCCTACATGAAAAATGAAGAGTGACCTGTGTCAGGAAGGCCTGTATTTTCTGTGGATCCCCCGAATACCTTTCGGGACTGGCTAAAGGTATTGGTGGGGGAACCGTTACCTGTATTTGTCGGGCCCCTGCTGAGGCATCAAAAGGATTGCCTTGCTGGCGGTCTAATCTCTCCCTCAGTGCAGTGGTTTCTGCCTTGGACGTAGCCAGTTCCTGTTGAACTAGCAGCAGGGCCTTAAGCACATCATCCATAGTCGCCATGTTTGAGAATCCTTCTGACCAAGAGGAGAAATTAAACGTGGGCACGTGATTCTGTCATGGCTGCCGCTCCTCGGGGTCAGAACGATGCTCAAATGGGGTCCACCTCCTGACATCCCTGTACTCTGACTAACTGTATCATACAGAGCACAAAGGCAGTCAGGCGGGGGAAAAGGTAAGGGTAGGAGCCGCAGGGATAGGGACCTGTAACAAAAGAAGGCATACGTTAGAACACTCCTCTATTACTCTCTCTGCTTCTATCTGAGTAGTTGGACTTCTGTGCATACCTTATAACACTAGGAGGCGACCCCTTCCCTTTTCTTGGAGATACTTCTCTCCTTTCCAGCAAGGAAGGTCTAAAACAGAGAAGAACACCAACCTTATAACCTGTATCGTGAATACACCACACACTCTGGCTTCCTTACCACACACTTGAATACATACCATGAAGTGTAAACAGAACAAACTGCAATGCTCCGGAAAGTAAATGTCTCAGCTCTCCTGCGAAGGCCATGCTCCTTTCCCCTTAAAAGGTCTTGGATACTCCGAAGGAGTAATTGTAAATCATAATAGACAAAGAACAAATTAAAGTAAAGCCTACCGGCTGTTACAGGGAAAGGACGGGAATGTACTTCAGAGACTCGTGAAAATCCCGTTCTATGAGGGAATACCCGTAGAGTCACAGGAGGGTGCAATCCCGCGTCTCTTGAATCTAAAGCAACAGAAAATGTATCGAAAATACTAATCCTCACACTACGGTCGGGAAGGGTGAAATCCGACGTCTTCCCCACCGTTAAATTATAAAGACTTAACCCACTTATAAGGGCTACAGCGGTATCTGTCCAAACCCCGCCGACGATGCACAGCACGGGGTGAAGGTGACGCGGAGGGGGCAATCCGGCGTCTCAAGCGTCACCAACCCCGTCCAACAAGAAAAACACAGTGTGAACGCTGAGGGGGCAATCCAGCGTCTCAAGCGTTCGCGAGTACTCAGAAATGGTAGCGCCAGCCGGCAGCTACCTCCCAATTCCAGCGGTCGACTCCTCGGAGCCAACGAACTGCAATCTGCTTCGCAGCCACAAAGCAGTAGGCACAAGTCGATATCTTTAGAACCCCGCAGTAACCACCGCGGAAAAGCGTCCACCACAGCGGACCCTACGGAAACAAAATCACGTGCACCTGCATTAGCCTCGCCTAGAACATATGCCTTCTAGTGCCGTCCCCCTTAACTCCGAGCATTAGGGGAGATGTGGTTTTCCTCCTATGCAGGCACAATCAGTCAACTCCTGACAAGAACAAGACTCATTTTCTGAGTTTATACTAAATTTGGAGGTCTCCTGTTTCTGTGCACACAACAATTTATGTGCTCATAACTGACAGCAGCCGCGGCCCGTGGAGGGAGTTACGGTGGGGCAGGGAGGCGGGTAGGCGGAGGGGTAGGGCCAGGGTGGAGGGTGCTAATAACCGGCATATGGATAATTGCAGGTAAGTAAACAATTTAATTAATAAAACGAATTTCGTAGCGCGCACTGCATCGCGGGCCACGGCTGACTGACAGCCAAAACCCCTCCCTCCAACCCCACCTCTTCACCCCCTAGTGAAAGGTTAGTGTGCCTATCTGCTGGGTATATCACACTGCACTCTGGTGACGTGAGGCACGAATTAGATTTCTTGTATTGTGTACAGTTGACCATCAGAAAGGCTGCTCATTTAATGTGGATCTCTGGGGGTCAGACCACCCCCTGCCCGCTACCCCTCCACTCACCTCCACCCCATGACTCCCCACATAGTGAGTCTGCTGAGTGTTTATTGACTACACTGAACAGGGTGCTGCCCTCTGGTGAGGTGAGGGACTGTTGTTTTTGCATTTGTCACCCCGAGCAGGACGGGTGTGCTCTCTGCACCACTGGAGTCAAACTATCTTGGCTGATGACGGCTGATAGCCAGAAACCGGTCCTAGGATGCTTGATTCCTGTCCAGGGAAGACACGGTTTGCCAGTTCGGGCTGGACTGTTCCCATGAGGCACAGGGTCAAGGCTGATTTGCATATGGCCATGTCTGAACTGGGGTGGTGTGGAGTGCAAAACAACTATGGATTTAGGCCCAGATCTCTGTACTGGGGTGAATGTATGACATTGTTCTGCATTCTGTCCATTAACTGTTGTTTTTGCATTTGTCACCCCAAGTGGGATGGGTATGCTCAGACGTGAGTCCCGTGTTCTCCACACCACTGGAGTCAAGCTATCCTGGCTGATGACGGCTGATAGCCAGAAACCGGTCCTAGAATGCCTGATTCCGGTCCAGGGAAGACATGGCTTGGCAGTTCGGGCTGGACTCTTCCCATGAGGCACAGGGTCAAGGCTGATTTGCATATGGCCATGTCTGAACTAGGGTGGTGTGGAGTGCAAAAAAACGATGGATTTAGGCCCAGATCTCTGTACTGGGGTGAATGTATGACATTGTTCTGCATTCTGTCCATCAACTTTTGTTTTTGCATTTGTCACCCCAAGTGGGACGGGTATGCTCAGACGTGAGTCCCGTGCTCTCCACACCACTGGAGTCAAGCTATCCTGGCTGATGACGGCTGATGGCCAGAAACCGGTCCTAGGATGCTTGATTCCGGACCAGGGAAGACATGGCTTGGCAGTTCGGGCTGGACTGTTCCCATGAGGCACAGGGTCAAGGATGATTTGCATATGGCCATGTCTGAACTGTGGTGGTGTGGATTGCAAAAAAAACCGATGGATTTAGGCACAGATCTCTGTACTGGGGTGAATGTATGACATTGTTCTGCATTCGGTCCATCAACTGTAGTTTTTGCATTTGTCACCCCGAGTGGGACGGGTATGCTCAGACGTGAGTCCCGTGCTCTCCACACCACTGGATTCAAGCTATCCTGGCTGATGACAGCTGATAGCCAGAAACCGGTCCTAGGATGCTTGATTCTGGTCCAGGGAAGACATGGCTTGGCAGTCCGGGCTGGACTGTTCCCATGAGGCACAGGCTCAAGGCTGATTTGCATATGGCCATGTCTGAACTGGGGTGGTGTGGAGTGCAAAACAACTATGGATTTAGGCCCAGATCTCTGTACTGGGGTGAATGTATGACATTGTTCTGCATTCTGTCCATTAACTGTTGTTTTTGCATTTGTCACCCCAAGTGGGATGGGTATGCTCAGACGTGAGTCCCGTGCTCTCCACACCACTGGAGTCAAGCTATCCTGGCTGATGACGGCTGATAGCCAGAAACCGTTCCTAGAATGCCTGATTCCGGTCCAGGGAAGACATGGCTTGGCAGTTCGGGCTGGACTGTTCCCATGAGGCACAGGGTCAAGGCTGATTTGCATATGGCCATGTCTGAACTGGGGTGGTGTGGAGTGCAAAAAAACGATGGATTTAGGCCCAGATCTCTGTACTGGGGTGAATGTATGACATTGTTCTGCATTCTGTCCATCAACTGTAGTTTTTGCATTTTTCACCCCAAGTGGGACGGGTATGCTCAGACGTGAGTCCCGTGCTCTCCACACCACTGGATTCAAGCTATCCTGGCTGATGACGGCTAATAGCCAGAAACCGGTCCTAGGATGCTTGATTCTGGTCCAGGGAAGACATGGCTTGGCAGTTCGGGCTGGACTGTTCCCATGAGGCACAGGGTATGTAGGGAAGAGGTGTAGCAAACTCTGAGAATATATATAGACCCTAGACCAACGTGCAATAGTATCTACTGTACAGCAACTAAATAAATATATACTGAAACACTGATATATCAAAAATTATTAAATCTTTTTATTTCAGTTATGGTATATTTTCTTATTTTTTTCTCTTTTTTACTTATTCATTTCTTATATTCCTTTAAAAACGTTTTCAAATTTGATAAATGACATTCAAATTCTATAAATGAGAATTGTTTACAAATAGAACAGTGCAAAGACAATCAGTGTAAACAAAACAAATACATGAACACAATATCATAAACAAAAAAAGAGAAAGTGATATACGATATAACCAGTCGTTGGAAGATTGGATGAAGGCAATGCGGTTGAATGGAACTACGCGCGTTTCGGCCAAAAGGCCTTCGTCAGGTGACCGTCATTCGTACATTACATATATACAAAAATGTGATAAAGACCTAAACAAACAAAACAAATACAAAAAATTCATATAAGTGAAATGCACAAAAATCCAGATCTCTTTCAATAATTCACGATCAAAGCTGTACAGTTATTAGAGGGTCTATAACTTTTCATGTGTAAATGCATATATACACGGTATTTGTTTTTCAGTGCAACCACTCATAATCATTTGTAATGAACCATCTATTTATTCATCTTAAACCAATGAAAAATTATTCATTTTAATTTATACCTAACTGACTTTAGGCATTGAAATTCTACCATACATTATGATCTTTGCCTCAACAAGATACATTTCATTGTATTCTATCCGTCACCTCCAAGCAAAGTATATCTACATTTCAAGAGGGGTCATTAATTACAGTTCCAAAATGGATAAAAGGTTTGAAGAAAAAACAAAGACAGCAAATGACTCTAGATATAGGTAGAGCATTGGTTATGTCAACACATAACTTCTACTATTTAAAGAAAAAAGAGAAAAGAGCAACCATTATTACTTACATGAAGAAAGACGCTTTGTGAAAACAACACGAAATATCTGGTCCCTATGAGGGCAGCTTTATTTTAATGGCATCAAATTTTGGCATGCTGAAAGATAGACATATAATCCTATTAAGCCACTAGATATTCATTGTATAGTACTTTAAAAAATGATGGCCTAATACATGAATATACCTGATAGGTCCAAGCAGATGCCCTTCAGTGTACTTGGTTTCGTATGTACCTCAAGGGTTTTAAATCCAGTTTTATTTTATATTTTCATGAAGACTTCTTTAAAGTTACCTGACTCTGTTTTGGTAGAAACAAGATGGATAATATTTATGTATCACGGAGCCCCTATCAGTGTTAGTTGAGGTCTGTTCACAAATAATCTACAATATTAAATAACTGTTACAGTCTGATAATTATATGCAGGCAGTTGATTATTAGGGACGAAAAGCCTACCCTGAAGATGTATTTATGTATCACATGGCCCCCTTCTGTGTCGGTTGATGTCTGTTTAAAAATTATCTACAATATTAATGAACCGTAGCAGTCTAATGGTTATATGCAAGTAGTTGATTCTTGAAGACGACAAGCCTACCTTTAAGATACATTTCTACCCATCATATGCACAGTTGTCATAGTGCAATACACACGCTAAAGGTGTGCGGGTATGTGCAATAAGATTTTTATAAAGACTGTATACAGACAAAGCGTAAAGGTGGTCCATCATAAATGCGGCTATAATGATACAAACAATCCGCTAAATGATTTTCTAGAAAAACTTTTACTTTGGGAATTCCTACCTCAGAATTCTGCCGAATATTTATTTGTAATTTTCACAATGAGGCACAGGGTCAAGGCTGATTTGCATATGGCCATGTCTGAACTGGGGTGGTGTGGAGTGCAACAAAAACTATGGATTAAGGCCCAGATCTCTGTACTGCGAGAAAGCAGAAAACAGGGGTATGCCTGGTTAGGGGCAGGCAGGTGGGCGGGTTGGGTAGGAGTGGCTTGCACCACTCTGAGTCCCCTAACTGTTTAGTCGGCCCTGGGGCCGACAAAAGCAGATATGTGCACTCAATATTTTCTCTCTGTAGGCTGCATTGAGAAAATGGCCTCTCAACAGGTGCCCCGTTGGCTGCTGTCCAGGACTCTGCACCAATCACAACACAGCCATTGCAGCGTTGTGATTGGCTTACAGGAGGGTAGGGAGCATGCCTGTTCCTGTTTCTGTTCAGGAGCAGGAAAACGTGGGACCCAGCTCAGGAGCAAAGGTGGTGTGGAAGTTGGCCCGGTCAGGTAAGTTCAGTAGCCACTCGTAGTGGGAGTGTTGCGGGGCGGTGGGGCGTGGGAGGGGCAGGGTAGTAAACTCCAGCATACGGCCGACCGGAGGTAAGTACATAAATAAATCAATAAAACAAATTACAATTCGCCCCCCTCTCCCCCTAGTTTCATTTTGATTTGTGCGGTAATCTTGATCTTCACAAAACAATGTATGTCAGAAAACTTTTTAATTAATAAAAGTCGGAGTCGAGAATATTCACATAGAGTGGGGAAAACTTGTTTTTCTACCCTCTGGAGCTTGAAACCTCGTCTACGGAAACAGAATGGTGCGGTACAAAAATGAGAGCGATATTCATATCGAGACGTCAAGATGACACCCAATTTAAGGGCCGGAATAGACTCGGCTGAGGCAGATATTTTATCGTCACCACCCCTACCCCCCACAACCCCTTCTTATCAACTGCCACTCTAGCAGAAGCTAATTTTATAGTATAATGAAATATAATAAACACAGCTTTTACTGAAGGCTTCAGACTACCGCCACATGCGTACACAATTTAACAAACGGTCACTCAGACATGAACAGTTACGCCTACACAATTGTACTTGCGTGTGTCTCAGCATTAGTCGGGTAAATCAGTTAGGCAAGAATGGGAAGCCTTTATGGAGGTGTTCAGGGCATATGGAAATGAGGCAGACTAGAGGACTGAGGGGAAGGTCGCTTTATTTAATTAACTCGATCGCGGGAGAGCGCCGAGCGTCCTCTCTGCTCCGATGCCCGCGGTCTCTCTGCGTGCATGCGCACTCGCTCAGACTGGGCGTCTTTGCGTGTTGCGTCATGACGCAACCCGCGAAGACTAGAGCACAACTCTACATATCTCCCCTTTTTACACATACACAAAAGAGTCCTCTGAGTCCCCAGGGGCTTAACATCCCCCTAGTTCAAAGTCTCTAAAATGATTGGGTCTGACTACCACTCTACCAGCTCGTGTGCATCTTACCGGCGTGGAGGCTTCTCTGATGCAGTTCTCTGTAGGGCTTACAGTCATGTCTCTCTGCTGACTCTGCTCTTCTCTTTTTGGTGTTACCCACCTTTCTCCCTGTGTTTCCTCTGCAACGGGCCTTTCTTGATCTCCCAAGTCCTCGTAGGATCCTTGTTCCGTTTGGCGCTCTTCTTCAGCTGTTGTACCTCCTTCTCTATCTCTTGGCCCTTGATCTTGTAGGGCTCTCTCTTCCTCTGCAGGCCACTGTAGGATCTTGTTGATTTTAGCCATGCGGTCTTGGGACCACACGTTCCCGTCGCTGAGTAATGCCGCTCTATCATATACTTCTTCTACTTGCAGAGGCGGGCTGTATTTGCTTTCTCCTTTCCTTTTCAGCACTGCCAGTTGACTCTCACCCACTCTCCTCTTTCAAGTGCAGTCTCTTGCACGTTTCTTCTCTGGTTATAATGGTCGGTATATACTTTCTGAGCTCTCTCTAGGTTATGTTGTACTACTGCAGGAGACCATTTGCTGGTGATGGTCTTTTCTCTCCAGACCACATTGTCCTTAGTGAAGGGATGCCTGCCTCTTAGGATTTGGAATGGGCTGTACCCGGTGGAGGTGGGGGTAATTCCGTAGACCCATATCATCTTCAGTATCTCTTTTTCCCAATCCTTGCCTTTCATGATGGAAGCTTGGGTGGACCCCATAATGACCCGATTGAATCTTTCCACCTGTCCGTTGCTCGAGGGGTGGTATATAGAAGTGTGTTTGGTTTTGATCCCATTCCTTTCTGCATACTTGTACCATTTCTCCGAGGTGAATTGCGGGCTATTGTCGCTCAAGATTGTCCTCGGGATCCCTTCTCTCAGGAAAATGGACGTGAGGAACTTTATCACAGTTTCGGAGTCCATTTCTTCTTGGATATGAATTTCCGGCCACTTTGAGTATTTGTCCACCAAGACACATACATACTTCGGCACTCCTTGGTTGTCCAGAACAGGTCCTAAAATGTCGACCGAGACATCTTCCCAGGGGTCGCGTGGCTGGTCAAATTTCCCCAAAGCTGGCCTTAGAATTTTCAGGATTTTGTCAGCTCCTTGGCACTGGCCACAGTCTCTCACATGCCTTTCCACTTGTATGTCTAGTTCAGGCCACCAGTTCATTTGCTTTACTCTCATTTTGGTTTTGACAATACCGAGATGCTGTTCATTTAACTGTGTCAACAGTAACGGGATCAATCTCGTAGGAGGCACCACTTTGTCTCCTCGGTAAAGGAAGATGCCCGAGTTACTCACAGACAGTTCCTCGCAGACTTCATAGAATTTCCGGAGCTCCTCCTTCACTCTCTTCTTTTCGGGCCAGCCTTTGATTATGTGTTCCTTGACCTCACGGATCTCTTCATCCTCATCATATGCTAGGACCCATTCCTGCTTACTGATCACCCTTTCTGGATCCTCCGTTATCGCTATCATCTCTTCATCCTCAGAGGAGAGGTTTGGGGCTTCTTCCATGGCTGGGGCTCTACTAAGTTAATCAGCCACCTTGTTGCGTGTCCCCGGTATATACTCCACGTCATACCAGTGCTCCAGTAGCTTCAACGACATCTTGGCTATGCGTGGCGTGGCAGTTGCATGTCCACTCGAGGTTAGCACTTTGATTAGCGGCTTGTGGTCTGTCTGCAGTCGAAATCTCGTGCCCCACAGGAACTGTCTGAACTTCCCCATGGCCCATACCACCGCTAGCATTTCTTTCTCAATCACACTAAATTTCTGTTCTGTGGGTGATAGAGTCCTGGAAGCAAAGCTGAGGGTCTCCACAGTTCCGTCTGTTCTCTCCTGCGCGAGGACAGCACCCAGTTCCTTCTCACTGGCATCTGTCGTCAGTATGGTGTGTTCCATGGGGTCATAACCTTGTAATGGCACCGCTTGACTTATGTTCCTTTTCAACTCTTCAAATTCTTTCTGCGCTTCCTCATTCCACTTGAACACTGTCTTGTCTCTTATTAGCTGCCTCAGGTGATGTGTTTTGGTAGCGAAGTGCTGGACAAACTTGCTATAATACTCGGCCATCCCGAGGAAGGATCTCACCTCCTCTTTGCTGTCGGGCGCCCTGGCCTCACAGATTGCCTTTACGTTCTCTTTTCTTCAGCGTTATTCCGTGTTCTCCTATTTCGTGTCTGATGTAAGTGACTGATGTCATTCCTAGTCTGCATTTCTCCCATTCCGCTGTCAGGCCTGTTTCTTGTAGTACACCCAGCAATTTGTCCAATTTCCTGTCATGGTCTTTCCGGTCCTTCCCCATTACTAAAATATCATCCTGAAAGTATTGGATGCCTTCGATGTCCTTGAATAGGTGATGCATTAGCTTTTGGAACACTGCTGCGGCCGAGGCAAGACCAAAAGGCATCCTGTGGAATTGATAGCATCCAAAGGGCGTTATGAAAAATGTGAGTTTCCAACTTGTGGGGTGTAGGTCTATTTGGTGATAGGCAGACGTAAGGTCGATAGTGGAGAACCACTTTACTCCTCTCGTTTTGGCCAGCATTTCTTCTATGCGGGGTAACGGGAATTTTTCCACGATCAGGCACTTGTTTAGTTCCCGGAGGTCCACACACAGACGCACCTTGCCATTTGGTTTTCTTGCCACAACCAAGGGCGCCAGCCACTCCGAACTGTCTATGGGTTCGATTATTCCTTGTTCTTCCAGTCTACGCAATTCTTGTTGTACTGCTTCCTTTACTGCTAGGGGCACATTCCTAACCTTGTGGGACACTGGATTGGAATTCTCCTTGAGCAGAATTTTGTGCGTGAACTTTTCTAGTTTGCCGACCTTCCCTCCGAACACCCTCGGGAAGTCCTTTTTTAATTTCTACAGGTCCGGCCAGCTCTCAGGGGCTGTCATCAACACTTGAATGTCTCCTCCAGGGTCCAGTTTTATCCCCAAGTCACCTTGATCCATCCAACCTAAGACTGATGGACCCTTTTCTGCCACGTACAGCTTGCACTCTGCTGTCCTTCCTCTGAATTCAAACATTAGAGTCCTGTATCCTACCAAGGGGATGGGTGTGTTCAAGTATGTTACCGGCCTTATGTCTGGAGGTTCCAGTCTGGGTCCTAGGCTGGTCTCAAACTCTTCCTCCCATACTGATCTTTGGATTATGGTGAACTGGGACCCCGAGTCTATCACAATCTTGATTTTCACACCTCCTATCACCATGTCGCATTGAGGTTTGCGAGAACGCTTGTTCCCTATTCCCAGCACCTGCTCCTCTACACACATCGCATGGTCATCGTCATCCAGCTCGTCCTCTTCTCCTTCTGTGTGGTCTTGTGTTACGTACTTTACTACTGGTCTCTTCATTTTCCTTCGACACACTTTTTCATAGTGGCCCAGTAGGCCACAGAACATACATTTCGCCCGGAACGCCGGGCAGCGTTTATCCTGGGCTGCGTGGTTCGGGCTTCCGCACCTGTAGCACGTGGACTTGCTTTCCATGGGCTGTTTCCTTGTCAGTCCGTTTTTTCCGCCCATCTGTTTGTCCCTTTACTTTCTCCGGGCGCGGTTCTATTCCTTGCTGAATATTCCGAATCTTCTACCCTGTTCACCATGGTCTTCAGGGTGGATTCCCTTTTCGCTGCTTCGGCACATCGTTTCGACAACTCCGCTTTCTTTACCGTGGCTATGACTTCTTTCAGCGTCGCTTCTCCGTGTGCCCATAGTTTATCTTGCACAGTCTTGTTGGTGGTGTGCATGACAATTTGGTCTTTTATAAAATCGTCATGCAGGGCCCCATACTTGCACGTCATCGCTAACCGTCGTAGAGCAGCGACATAGTTATCGATGGATTATCCTGCTTCTTGCTTCCTTTGCTGGAAATTGTAGCGGTCGATGGAGACACATACTACTGGGCGGTAGTGATTGTCTAGATCTTTCAAGGCATGCTTGAAGACGTCGACATCCGCTTATGGTCCGGTCACGGGCACTAAGTTCGTGAAGACTCTCATCCCCTCCGGGCCTAGATTGTGCAAGAGTATCCTTCTTCTCATCGTACTGGGGAAGGGTTCCCTGTTTTCATCTTCCAGGGCCTCAAGATAATTTTTGAAATACTCGATCCAGTCGTCCCATTTCATCTGGGGTTCACCTGGTTTGGGCAAGAACGGGGCTGGCGTAGTCAGTGACGACGTCTGCGTGCTCCTTCTGGCCTGTTCTTCCGGTTCTGCTACCTGGTTTCTTGGGCTGCCGGGCGTGCTTGCGTTCCCACCTTGCGTCGGGTTTGATCCGGGTTCTCCTGCAGCCCCTTCTCTGCTGTCTTCCAGTTCCGCCAGGGCCTCTGTGGGGTTTTATCGATTTGTTCCGTGCTTCACCCCCTTGGTTCCCGCCTTCTGGCACTGGTGCATGCGGTAGGTGCTCTCTGCCTATCTGCGCTTCTGCTGCGCTCTCCCTGCGATCTTCCTGTGACCTCCTGGACGTTGTTTCTTCCCGCGTTGTCCCCTGTCAAGGTGGGCTCATGTGGGGTGTGTTCCCCTCCTCCTTGTGCTGCTCCTCCGTTTTTCTGCTTTATACTATTTATTTTTTTCTTGTGTGCAATCCCACTCCTCGTCGCCACTATGGAGGTGTTTAGGGCATATGGAAATGAGGAGGCAGACTAGAGGACTGAGGGAAAGGTCGCTTTATTTAATTAACTCAATCGCGGGAGAGCGCCGAGTGTCCTCTCTGCTCCGATGCCCGCAGTCTCTCTGCGCGCATGCGCACTCGCTCAGACTGGGCGTCTTCGCGTGTTGCGTCATGACGCAACCCGCGAAGACTAGAGCACAACTCTACAGCCTTTGCATGACGTTGGTGAAATTATTAAGGGTATTCGCTGGTGTGGGCGGTTTATTTTTTAGCCAACCGCATAATCTAGGGTCACGCTTGTTTCAAAATAGTAAATATTAAAGAAAAGCTATATAAAAAAACAGCTCAGGAAGTTTCAGAGCGCACTCACTTAGACTTCAGATAAATTAGAGCCTGAACATAAAATGAGGCATTGTTTAGTGTGATGGATCCACCTGCCTGTCACATGTTTATATAATAGTAGGGCAACATTATGCATCAATTAAGAGTGCCTGGAGGAGGTGCTATTTAACACACTTGTTGAAATCCGATACACCTGGGTAGAGAATTTAAAGTGTCTGGTACAAATCTGAGCCCTCTAAGATTGGGTATAGCTTGTGGGATCGGTCTTCCGCCTCACCACCTTTAAAATTCACCAGCCGCCACTGCTGGCGACGTGAGTGACAGATGGCGTTTCTTGCATCGAGTACAGTTAAAGACGAAAGTGGGCGTTCACTTGATGTTGATGTCTGAGTGCCAGGCCCTCAACACCCCCTCCCACCACCGTCCCCAGATGAATGCAGGGTGAATATTGTATACCTATACCTGCACTGCACTCTGAAGAAGTGAGGGTCCGACAGATGTCATTTCTTGCATTGTGCACAGTTAAACACGAACATTAATGTTCACTGAATGTTGGTATCTGACTGCCAGGCCTCTCCACGGCCTCTTCCCTCTCGTCCCCAAAGGAATGTGATTGTAGGGTGCTTATTGACTATATATCGCTGCACTGCACTCTGGAGACGTGAGGGCCAGATGGTATTTTTTGCATTGTGCACAGTTAAAGACAAAAGTGAATGCTTATTGAACGTTGGTATCTGAGTCCCAGGCCCTCAAAACCCCCTGCCGCCCCACCAGATGAATGGGATTGTAGGGTGTGTGTTTTCTTTATATCGCGGCACTCTGGAGAAGTGAGGGAAAAAATAATTTTTTTGTGTTGTGTACAGTCAGCGGTAAAGTGGCTGTTCACTGGATGATGATCTCTGCCTGTCAAAACCCCTGCACCCCGACTCTTTCTCACCTAGAGTGAGTACACTGCGGCAATTTCTGCAGGGTGCTTGGCGCATATATCTTAAAAGGGGGTGTCTTATCAGTTCCCAGTGCCAAATTACTGTGTTCATTCATTTTTGTGTGGGACTTTTCTTTTAACTTCCCCTAGCTGCACGCCTTTACGATACTTCTACTAAAGCTGTACGCACTGTTTAAGCCCCATTCACTGTCAAGATAAGATTGCTTCCCATGGAAAAGACAGACAGCTTCTAACAGTATGCTTGCTTTCTATTACTTATTTGTGTAAAGCAGATGCTTTAGCCTTTAGTACGTTTGTGGCATTTCCTATTCATGCATAAGTATCTTTCTTTGCACTTTGTAGAAATTATCGGATTGATTTTTTCAACGGAATCTATTTGGCCATTATGATTAAACTCTAAATCTTGTAATAAACATTGCAAGTCAAAAGTTAATATACAAGCCTATGCTATATTTTACCACTAAACAGATAGCCACAAGTGCAGTTATCTTGCAGGCACTAGGGTCATGAGTTGAATGGTGCAGCAGGTGCAGTAGCATCGGGCTCAAAAGTTGTCAGAACTCCTCTAAACACATAATATTGCAATATTTGACTACTAAACAGGTAGTCACAATTGCAGTTACATCGCAGTTAAATGGGTCATGATTTCAATGTTGCGGCAGGTGCAGTGAACCAGGACCAAAAGCTCTAGGCAACCTACTAAACACCTCCAATTGCTATTTTTTATAATTAAACTAGCAGTCACAAGTGCAGTTACCTTGCAAACAACAGGATCATGAGTTCAATGGGGCTGCAGGTGCAGGGACACAGTACCCAAAAGTTGTCAGAACTCCTCTAAACACTTAGGGCCACATGCATCAAAGAATGGAATTGCGATTCCTAAATAGCGATTTATAGGGAATCGCTATTTAGGAATCGCAATTCCTTATGCAGGTAGGAATCTATAAAACATAATTGTGATTCCTACAAATTCCTTAATAGCGACTCGCTATTAAAAAATGCCTTTCCTTTCATTCCTATGGGCCTAGAGGCCCATAGGAATTAATGGGAAGCATTCGCAATTTGCGAATACCAAATAGGTACTCGCAAATTGCAATGCAATTTGAAGGGTGCTAGGGGGCTAAAAGGCCACCCTGCTGCACCCCCAAAATTGCCATGTGTGCACATACACACATATGCCCTAAGGGCATATGTGTGCGCCACATGGCACTTAGAAATGAAATGTTATGTATTTTTAAAGAAATTGCATATTACCATCAACTTGAAGTTGATGGTAATTTGCAATTCCAAATTGCAAAAATGCAATTTGCAAATGCATTTAAGCATTCGCAATTAAGGAAATCACAAAAAAATTAGATTTCCTTAATTGTGAATGCCTTTGGGCTTGATACATCGGAAATAGCATTTTAGCTGTCGCAAACTGGCAGATTCTGTGAATCCGCCTGTTTGTGACCGCTAAAATGCTTGATGCATGTGCCCCATAATATTGCTATTACATCAATTCATTCCATTATTTCACTCTTTCATTTAATTTTTCAAAATTTTTATATTACTTACCCACACTATACCACTAGTAACAGCACAATATATTGCCTTTTTCTACATAAACAAGTCATAACAGTCTAACAGTCTTTCTGTAACTTATATTGCACAGCTACACAACAGGTTACAATTTACGACAAAAATAGCGTATTAATAATCACACAGGAGAAACCGAATGCATTTACCACTGCTTGTTTCCCATTACAGTGGACAATAAAAGTGTCTGGGCTATGGCTGGGCATCCATCGCGGCCAGACTACCCCTGTCCCCATTTATTCCCAAAAGTAGCGCTGCACTGTACTCTGTGGCAGTGAGGGACTGATTGCACTTGCAGTCCCCAGGTGCCAGCCAGGGATGGCAGTAAATCTTTTGATAATCACGCAGCAGTTCCCATCAATACGCTCTAAATAATACCTCTCTGAGCACAAACATGGCCGCTCGCAGGTCACGCGATAGTCAGCGCACTTCTGTAACGCCAATGAAGTTACACCTCGGCCGGTAGTGACATCGGTCATCTTTTCACCGGATCTGCCCATGGGTCTTTAAAGGAGTCGCGTCACTCTGGCCCTGTTCCTGCCTCCTTCCCCGACTTCCCCTCCCTCCGTTCCCCACCTCGTTTATGACTCAAACCTTATTTCGTAATGACAGGAAACAATTATATTAGGGCCCTCCATTCAAAGTATCGACATTGTAGAAAAATAAAACAAAACAAGCACTGACATAGCCAATAGGTCTCGCCATTGGGACCCTATAAGTGCTTAGCCAGAGGTTTTGTCTTGGCCTTTGTTTTTTAAGCTATGTAGTAGAGCAGCATGGCTGCTGTGCAGCATTTTGAAAAGTTATAATAAACAAGAATGGCCACATTCTTTTGTAGGCACATGCAGGCATTGCCACATGAAATGACACAGGCGTCCTTTTTAACTTTTGAGATCTAAAAAGAACTGAAATAGCTCTCGCATTTGCTTGAGTTAGAGCTATTGGCATTGTAAATGATAATGTATTTTACCTATATGTTGTAGAGTGTATATATGTGATGTGTGATAGAATTATGTGAGTTGAATTGGAATTGTTAGTTGTGGAATTGTGTGGCATGGAATTGTGTGGTGTGGAGTGGAATTATGTGGCATGGTATACAGATGAAATATGGAGATAGTAATGATGTGGTATGGAGCATATTGGAATTATGTGGAGTGGGTGTGATGGTGTGTAATAATGTGTAATGGTATTTAGGGGTGTGGAATGGTATGTAGTGGAGCTTAATTACGTGGGGTGCTGTTGAATTCTGAAGCAAGATGTGGAATTATGTAGTTTGGATTGGATGTATGTGGTGTTATGTTACTGTGTTTATGAGTTGAATTATGCGGTTTGTTGGTGAATTATGTAGTGTGGAATGGAATTGTGTGGAGATGAATTATGTGGCATGGAACGTGTGATGTTGAGTGAAAGAGCAATGTGATAGAGAAATTCAGGAAGGAAGGGAAGAAAGGAGGAAGGAATTAAGAGAAGGAAGGGAGTAAAGATGAGAGGATGTGAGAGGAAGGGAAGGACGGAGTAAGGGAGAGAAAGAGGAAAGAAAGGATAGAAGAGAAAATAAGAAGAAAAAAAGAAAGGACTTAGTGGAAAGTTGAAGGGCAAGATATGAATGACTGGAATAAGTGAAGTTAAAATAAGGTTTGAGGAAATAAGGCTTGGTATACGTTTAAGGAGAGGGATTAAGACGGGAAAGAAGGAAGAAGGAGGAAAGGAGGTAATGATGAAAGATAGGGAGGCAGAGAGGGTGATAGGCAGAAGGGGCACTGGAAGTAAATAGGAAGGAAGGGTTTGTGGGGCGGAAAAATCGAGGAAGGGGGAAGAGATGGTTAAAGTAGTAAAGAATGGGAAAAGGAGGGAGGGTTAGGAAGAAAGGAAGGAAAGTAGTAAGGGGGATTATGGAGGCCAATAAGGAAGCGAAGAATGAGGGAATAAGGAGGAGAGAGAGAACTTGTGAAATTAGCTCTGGGATAGACAGTCAAGCAGTCAGTGCTGGAGTGCAGTAGTTGGAATATATCAGTTAATGTGTTGCTCAGCCTGTTACTGCTCTTATATATGCCTCTTGTTGCTCTGTATTGTCATTCTGTTAGAAATGTTAGCATGACCAAAACACATGAACATTGATACCGAAAAATAACCTTCATAAAATATAATGAAGAGTTTATATGTTTCACTGATGGAGGAACTACATTGAGGTATTTGTGAACAAACTGCATACTCTTTTCTTTTGATTGGCGACTTAACGGCACAGCTGCTAGGTGGTTCTCTCCATAGAGACTATGTTAAGTGCTTGTTGTGCCATGGCAACTATTCAGGTTTGTCACCAGAAGCCACAAAAAGCTTGAAAGATTACTCGTTTCTGTTTTCATTTCCATGTCACTACTTTTGAAAGCACCAAAGGCCACCAGTCATTTAATTATAAACAAGCACTGGCAGAGCCAACAGGTCGGATCCAGGCCAGTGCTGACATATTGACTTTGCCAATGTTTTTTTTTATTTTACGTTCTGAAATGGCCGTGTTGGAACAGTAAAAGCCACATTAGTGACCGGAGCCATAATAGAGTCATTGCACACGCACTGGTAGCGTACTGACGCACGTGAGCACAATGTGGCCATTTAAGAATATTTTAATTCCAAGGGGGCCGTTGTGTGCTTGCCTGCACTGTCACACATGCGTACAGTATATGCATTAATCAGAAGCAGCAATTTTGGCTTATTTAAACCCTCCAACAAGACTGAGGGCTATGTTAAAACAGTGGAATTAAAAACAAACACTGGCAAAGCCAATCAGTCATGCTTTTCGGACCTAGCGGCTTTGCCAATCTATTTTTGCCCTCCTGTATAGCATCCCTGATGGTGAGCAGCATTGCCAAACAATAAAAAATAAAAGCTTTCGATGCAGACAAGCTTATAATTTTGCATGCGCAAGCTCAACGCATGTGCGCACATACAAAATAATGCAGGTGTTGTTTTCTATATTTATTTACTGACCAGAGTTTAAGAAACACAGAAGGAAAACCGTGACCGTAGGTGGATGGGTAATCAAAATGGGTAACAGAGGCGCAAAGAAGCAACACAAAAGACAAAAGAAACACAGGGGTGGCAGAGAAACACATAATGCAACACAGGGGATGCCCAAAAGGAAACGGCGAACCAAAGCAAGATGGAGGCGGTAGTGGAAGCACGGGAGACAGAAACATGAGGGGTGCAGAGAAGTAGTGGGTGAGACAGCAACACTAAGATCCGGGCGGGAGAGGGAGCACAGAAGCACACAGCTTGACCTGTTATATGAAGTCTGGGGACTGGAACAGAGAAATCCAAGGCGAGACAGAGAAACTCAGAAATTGTGTTAAAAGTTCCAGAAGAACACGTAGAGACGGAGGCGAGTTCGGGGTGGGAGGGGGTGTAAGGGAAGCACACTGTGGGACACAGCATCACAAAGACTGGATTCGCAGAGAAGCACACAAGGAAGACAGCCAAAAAACACACACACTCCTGTAGAGTACTTAAATAAAAAGAAAACAAGCTATCTCCAACAGTTCGACGCTGCGGAATAACGCCAAGACTGTGTGTGCGCGCACACAACTGCAGCCAGACATGCTGAAATGGTTTTGAAGTGCACACTCACAAGTTCCCAGGGAAGCCTCTGGAGTGAAGAAGCGGGTGGGGGTCGGAGCGGCATTCAAAGGATGAAACCTGACCCAAAACAGATGGCTGCCTGCGTGCCGCTGCTGGCTCCTGAGAGCAAAACGCTCTGGGAGTAAACATTTCCCAAAAAGCTGGGACATCCACAAGCCTTTGGCCAATTGCTTGCTTTCAACTTTGAAAGCCAGACGCAAAGGCCAATAGCTTGTGAGCACCACACGCATGAGCTTGAAGAAAAGCTGAAGTGTTTCCAAAAAGCCTTTTCCTAGAGCAGCGCATGCGCACTGCGCTATGCGCGACCTGAAAAGGGGCTGATGGCGTAGTCTAGTAGAGGGGTCATTCTCTGCATGAAATAGGCAGTTTAATGCAGATATCGAATAACCAATTCCAGACCTCTGGCGATCATACTGTGAGTGCAGGGAATCTGTAAACATATATAAATAAGTGAAGGTCAGTTGACGTACCTAATTGTGTGCATCAAGCCACATACACACTTAAAAACACACAGAGGTGAATTATGTGTACACATATGGATAGCAACAACTGTGAAATCACACTCACAAACGTATACATATGTGTATACATCTATATATGTGCACGTCCACTGATGAAAGAAAGAAAGAAAGAAAGAAAGAAGGAAAGAAAGAAAGAAAGAAAGAAACATGAGTGGGTCTATCAGAAGCTTAATTGCACATCACACTCACAATTTTTCAACACAATCCTCTCAGTCTGAAAAGTCACAATACAGTACACAGCATTAAGGACTCGGAGGGTTTCAGCTTGAGAAAGTAATTAATTATTGTGCTTATTGTAAATGTGCCATATGCAGTATTGATAATAACATTCTTAACTTGAATCCGGATTTTGTTCACTCGTGTACCCTCTAAATCTCACATTGCTATAAGTGCCCGTACCACAGAAGTTGCCAATTGACGTAACAGCTAAAAGCTCTGCAATATAAATATAAATATTTTTAATTCATTATTTATTTATTTAAAGAGTTTTGTATAGCGCGAACGTGACCCCTGAGTATCAGAGCGCTTCACATTTACATGAGGTGGTTTAGAGTTACACCTTGAATAGCATACGATTCATAGAGATATGAGGTAGGTACATTATATAGCCATAGAGTATTAACATAGGAATATTAATCATATTACAAAATGCATTTTCTATGTGTATTCCAGGTGTTTAACAAAAGCACACTTTGAGCCCTTCTAGCTGGCTCTCCCCTGCACCCGCTGAGCAGCCTCGGCCGGGTGCTGGGACCCACTGGTTCGGATGGGAGAGCACTTAAAAAAGCGCTCTATGTAACAGTGGTCTGCATATGGGCAGTGTGGGGGCCCTGGCGGCTTGGGCCAATCTGTAGCTTTGTACTACTTTCTAGATGTGTAAACCTGGGGAAAATGGGCTTATGGGTAATTACCTACATTGGGAGGATTAGACCCCTTTGGCAGTTCTGGACCCATAAGCGTCTCGAGCCTTCCTCCGTTTGGACAGTTTGGACCTCAGGGAAGCTGTGTGCCCCCAGGTAGCGTTGGGCCCGATAAAGTTGTATAGTCTTGGACACTTTTAAAATCCTCAACAGTTTTGACAGATCCATAACTCTTGGCAGCTATGCCCTTCTCCCTCTTGAAGCCATGGGCATGTCAGGTCCCCAGGACAGCTTTGCACCAAGATCAATCTACAAGCTTGCCTGTATCACCCTCAAAGCCCTGTACACTTCCTCCCCTCTATACCTGGCAAATAAATTTAAAATCTGTGGAGGCTCTGGGCTTTCTCGTAATGCGGAAAAATTACTGCTTGAGCCCCCACCTTCAAAAGGGAAAGATCGATGGCTCAATCCTTCCCAGGCAATGTGGTCAGAATCTGGAACTCACTTCCTCCACTACTCCGTACCACCCCCTCTACCCGGTCTTTCAAAGCTGACCTCAAATCTCTTGTCTTCCAAAGACACTTTCAGAATTAATGCATCCCTTTTCGTGCCCCTCAAGGAAGTTCTTATAATGTAAATATGTAATCTATGACTGTACGATCCGAATCCTATTGTGTTTTTGATTTTTGTGTGACTGGCATCTATTGTTTTATTTGACTTTTCCTTCCATCTCGTTTGTATTTGTAACGTGTAAGTTTGTAAATTTCCTCATGTAATGGTCTTGGTTCTATTGTGAAGCGCTCTGACACCGTTGGGTAAAGTCTGCGCTATATAAAATTGAACTAAATAAAAATAAATAAATAAAGAACCACTTTCTGCTCACTCCCATCAGCAGCTTTGGACTACCTTTGCTGCTCGTCCTGTGCGTCCCTTTGCATCCCTTTGCTGCTTGGCACACTGGACAGCTGGAAACTCTAGGCATCTTTAGTCCCCTGGGCTGCCCTGGAACCCCCGGCTGCTTTGCCCGCCAGCATTTCAATTCAATTCAATTCATAACCACTTTATTCGATTTTTCAAAAAATCATAAAAGTATGCTATATACAATAAAAACATTTCAAAAATTCATAAAATGCATACAGTACATTCAAGTATAGTATAATAACAATAAAAACATATAAAAGGTTTCCTCATTTAAAGACCATAATTCATAGTCAATATAATTCAGCTATCCTGAAAACCCCCATGACTACAATACAAGTCTCTTCTTCCTACTTCGAAAGGATGCAACAAGAAAACTTGCCACACTATACATTGTTACAGGTGATTCCAATAGTAGCAAAAAAAGTAAAGCAGGTTTAGCCTGTATAAATGCTTTCTCTTTCAACAGGGGAACAATTAACTTCCTTCTGGCATCGTGATAGAAAGTGCAAAACAGCATGAAGTGCATAGTATCTTGTGATGAAAACTCATCACATTTACATACGGCCGCATCTTCAGGCTTGGTCCACCCAGTTTGTTCACTTAGGACCGTATGGATCTGATTAAACCGGAGCTTTGTTAAGAGCCATCTATGGAATGGATTAGTGACGACTGATAAGTATGGTTGAACGGATAGGCAGGAAATTAACATATAGTGGGCCCTGACAGTGGGTTTACTTAGTTGTTTTTCCTCCCGCTCAAGTTCCTTGTATTTAGGGAAGTTAATTTTAACCCAAGTCAGGTCTGCCTTTTTCAGTCCAGAAGGATTGAAAAAGATCTCTGGACGCCCCAGTTCTATTACTGTCCGCTTGATGTGTGCTAACCATTGAATGTCCTTAGCCTTATCTAGGTTTAAGCAGTCCTTAAGTATTTTATGGTTCAAGGTAAGATTAGTGTTAATCCAAACTCTGATCCAGAGTAGGATGGGTGCCATTGCTATAGTGTCGCTGATATATCCCATCCCGAGCTCCTGATGGACCGAAAAGGTAGCGGTCGATTGGGGGAGACCCAAGAGGGAACGAAGAATTTATTTTCCTCCCTTTGTATAGTGTCTCCTTTTACATATCCCCAAAGGCCCGCACCATACCTAGCTATTGAAAGTGTCTTTGCCTTGTAAATAGCTATCGAAGCTTCACATGGTTTCCCCCCTAGTCTTCTCGCGAAGCTTAGGATTGCATTAGCGGAGCTTCTAACCGCTTTTCTCTTTGATGTAAGTTGCGGGGACCAGTGTCCCTTGTTGACAAAATACCACCCCAAGGTATGTTAAAACCTTTACACTTGAAATGACTTCCTTCTTGCAATAGAAAGTTTTGGTGGCGTTTTTGCTGGCCCCAATAGCCATTATATGGGATTTGGAGTTATTCACTACTAGATCAAGCGAATTCATGAAAGCCCCAAAGGAGTCAAGCAATCTTTGCAACCCGAGAGGTGTACGTGCTACCAGAGCAGCGTCATCCGCGTATAAGAGTACAGGTATAGGAGTACCTCCCATACGCGGAATGTCGAGGGACGCAGTTAGCAACCTCTCCTCCAGGGAATTTATGTACAACGTAAAGAGCATGGGGGCCAAGATGCAACCCTGGCGTACACCTCTCCCAGATTTAAACCACGCCGTGCATTTGCCCTCCTGTGTCATCCTAATGGTAGCCTTCAGATCTCTATGTAATTCTGATAAAAAATATACCAGGGATGCATCAAGCCCCAGGTTCAATAGAATAGTCCACAGCCTTGACCTGTTGACCAGGTCGAAGGCTGTGGACAGGTCCATGAAACCTAGAAGAATGGAACCTTTGGCTGCCCTCGTATATTTCGACACAATCAGATGTAAGTTTAGGCATTGGTCCTCCGTACCTCTCCCTGACCTAAAGCCATATTGGGCGTTGGATAGGATGTCATTATCCGTCATCCACTGTGTTATTTTGGCTAGGACCACTTTCCCCAAGATCTTAACGGAGGAATCCAATAAAGATATCGGCCTGTAACATCTGGGATCACCCCTTTGGCCTTTTTTGAAAATGGGGATGATAGTTGAACAAGACCATGTTTTTGGGAAACCTAGTTCAGAAACGGAATTAAAAACATTTGCAAGTAAAATCGCCCAGAACTTAGTGTTGGACTTATACATATCGGAGGGAACCCCGTCCGGGCCAGGGGCTTTACGCCCTGCTGTGCCCTCTATCGCAACCTCGATCTCAGCTACTGTAAATCTTAAAGGTGGCAGAGGATGCAAACTGGTTGGTAACAAAAAAGGCTCCTGTACTTTATTGCTCCCATAAATTTCCTTAAAATGATTTAGCCAGCCTTCCTCCTCAATATTTGTTTCTAGGACAGTATTCATTGTCTCAGCAAATAAGGGATTATTGATAATTGCCCAGAACTTAGAGCTGTCCTTCATGGTGGCTGATTCCATTAACGAGTCCCAAGCATCTTTCTTGATGGTCTTTTTTCTTTCCCGCAGGGTCGATGCATATTCTTTCCTAAGGTTTGCGACCAACAGCTTATCCCTAGGCTTATTTTTGAGTGCTTTCATTAGTAGACTATGCGCTTTGGAGCAATTCTGGTCAAACCAGCCTAGAACTGGAGCGGCTTTCCGCTTGGTTTTGATTGTCAGTTCCATGGATACCCTTGCACAAATAGCTTCGAATGCTGCTATTACATCTCCCCCAAAGTTTGTCGGGTCTTTACAGATGTTTATTTCCCTAGCCACCTTTTGTTGAATAATGCTAAAAAAGTCTTCAGGGCACACCTTACCCCATTTCAGTCTCCTTCCTTGATCTTTACTCTTTACATCTATCGTTGTCTTAGTAAAGGAGTTTTTGTTCAAGAGGCCGAGGGTCCCATCCAGAATGAGTATAACCGGGTTGTGATCGCTATACCCACTAGGGATGGCATTGTAGGACACTGCATAATGTAACAGCCCCGGTGACAAGAATATATAATCAATAATTGACTCGCTATCTCGAGCTTTACACGTGACAACTCGGTCGCCCTGGTTTAGAAACCCCACCTCAAACAAATCGTTAGATGACAGGAGTTCTTCCATAGCCTCGCCCTTGGCACTGTGTTCACACTGTTGTGGAGTAGTAAGTTCAGGGCCATCATAATCCTTGTACTGGCAATTAGAAGCACACAAATGAACATTAAAATCCCCCATCATGATAAACTGAGCAAAAGTGGATTGTTTATGCTTGTAATCAGTTAGGAATTCTGACAAAGAATAAAGATAAAAATTGTGGGGCCCCCCTTGCATAGAATTGTAACAATTTATGAGAACCAACTTATTATGATCTGGTAGCAAGATTTCTAGCAGCATAAAGTTATTTGATGGGCTGTCAAGTTCCTTTACTCTGCCCACAATATTAACTGAGACAAGGAACATAAGACCACCTTTATCTCTCCCCATTGGTGATCTTTCAGCTGGGACAAAAAAAGATGTATATCCGTCAAGCCAAAAAACCTTGTGCCTGGTCCAGGTCTCTTGGATAGCTATAATGTCGTATTCTTTTACCATGTTTAACCATGCTGGATCATTCTTTTTCGAGCGCAACCCTGCAATATTCCAGGTCATCATTTTTATACAATCCCTTGTAGGTGTTAATATGCTGACTCTGGGAGCGTGGCAGGTTCTATAGGCATACTAGCTCTGTTTTCGCCAGGACTACCCCCCAGGGAGGTTTCACAATTTAGTCAATCTACTTCCTCTAAGTTAACTAAAGGAGTGAATCTGTTAGAAAGGGCTAAGTTCTCTCTGGGCTCGTACTTGTGTCTATTCCTGACCGGCACCCGTCCCCAGGATTTCTGGGTAACCCATGGATGCTCATGAGTGGCATAGTTTATAGTTCTCCCATCTTGGTGTTCCTTATTTCCTGTCTGCCTGGTCAGCCCCCCCCCGAAAGGCCGAGTCGCCTGCGGGTAAAAAAAGCCCGGGGGCATTGCACGGATGCTCACATCGTTTGGGTCTAAGTTTGAGGCATCTCAAAAAAGGCAACTAGACACATTAGGACTATTAAAATTCACTATAATACAATCGCCTTTTAGATGTTTTTTAGTGTAGCCTACCCAGCCCACCCTTCTGCCCATCCTGATGCTATTAGCTATGTCCTTCTCTCCGCAGCAATTCTCATTGCACCATTTCCCCCAGCTGCTTTGCCCGCCAGCAGCTTTGCCCTTATCTCTTATTTGGACTCCTGACAGCAGCAAACACCAAGGCAGCTCTGCCCCTCCCCCACCCCACAGCCTAGACCCTTTGGGCTGCTTTATAATATTTGCAGTTTTAGACCCCAAGGTAACTTTGGACCAGCCGCGGCCGGTAGTGGGAGTACCGGCCGGGCGGTGATGTGGGAATTTCGTTTTATTTATTTTTATGTTTACTTACCTGTTAAAGTCCGTAATCCATACATTACTACCCCCCACCCTGCCCCTCCCCCTCCCGACGTCACCGCCTGGCCGGTACTCCCACTACCGACCGCGGCTGCTTTTGACCCGTGGGCAGGGTGGCAATGCTGTATAGACTTTATGCTTCCAACCCTCTCCTGTGAGAGACTGTGCCCCCTGGAGGACACTTTCAAGAAAGAAAGACTCTCACCCACTCAGGGATCCACAATCCCTGAACTCCAAATATTCCCAAAAGGGCGGCTAGGTGTCCGCCCCAATCACCCTGGTTCATCCATGTCACATTGTCTGCACTTAGGTATATTTTGGCAGTTTTCACTACAAGCTGAGAAAGTGAAGAAACATGTGAGAACAATATCTCCGGTCACTGTCTGGAATTGAATGGAGTAGATGTGGCCTAACGACCAGAGCTGCCAACTTAGGAGCTGGAGAACCAGGTTCTAGTGTCGGTGTCGGCTCAACATCCTGTGATTCTGGTCAAATCACTAAATCTCCCTGTGCCTACCAAAAATGAATGTGTCCTTGTGTTATGTAACAGGTGCTCATGTAAAGCACTCAATAGCTTTAGGTCGAGTTTGCCTATATAAAAACAGCAACAACAAAAAGAGAGGGAAGTGCGTAATCTCTAACTCATATCACTGACAACGTCTGTGGTAAATAATTGATGCTTTGCCATAGACAGCACTGACGGACTCTTTTCAAAGCCGACAAGGACGCGCCCCTTCCATCCCTCTCCCCAGTCATCAATTCAGAAATTGCATTTGCAAGACTCCCTGAGCAGGAAGTGACACAGCAATCAGCGAATTCACTCTGAAAATTCTCCATTACAGTATCACACAAAAACGTCAACTAAATCGTAGTTAACCTTTAGCAAATGCATAGATGAAGTCGATGCTTGCATAAGTATAGATGATCAGAATATGCAACAAATGAAGAGATCTGTACGCAAATGTAGAATGCAGCTGTGGATTACACACATGATCTATCTATCTATCTATCTATCTATCTATCTATCTATCTATCTATCTATCTATCTATCTATCTATCTATCTATCTATCTATCTATCTATCTATCTATCTATCTATCTATCTATATATATATATATATCTATCTGTCTGTCTGTCTGTCTGTCTGTCAATAACATGTTTTTTATGTCCAAGTATACATCTTATAAACCTAGAATATGTGCCTGTGTGGTTTAGCAATATTGACCCTCCCGTCACACACACACATAACCTGTGTTTTTGCTTTTTCTTTTTTTGGTGGAGGGACATTTTTGTGCTGTCTAACTGCATGCCCAAACTAATATATAAAAAATCCTGTTATATAGACTGATGTATAAATGTAAGCAAATAATAATGCAAAGCTACAAGCCCTAGGCTTTATGGCTTTGTGTCTCTGTCCCTCAATGTGTTTGTGTGTGTGTGTGTATATATATATATATATATATATATATATATATATATATATATATATATATATATATATATACATATATACATATATATATATATATATATATATATATATATATATATATATATATATATATATATATATATATATATATATATATATATATATATATATATACCATTCATACCCGCTCTCCTTCAATCCTCAAAAGCAGGCACCGGCAACATGGAATGTGGGAGAAGTCTCGATTAGGCAAAACCACTCATAGGACAACGCGTTTCGGTGAACACAGCCACCTTGATCACATAGCGAAGCAGCCATTACTCAAGCCTTAAATACTACCAGTGAGTTTCAGAAAAGTAGTGGCCATGGAAAACATACTCATGCTTGCATACATGTAAAGTGAAAATGACACAGTAAATAAAACATTCATGTTTCATAGTGAAATCTATAACATGAAACATATAACGCATGAGTTCATTGCGGTAACAACACTAAAGAAAACAAACACCCTTCTTTAAACAAATTTGTGCTGTACAATGTAAAGTGACACATTATGGAACTTTATCACATCCTCGGCATTATGAAAATATAACTACAGTGTAGCCTTGATGTTATGATCATGGTAATCTGCCGGGATAAAATGTGTACACATTTAAAAGTGTTGTGGCTGCAACATATCATTCAAAATGAAAGGTTGGAACCAAAACAATTCAATGAATATATATATATATATATATATATATATATATATTCACTTAAAAAGCCAAAGGTTACAGGGACATTATATTTAGGAAATAGAATTTGAAATATCTTGGAAATTCACTTAAAAAAACAAAGGTTACCTGGACGTTATAGTTAGGCTCAGATTTCACTCGTACAAAACCAGTGAAATTCTGCATTTATAGTTACCTGAGTTAACTATAACTTATGCCCGTTGTTTTTTAGTGAATTTCTAAGGTTTTTTAAAATTCTATTTCCTAACCATAACCTCCCTGTAACCCTTGTTTGTTTTCAGTGAACTTCTACATTTTTTAATGTTATTTCCTATAACCTTTTTTTTTGGTGAATTTCCAGGTTTTTTCAAATAAAGAAAGATTTAATGACCATACTTTAATCCAACCACTGCCATCTGTGCGCTGCAGGGGGATTAGCTGCAGGGCTTGGCCCTGTGACCAACCCCCCAGAGGCAGCAAATCCGGGAGGGGGGAACGAGTCCCCATCCCTGCGCTGATTTTGCTCCAAGGACGCCATCTCTTGGGGCCCGGCCATATTGTAAACAAGGAGGGGGGCACGCAGCCCATCCCCCAGGGCCCAGCCAATGATTAATGGGGGGGAACACATGGCCTCCCTCCCTGGGCTGATTTTGGCCCAGGGAATCCCATCCCTCGGGGCCCGTCAATGATTTAAGTGGGGGCACAAGGTTCCTCTTCCTAGGCAGATTTCACCCCCAGGTACCCCATCCCCCAGGGCCCAGCCAATGATTTATGGGGGAGGGGCGCAAGCAGCCCCCTACCCTCTACTGATTTTGACCCCAGGACCCCATATCAAGGGCCCAGGCAATAATTAATCAAATTAATTAAACCCCAACCTGGTGCTGATTTCAGCCACGGGGACCCCATCCCCTAAGGCCCGGCCAATAAAGGGTGGGTGCCCTGGTGCCCACCCAGGGCACCCACCATGTCCTCGTTGGTGCCGCTAGAGGGCTCCAAGAACCCGCTGCCCCACAAGATCTCGCATCCAGCAGGAGCAGGTATTGCAGGGAAACAGATCTCCTAGCTGATTTGAGTATTTTAAAGCTCTCGCCAGATGAGAGTGGACTTCAGGTTTGCTCTCACTTGGTGGGATTTTAAAATTGCTCCTTCCAAGCGGGAGCAAACACAGGTCTCCCTGCCTGCGCCAGTGAGGGCAGGGAAACTGCTATGTCCCAGGGGTCGGCACCCCTAGGGCATAGCTGGATTTGGCCCTGGGGGATAGGGTCCCCAGGGCCATTAATGGCTTGACATCATCCACACTAACCGTGACCAAGGACACAGTGGATCCCTGATCCTACACGACCTCTCTGCAGCCTTCGACACAATCTCCCACCGCACTCTCACCACCAGATACCACGACGCCGGCATACAGGTGACCACCCTCGACTGGCTCTGCTCCTTTCTCACCTGCAGAACCCAAAGAATCAGACTTCCTCCCTTCCTCTCCGAACCCACAGTAATCAGCTGCGGAGTACCCCAAGGATCATCGCTTAGCCCCATGCTCTTCAACATCTACATGGTCCCCCTCGCCTCTATCGTCAGACAGCACAGATTCAGCATAGAATCCTACTCCGGCGATACCTAGCTCAGCCTCTCCCTCACCAAGGATCCCCCTCACCACCAGACTCCGCTTCCAGGAAGGAATGAAGGACGTCGCAACCTGGTTGAGCAGCAGCTGCCCGAAGCTCAACTCGGAGAAGACAGAAGTCCTCGTCCTTTGACCCTCCCCTTCTGCAATGGACAGCACCTGGAGGCCCAACACCCTCGGCAGCCCTTCCACACCCACGGACCATGCCCAGAACATCGGCATCATACTCAACTCCTCCCTCTTCATGACCCGACAGACCAGTGCAGTCACCACCATCTGCTTCAACACCCTCTGAATCCTACGCAAGACCTTCAAATTGATCCTCCCAGAATCAAGAAAGGCCATCACCCATGCTCTCATCACCAGCAGACTGGACTACGGAAACGTCCTCTACGCCAGGATCAACAAACCTCTGCTCCGCAAACTCCAGCCCATACAGAACACTGCAGCCAGACTCTTCCTTGGGGCCCCCCGACACAAACACATCACCCCACACCTGTTCCACTGGCTCCCCGTCGAGAAAAGAGTAACTTTCAAGATAGTCACCCACACATAAAAATGCCTCCACAGCATCAGACCCCCAATATCTCAACGAAATAATCACTTTCCATGTACCAAAGAGAAACCTCCAATCCGCCGACCTCGCCCTTGCCAAAACTCCGCACATCCGCAGAGCCAGAACAGGTGGAAGAGCCTTCTCCTACATCGCAGCAAAGACCTGGAATGAGCTCCTGATCAACATCAGACACGCACCCACTCTGCACATCTTCAGGAAGACGATCAAGACCTAGCTCTTGAAAGACTGGGGCTGCTTACCCCCACAGCGCCTTGAGACCCTCACAGTGAGTAGCACGCTTCACAATTCCCTGTTTGATTGATTGATTGATTGACTGGCTCCAGGATGGGGGGCGACGCCACTCCCTCCCCTTTGTTATTCAGCCCAGGCCTTGGGGGCTGGGGTCCCTGGGGCGGAATTCAGCCTGGGGAGAAGAGCTGCGTGTTCCCCTCCCAATTGATATATAATGGCCGGGCCCTGGATTATGGGGTCCCTGGGGACAAAATCAGCCCGGGAGCGGAGCTACATGCCCCACTCCCAATATAAAATAAGGCCAGGCCCTTGGGAACAGAACTACAGGGGCCTAAATAGGCTGCATGGCCCCTTCCCCTTATGAATATCTGCTGGGCCCCATGGTAAGGCATCCTCGGCAAATCTGCTATAAAATAAAAAAAATGTTTTGGCCCTGCAGGGTCCCTGTGGAACCCCACCTCCAGGCATAGGAGGCCAGGGCATCCCAACCCTGCCTTCTTCTGTTTTTTGGGAACTCTTGTCGAATCCCAAGATGGCTGCTACCACTTCCTAGTTAAAGTGGTAGCAGCCAATCAGATCCCATCATGAGATCTGTCAGATCTATGAGTAGATATACATAAATCTTTTTTCATTAATAACTACAAAACTACTGAATGGATTTACACTAGAGTTAGGCGGTAAACTCTGATCCCCCGGTGGAGTTCACAGAGTTTTGCCGGAGTGCAGAGTTGACAAAAACTCTGCCAACCGTCGGCCGAGCTGAGTTTAGTGGCGCACTTACCCTAAAGATCAGAAGTGTGTCACCCTTGTTGAAACAAAGTCATTTAGTAAATTTAGCTATGCATTAGCCCCCACTCACAACATTCATGTCTATACATAACTCTACTGGACACAGCTGTACTCGACTGTAACCCGCTGTACCTCTGTTCTATAGTGTTGCGTACAATTAGGATGACCACATGCTCGTGCTTTGAGCTTGAAGCCTGTTGTCAATTATTCTCCTCAAACTCAGGTTAAGTTGCGTGTATTGCATGTTGAGCGGGCCAGAGTTTACTGAGACGACACAAAATTGATAATCAATTAGAGACAAAGAGACATAGGGCCTGATTTTGATCTTGGTTAGAATGGTCCCACCAATACTTTATCAACGGACTCACCGCCCACCTACTTGGTGGTCCGCCAACTCGATTTAGTAGTTGGTGGGTCCATGGATGAAAGACTGCCAGAGTCCCACCCACTCCGCCAGGTATTCTCTCCCACGTCGGCGATGCCATAGCCAGAAGTGACTGTTGATGAGAATCCAGCCAAGAAGACTGACAAGCTAATAACAATTTGTCTTTCCTTAGAGGCAACTGTGGCGGGAATACCCCCTACTTTGAGTTGGCGAAATCGAAAGAAATGAGGTAAGAACTTACCCTTTTTACTGTTTTCCACTTGCATTTCAGACTTGAACGCCATCGTCCAGGTCCCTTCTTTGCTGCTCCGACTCCACCACAACGCCAAATGACTTTGCTGTCACCTAGATCTAAGGTAGACAATGTTCAAAATTGTCTTACTATGAATCATGTGTTAACAATTGCTTTGGTCTCATGTCTTTTTGCATTGCTCTCACATACTATTTTTTCTGATGTGTAATACAATAGTGCTCATTTTACAACTTCTCAAGGTATGATGAACACACCTGCATTGAACTTAAATAATAATATTGTTGTTGCGGTGATATGGAGTGTTGTGCTTGTGGAGCTTGTGCATTCAATAGTTTGTGTATGTAATGTGTGTGACTTTCAATATGTAACCAAAAGGGGCATAACACATTACCTACATATGGTATTGAGACACACACAACATATATGTGTATTGACATGAAAATAAGTTGTACTTACCGGTCTCCACAACTCCATCAGCAAACTGCCGTTGGGACTATGCCAGCACAACAGGGACATCTAACTAGACTCAACGGAATATCACCGGCCTGATGCCAGCAGAGCCAGTACACATCTAAACACAGCGGGCGGGACGCCGTCAACTCGCTGTAGTACTTGATACAGCCGCCAAGGAGGGATGGTGGGAGTACCGGCAAGATCTAAATCAGGCCCATAGTCTACAAATGACAATTCATGGTCAAAATAGTAAATGCTGGTTTATATGCAGGCCAGTACACTGTGATTGACTACAGAAGTTCCTGTCAGTTATCAATTAGCTGTCGGAGTTCCACAATGCCGTACCATGGCTTGAAATTGGCTAGGAGAAAGTTCTTTTGATGTGTGAATCAGCATGTGCCCTGCACAAAAATGACCTACATCGCTTCCTTTTCTGACAGTGGGCGGTTTTGGATTGGGTGACTCTTACTTTCTGTCTCTGCCAGAGGACATCCAGGTCTGATGTACCGGGGAAGCCAGGAGACGCCCCGGAGACACACAGGGCCAGTGTCGGCGAGTAGGCGCTGCAGAGTGGTGACGTCAGTATGACTGGGCTCTTCATGGAGGAGCTCCTGTGGTACTGTCAGCCCCCCAAAGCCACCCGGCCACCCTCTGCAGCCCTGCCCTCAGGAGCAGAACAGCTCTGCACCAGGAGTCCAGCTCAGTGCTAAAGCGCCTCTTCCCTCAATGATATTTGCAATTACTTGTCTGACAGCTTTTACTGAGCACACTGGCCATACCTGACAGTCAGCTTCTGCATGCCTGACACTACTTGGCAAGTAGCAGTTCAGAGAGCAAATAAACAAGAGTCATTGTTGCAGAAGCATCCCTTTTTTTTGCGGTTTAGGAGTGGCCGATCAATACTCCGCCTGCTTGCGGAATTCAATGGCATTTGGTGGAATTTTTTGGTTATTTATACCAAATCACAAAAGCACTCTTTCTGGACCAAGATCTAGCGTTCTGTCAAATTTGGTGCCATTTTGTTCAGTGGTTCAAGCTATAGTCGTGTTTAAAATCCCTATGAGAAATGGCATGACAAAAATGTATTTTGGGACCCTTCTTTTTCTCGGCCCCTGCTTCTTGAATCACCCTGAAACTTTCCAACTAGCAGATGTAGTGAGTTGATAACTACTTTGAAAATTATTGTGAAGATTCGTCAAACGGCATCAAAGTTATTGGCAAAACAATAAATGCTTTTCCAATGGACACCAGGTCCTAACTATAACTACCTACTTGCAAGCGCTGGTAGGTAATATCATTTACTTATTTATTTATATATATATACATATATATATATATATATATATATATATATATATATATATATATATATATATATATTCACTGAAAAAACGACATGTTTCCGGGACGTTATAGTTAGTTGGACATTTCACTCGTACAAAACCAGAGAAATCGGGCTCTATAGTTAGCTGAGCTAACTTTAACTCACGCCCTCGCAATGCATTGCTGATGATATCAGATATTATATCACTCATGTCATGGTCAGTGACATCACTGATGACATCACTGATGACATCTCAAATGACATCACTGATTACATCATCAAATGACTGTGTGTTTCTGAAAAATGTATGTATGTATATATATATATATATATATATATTTATATATATATATATGAGTGACTGAATGACTGACTTAGCAGGTGCGTGACTGACTGTATAAGTGAATGATTAAACGTGTCCTACTGAATGCTTGGGTGAGTGACTAATCTGTGTGAATGTCTGTATCAGTCTGTTAGTTGGTGTGTAAGTGGATGCATGGGTTGGTGAGTAGCTACCAGAGTGTTTATATGGCTTAATGATTTGTGGTGTGTGTATAACTGTAAAATGAGTAAATGGCAGTGTGATTGATTCTTTCGATAACTGACTAGGTGTGTGAGTATCTCTATGGGTGAGTAGCAGTGTGTGAGTATCTGTATAGATTTATGAGTGCATATATCAGTGGCTATATTGATGAGTGACTGCGTGTATGAGTGAATGTATGGGTGAGTCGATATGTGTGTAGACCTATGAATCAGAGAGTGGGTATGTACTAACTGGAATTGGTGTGTCTATGGTTTCGAGAATGTTAGTTTGTATTTTAGAGTAGGTGTCTGGAAGGTTAGATTAGGGTGGGAGGAGGTGCATCAGATATTAAGCGGATGATGTAATCAGTGATGTCATTTGAGATGTCATCAGTGATGTCACTGACCATGTCATGAGTGATATAACATGTGACGTCATCAGCAGTGCATTGCGGGGGCGCGAGTTATAGTTAGCTCAACTAACTATAACGGCCGAATTCCTCTGGTTTTGTATGAGTGAAATGTCCAACTAACTATAACATTCTTGAAACCTGTGCTTTTTTCAGTGAATTGCCAAGATTTTTTAAATGCTAATTTCTAACTATAACGTCCCTGAAACCCATGTTTTTTTTGTGAATTTCTAAGGTTTTTTAAATGCTAATTTCTAACTATAACGTCCCTGAAACCTATGGTTTTTCAGTGAATTTCTATGGCTATTTAAATGCTAATTTCTAACTATAATGCCCCTGAAACCTTTGGTTTTTCAGTGAATTTCTAAGGTTTTTTAAAGGATAATTTCTAACTATATCATAGTAGTCGCGTTTGCAGAGTGGTGCAGAAAGGGGCCTGGGCCTCTGACCAGCGTTCAGGAATTCCACTGTGTAGGACTTATAAGAGGTACCAGGAGGGCTACTTGGCCTCCAAAGTTCCTCAGGAGTAAAGTGGACTTCATACCTCAACCAATACTGTGCCAGGAGGCTTGTTTGCAGAGTGGTGGAGAAAGGTGAGCGTGGCCTTCGAAGACCTGTTAGCAATCCCACTGTGTGGGACTTACTGGAGTAACAGGAGGGGTAGCAGGCCCCCAAGAGGCTAATTACCCCTCCTATTACAACCAATAAGTTCCACTTAGCAGGATTTCTAAGTTCTCATAGCAGGCCACGCCCCCTTTCCCAACCACTCTGCAAACGCACTCCATGGAGCTCTCTTGGATGGGGATTAAAGTCCCCTTCACTGCTGGGGGCTCTTAGGGGCCAACTTGCCAACCTGATACTTCCAGTATGCCCCAGATAGTGGGATTGCTGACAGGTGGACACAGGCCATGCCCCCTTTCTCCCCTTTCTCCACCACTCTGCAAAACGCCTCCTGGCGCATTCTTGGTTGAGGGATTAAGTCCCCTTGAATCCTGAGGGTCCCTGGTGGCCAACTAGCCCACCAGGTACATCCAGTAAGCCCCACACAGCTGGATTGCTGAGACTGGTCTGAGGCCATGCACCCTTTTTACACCACTCTGCAAACGTGCCTCCTGACACACTGCTTCTCGGGGGGTGAAGTCCATTTAGTCCTGAGGTCCTCAGGACACAAGACAACCTCAGCCCCTCATCAGCAATGCGCTAAGAGGTGCATTTGCAGAGTGGTGTAAAAAGGGGAATGGCCTCAGACCACCTCTCAGCAATCCCACTGTGTGGGGCTCACCGGAGGTACCTAGTGGACTAGTAGGCCCCTAAGAACCCTTAAGATTCCAAGGGACTTAATCCTCCAATCCAGAACACACCAGGAGGTGCATTTGCACAGTGGTGCAGTGAGGGGGCGGGGCCTCCAGCGAGATGCCGGCTTCTGCTTTTTTTTTTTATTATTGTTAGAATAGGGGCTGTGTGCCCCCCTTTCTCTTAATATTTTATTGGACTTGGGTATCCCATCCTCCAGGGCCTGAACCATTTAAAATAAAATACAAATAAAATGGGACGGGGGCCCCTCCCAAGGTCGATTTCGGCCACAGGGACCCCATCCCTGGGGCATGGCCTTGTGAATTTATTTTGTTTTAAAAACGTATACAGGAGGTGGGCCGTGTGGCCCACCTTCCCTGGATCACTTTTGGCCCCAGGAACCCCATTCCCCTGGGCCTGGCCTCCTTTTTAAATGTTTTATTATTTATACGGGAGGGGGGCCACGTGGCCCCCTGGTCCCTGGGGTACTTTTAGCCCCAGGGACCCCATCCCCCTGGGCCTGGCCTTTTAATTTTTTTTAATTATTTAACGGGAGGGGGGCCACGTGGCCCCCCGTCCCAGGCCACTTTTGGACCCGGGGCCTGGCCTCATGTTGGGGATGACGGGGTAGCCCCAATGCCCGGCGGTCCCAGTCGGCTCACCGCCTCCTGCGGGAACCGGCATTGCTTTTGGACAAGGGGAGCTGCAAACATTTAGATTGGTCACGGAGACTTTAAAGCTAATTATTGTCCCTGTGCAGTGTTTGGGTGGACGGATGTTACACTGCAGCCCAGGGGTGAGGAGTTGGGTACTTTGTTTCAACGAGTCTGGTCCTTCTGTCGTTGTTACTAACACATTTGGAGGCTCATGTGGATGTTACCTAATGGGGATTAGGACCTCTAGACTTAGGTGCGCTGTCCCAGTGACACCACTCTTGCCCATCTCTAGTTTCTCCAACTATGACTTTAGTTATCTACCCTACTGACCAGGAATGTGTGTAGCATAACATCGGCCCAAAAACAATATGATAGTCACACATTCCTTAACCCTTCGCATGCTGGTGACGAACCCCAGCCGTCACGCTCCGCGGTGCTCGTGTGCGGATGACGGCTGGGTTCGTCACGGCCCGCCTTGTTCGTTTGTTTACCGGACAGCGGCAAAAACAGGCCAGCAGCGAAGGGGTTAAACACATATTGCTTTCTTACAGAAACACCATCAGGAGATGGAGCCAGCCTGCATAAACAAAGGAGAAATGCGGGCTACTCTGGCTATGATGGGGGTACATGTATATGGATCAAGCCTACAGTCCCCTTAAAGTGCATCAAACTGTGGTAGATGACGAGGGAAGATTTATCATGGTGGAGGGGTTGCTAGATGGTGTCGCTGTCCTTCTTGGTAACATTTATTTCCACAACACTGGCAATTCACATGCAAGCCTTTCCAACCCCCCCTTAATTAGTCCAATCTTCCTTAGAACATTGGGGAGTTTTCCAGAGTACACTGGATGTTAACTTGGATAGGTCAGTCCTTCTGTTACCTTACACTCCAACGATCGGCGACACTGATTATCTAATGCAGTAGGTTTTAAACTTGTCCTTGGTAGATGTATGGAGGGTCACCCACCCAGATCGTAGGGAGCACTGTTTATTTTCTGCCTCTCACTCCCTCCATGTCCGCGTGGATTACTTCCTTTGTTCCTCTGCTGCAAAATAACAAGTCTCTAACACTGAATATCTCGGTAAGATGATTTCAGACCATATTCCTTTTCTCCTGCAACTCAACTGGGGTGGGTACACCTAACTGTCCTGACCTGGGGGCTTCAACACTCCACATTGGAGGACCCAGACTTTTGCGGCCAAATTTGGGAATCCACAACCCACTATTTCTTTGACAACAGTGGTACAGCCTCCTCCTGCTCAGTAACGTGGGATGCCTTTTAAACAGTACTGAAAGGGCAGTGCTTAAGGACTGTAATTGGGACTTGATAAGTGATCGAGTGAGACTTACTGAAAGTTGAATATTCCCTGGGAGACCTCGAAGAGTCAACTGTTGTTGACCGCTCAACCAGGGCACACCTTCTGGCTACCAAAGAGCACCATGCTCAACTGACTTGAGTCATAGATGATAAAAACCACATGGCCAAAGCACACTCTGAGGGTGCTAAGTCTGGAAGGCTACATGCATGGATGGTCAAGCAGGACCCCCAATCTTTGCCCTTCATTTCTCTCCAGCTAACATTGTGCACCTCCAAGAAGCTATTCACTCTGCCTTTTGAATATAGTATTGCACCCCATATAACACCACAGTCCCACACTGTAGAGTTTTTGGAAGGGTTAACCTTTCCAAGGGTTCTACCTGAGCAAAGGGAGGATATGGAAATGCCAATCACAGAACAAGAGACTCAATGTGCTATACACAACTTTGTGACGTGTCAATTTCTGCACTTAGATGGCCTTCCAATAGAATGTTACGTCAGCTGTATGGTGTTGTTGCCCTCTGATTGACTGAATTGTGTAAGACTGCTCTTCAAAAAGGAACACTGTCCCCTTCTATGAGGAAAGCCCTTTTGGGTTCCATTCCGAAACCTGAACGAAACCCCTTTGACATGTCCTCTTACAGATCTATTGTCACTCTTTTTTTCTTTTACCATCGTATTTTTATTTAATGCCGTAAGAAAAACCAGAAAAATTGGCAGCACCCCACCATCAACATTGGTACCAATCAAATGGTACATCACACTCGTTAGTAGGAATTGTCCGCTACACTTTGTCATACTGGAATATTCTAGTCACATACCCCATATTTTCAATGCATTTGCGGGGGCAACCCCTGGATTTATAAACATATTCTTCTGCGCTGGTGAACCAGTCATCCCGACGATGCATTCTCACACAGAGGGTGCCTTGGCGGAATGCCAGTGTTGTGCTATATCTTGTTTGGCCAGTAAGAGTCAGAGTGCACCAAGGTTCTAATGGCCCGAGGTCTCCCAAATCATCCATCAGCCCCAGAAGTGTCATCCTGGGGTCTGCTACTATTGTCCTGTCCACCCTGGGGTCTGCCTCAATGGTCCTGCCTATCACTTCTAAAAGGGTTGCGTAAATCTGGGAACATTATTTTCTAATAATGGGACATGTTCATATTGTATGAAAGAAGGTTCCCAGTTCAGTTTTACATTTGAGACAATTGGGGTTAAAGACTTGTTTCATTCTGCTAAGCCTCGTTGGGCTGCAGTAGACCCTATGTAAGTATTTAAGCTGGATGAAGCAGAGCTTGGTAGAAATCACCAGTGTCCTGGGTACCATCTTTGCTCTGTCCAGTCACTTCGTCTAAATGACCTATGCTTTAAGCCTATCTGTCTCACAGGGCTTCCATAGGGTCAGGAATATTAGTTACGTGTGTATTGGTGTAGTTTAGAGATACCTTTACATCTTATAATTGAAAGTCTGGTCTGTGCCTCTATGGGATTATGGTCAGATTGCTTGAACAGGTCGACTTTGTGTGCTTCTAATGGGAGTCTTAATCGGAGATAGTGGTAGAACTGTGTATGGTGCATGTTGTAGGTCTCCGCCAGCTATGACAGGGAGGGATGTGACTCTCTTCCCATGTGTATTTTAGTCTGGATATGCCAATTAGGTCTTACGTTTTAAATCTTTTAATTTGACAGTGTGTTTTAGCAAGAAGTGTTTCGGCTGTTGGGGTCTAGTCCCATGAGATCCACCACTAGGGTCGTTGCTGTGGCTGGGGGAAGTATGGTGCACGTGTGGTATCTCTACTGCAGAGTCTTCATGGTTTGAGAAGAGCCAATCATTTATGGGGAGAATGAATGTGACTCGCCTAGTAGTACAGTTGGATGTCCTCTACACCTAATCAAACTCAGAAAGGTGACAGGATGCATTTGCTGTACTAGATGCATGATTGCGAAACCATAGCAGTGTAGTGTATATAGTTTGGAAGACGTTTTGTGGTAAATTGTGGGGGAAATTTTGCATAGTGTAAAGCTGCTGGTGCAAAGTGAGCATCTTGAACAGAATCCCACTGCCTGCTATGTTGAGCAGCACAGAGTCACCCATGTCTGTGTCCTGTTTTATGTGAGCGAGTACCTGTGCAGTGTTCAAGTCCTATCTAAAGTTACCTGCATGGTCAGATTTTTAAAGTACCCAGGAGCTCAGGGCAGGGTAATAGGGTGCTGGTAGTCGCAGTGGTCTTCAGCCACCGCCAAGTACATAGTATTTGACCAATTCACTGACAGACCTAAGGCCTCACCATAAATGTGTAGTATTTCCATTAATTGTGGGATCAGTTGAAGGGGGGATCGCTAATATACACCAGGAGTTCATCTGCATATAGGGAGACTCTGTCTTCCCTCCTGGATGGCCAGAACAACCAACTAAGTTTTGCATCGCAGAAGATCCATTCTGTCAGGAGTTTGATCTTCACTGCAAACAGGAGTGAATATGTAGGTCTTCCACAATGGGTTCTCTCTTTGGCTGTCAGTGGGTCTCTCACTATGTATAGGACTCAAAGTATTGTGTGATCTTCTGATCCATGCCTGTGGGGTCAGTAACATGAGCACCTTCTACAGTAGTCAGGCCTAAATGAAACACAGGCATGGATCCCTGTTGGCCAGCCAATGCAGGACCTTATCGGTTTTGTTTCCTATCTTGTATATGTGGAGTTGTGGGGAGGTCACCGTGGAGGTGGAGGTATCCATCAGTTGTTTTTTTTTTTTTTTGAAGCAAGACTTTATTAGTATTATTCGATTACGATACATTCAAATGCCTCTATACAGAGGGCCAGGTTTGGTGAGCATTGTAAGTGTGATAGACATTCAAGTGCATCAGTCCACTCTGGCTATTTGTTGCTTACATTACATGAGGCATTTCAGATACTCAGAAACCATTATGTTATATACATATTATGGAAATAATAAAACGTTGAACTAAACATGTGACTCAACATTAATCGACATAGCTATATTCGTGGAGTACCGAATCAGGTAATCGCTGGTACATATTATCTCTGTGCGCATCGCGCATCACCACCTCCCCGTGTGACCACCCCCCCACAGCTGCATCCATCATAACGCACCCTGTGTGGCGCCCCCTTACATGGCATGTCTCACTCCCCAATAGTTAGTCATTGTCAACCTCATCATCAGAGCTCTCGCTATCATCCTCTGGCAACGGATCGCATATGTCCCCTCTATACGAGTTCCACTGTAGCCAAACTCCGTTCCATTTACGTGGATTGTCTCTCATCTTGTACACTGCCCTCTCCGTTATCATGAGCGTGTCCATGTTTCTGAGCCATTGCGCCAGTGTGGGGAGTTCCGCCGCACCCCATTTCTGCGCAATGTCGCGTTTGGCCACCATGCAGCCTATCGTAACCCATAGTTTACCATAGTGTGTCAGATCAGTAGGCCCCCAGACATTCAACAAACATACCCTTGGGTCCTGTGTTATAGTGGAATTTAGTGTCTGTGCGATGGTACGGAGCACTCGTTGCCAATAACTCACTAGGTATGTGCAGCTCCAGAGTGTATGTAGGAATGTGCCCTCCCCACCGCATCCCCTCAGACAGTAAGGGTTATCCGCCCTCTGCAATTTATGCAAAGCCACTCTAGTATAATAGATCCTATGTAGGACTTTCAGTTGTACCAGGCAGAACCTAGCCGAAATACCGGCTTCACGTGGGGATGAAAGAGCTGCGTTCCATTCAGATTCGTCAAAATCCCCAAGGTCTTCCACCCATTTTTCTTTAAGTTTACCCAGTGGCTCTGGTAGGTTATTGAGCAGCTTTCGGTACGTTAGGGAAGTCGCACTCTCCAGTATATAATCCGTGAGCAGGCGGTCTTCCAACGGGGAGGACTCCGGAGGTGTGGTGCCCGGTGGGATTGCCGCTAGAAGGGCATGTCTGATTTGCATGTATCTGAATCGTTCTGTGTTGCCTAATTCATATTGTTGTTGAAGGGAAATGAACGGGACCACTCCCTCCCTGGACCACATGTCACCTACAGTAGAAATCCCAATGGCGTCCCATTGAGCGAAGCCCTTAGTACGCCTCAGATGGCCTAAGGCCTTAGTGTCCCACAGCGGGGTTAGTTTTGTAATGATCCCCTCCCAATGTAGTTTCGATTGCGCCTTATACCACAATTGTACTGTGTGCTTGGTGGGCCCTGTCAGCTTCGCCGCAATGCCCTTGTGGTACAGAGGTGTCAACATGCTGTTAGTGCCCAGTTGAGCCCGGTCCGCCTTAAATGCTGGGTCATCCTGTGGTGCGTGTATCCATTTATTGAGAATTTTGAGCTGCGCCGCCCAGTAGTACAATTGCATATTAGGCAGTGCAATACCACCGTCGTACCAGCTCATGTTAAGTTTCGCGTGTGCAATTCTCGCCGGTCGATTCCCCCACAGTAAACCCGACATCAGCGCAGTCACCTTCTGGAAGTAACTGGGCGGGATAATTGTTGGGGTGTTTTCGAGTACGTATAGAAAGCGTGGTAGTGCCATCATTTTGAACAATGCTGCTCTGCCTAATAGCGTCAGTGGAAGAGTCTGCCAGTGTTGTACATCATTACGCAATCTGAGGAGGGGAGGTTGTAGATTGCGAACAGAGAATTCTGCCGCATCCCGAGTGATGTATATTCCCAGGTATTTAAAGGACGAGTCTGCCACTTCTAGCGTGCATGAGTCCGGTAGTGTCGGGAGAGGACCTCTGAGTATATAGATGGTTGATTTCGACCAATTGATAGTGTAACCTGACACTCGCCCATGGGAGGTGCAGATGGATAGAAGGTTAGGGATGCTGCTTTCCAGGTCAGTGAGATAGATTAACATGTCATCAGCGAATAATGACACTCTGTCCTCCCAGCTCAAATCCCACCTAATCCCCTTCAGCAGCGGCGCATTCCGAATAGTAATCGCGAGAGGTTCTAAGACTAACGCGAAAAGGATGGGCGAGAGAGGGCATCCCTGCCTGGTTCCCCGCCCCAGTTGTATGTCTCGTGACACGTGGCCATTTGCTACTACTCGTGCTATTGGATCCTTGTACAATAGTCGGACCCATGCGATAAAGTTTGGGCCAAACCCCATGGAGGAGAGGACCGCAAAGAGGTAACTCCACTCCACCATGTCAAACGCCATTTTGGCATCCAGTGATAGTATTGCTGCCGGTTCCGTCAATAGCGGGGTTCTCGCCATGACTCCCTGTATCCTACGAAGGTTCAGCGCCGTACTTCTATGTGGCATGAAGCCAGATTGATCTGGGTGGATCAAATGACCTAAGTGGGGCATGAGTCTGTTTGCCAACAGTTTCGCCAGAATTTTTGCTTCGGGGTTTAACAGCGAGATAGGTCTATAGGATGTGCATTCGTTAAGCGGTTTACCCGGTTTCGGTATGGCTACAATAGTCGCCATCCGTTGGTCCGGTGGCAACGTGCCGTTCTCCTTACTATCTACATACATCTGTAAGAGGGGTGGACACAGAGAATCAGACATTGTTTTGAACCATTCGATGGGTATCCCATTAGGGCCCAGAGCCCTGCCCGGATGGATAGCGCTAATTGCCAATTGAATTTCGTCCGTAGGTATGTCGGAATCTAGTTCCCGTATTGCCTCGTCCGTCAATGTTGGCAATGCCACATGGCCCAGGGCGGCCCGGGCTTCTTCTTCCGTTACAACCACCGTCGGTGTGTACACCACACTGAAGTGGTCGGCCAGTACATTCACTATGTCCTCTGGTCGTGTGTGCCCCCTCCCGAGTGTATCCGTGATTTGTAATATGTTCCTGTTGCCTCCCTGTTTCCTATCTAGCCAAGCTAGGAGTTTACTGGCTTTGTCCCCAATGTCATACACCCTGTGTTTGGTGGCTGCAATGTCTGCCTTAGTCAGGCGTCTCATATGATCCGCAAGAAGGCGTTGACGTAACTGTAGGGAGTGGAGGTTGGCACAGGAGGGATCCGCCATATGGGCTGTGTTGGCTTTGTCGAGTTGTAGTTCCAGCTCTGACGTTATCTCCCCCTTCAGTTTCTTGTAGTGTGAGATCGCTGCTATCGCTTGCCCCCTGAATACAGCCTTGTAAGCTTCCCAGAGTATTGAGGGCGATCTCACCGAAGTTTGATTTTCTTCGAAATAGTGTTGGGTAGTTTTCTGTAGGTCTTTACGAATGATCGGGACTTTGAGGTAACCCGGGTAGATCGGGTATAGCCTTCTACGGGTGATTGTACGGCTGGACAGTGTTAGGGTAATCGGCGAGTGGTCGGAGACACCCCGTGGCTTTATTTGTGTGTCGTCAATGGTGAGACGACTGTTCCCCAACGTGAGGAAGTGATCGATTCTGGACAGACTATTGTGTGATGCAGAGTAGTAAGTGTATTGTAGTTGCTCCGGGTGCAGTGTGCGCCAGACATCCACCAGGCCCTGTGCTTCCAGAAACCCGCCGAGTTTGTTGGTGCCAGCCGTGTGTGGGCGCCCGGGGAATCTGTCACGTGTGTCGTGAAGTACTGCGTTAAAATCCCCCCCTATGATCAAATCCCCTTCCGGGAGTTCTAAGAGGAACTTACCGAGGTCCGGCAGCGCCACAGCGTGCAGTGCTGGTGGGATGTAAACTGATACCACGGATAATGATCTACCCTCCCATTGGCCAGAAACCGCTGCGAAGCGGCCCTGATCATCTATTTTGGTGGATGTGATGATGTATCGTGAAGATTTTTGCATCAGTATGCCTGTGCCACGCGTCCCCGGGGTGAATTCCGCATGTGCAACCATGTGGTAGCCTCGTCTATCCATAGCCCGTGTAGTAATGCCCACCATGTGCGTTTCCTGTAGAAGGACCAGGGCAGGACCCACCCTCTTAATTCCCTGAAGAACCAGGCCTCGTTTAATCTTGTCGCCTAGCCCTCTGACGTTCCACGACATTATGTGCAGCGGGGCCATCGGGACGAAGTCATCTAGTCCGGCCATGGCAGTGGTGTGTGGTTGTGTCCATCCAAGACCTTCGGACGTATGCCATGCCGTTCCCTACGTGGGACATTCTCTCGAAGGTGAGCCCACCGTCTCGAAGATGTGCCATTGTGCCCTGCTAGAGGAGGGACACACGGGGCAACAACAAAGGCATCAGTATGTGTACCCCACCGTGTTTTGTCTTGTTGTGCAGTGTTCATGTCGAGTTGCGATGTGTAGTGTTGAGCCAAACCAGTAACATTTAGAACCAAATAGTCCTCATAAAGAAACACCCCCCCGTCCCCAACCATCCCCCTCCCTGCTCCCCTGCTGTTCGGACTTGAACCTGCCCGCCTCCCCAACTTAGCAGAGTGCATTACCCCAACCCCAACCAGTGTACTTGCGCGCCGGGGTGAAGGAGTCTCCGAGGTCAGCAGCCCCTCAATCTTCTCCCCGGAGGCCCCTCGCCCAGTGTCCAATAGCATGCCTCAGGTGCTCAGCTCAGTAAGTCCAACAATTTGTGAGCCTGGAAGTCATTGTTCTCCGTTGTCTTCTTCATCCGCGGCCTCGCTGTGGGGCGATCCCTCGTTCACACCACTTCCTCTCGATGCTTGGGAGTCCGGGTGATGACCGGTCGTACGATTCTTCTGCTGCCGATGGGTCCGCCGAGGGTGGGCGTTCGTTCTCCAACCGTCCAGCCAGTCCCTCGCAGATTCTGGGTCGTCGAAGAACCAGGTCTTGTTTTCGGCAACTACTCGCAATCTTGCAGGGAAGAGCATGGAATAGGGGATCTCTCTCGCTCTGAGTTCTTTCTTCACCTCGAAAAACGTCCGTCGCCTGCGTTCCACCTCCGCCGTGTAGTCAGGGAAGAATGCCACCGTGGAGTTTTGGATTTTAATCGGAGGGGATGTCCGGGCTGCTTGCAGAGTGACATCTCTGTCCCTGAAGTTGAACAATCGGGCTACAATGGGTCTTGGGGCCGCTCCAGGTTTAGGTTGGCCTCCCGGCACACGGTGCGCCCTCTCTACCGAAAAGAAGGTGGACAGTCCCTTTGGCCGCAGTTCATTTGTGATTAGGTTCTCCACGTACAAGTCCATGGCTCTCACCCCTTCCGACTCCGGTACGCCGATTATGCGGATGTTGTTCCGCCTGGAGCGCCCTTCCTGATCGTCGAGCTTCTCACGTAGCACCTTATTGTCCGTTGCCAGCTTCTCGACCGCCAGTTGAAGTTCAGATACATCTTCCACTAGCGATTTTGTTACTACTTCCATGGCGTTGACCTTTTCTGTCATTTTGTGGAAATCAGCTCTGATCAGTGTAATGTCGGTTGAAATCGTGCCCACTGTCGTTTGTAGATGTGCCAGGGCCTGCATCACATCATCCAGAGTCGCCTTTTTATTCCCCGGTACCTCCATGGATTTACCAGCTGTCTCCTTCCCGGCAGTCGGGGACACAGCAGGCTTGTCACAGGCATATCGGTCTATTCGAGTCTGTGTAGTACCACTCTTCAAGCCTCTTCCCGCCATGTCGCTGTTATCCGCGGTCCCCGGGCAGTCCAGCGACGGAGGACCGCGTCTGCCCCTTCTGCGGCGTATTTTGTTCGCCGACGTTGCAGCTGTGTCCGTGGCCGGCCGGGGGTACAGTAATCGGCCCGGGGCACCTATGGTGGGAAGATCGTGTCACCGCTCCACGACGCCTAGCCGGGGCTGTGGAGAGAAGGACGTCGGACGTGACCCGACCCCCGTGCCTCTGGTAGTTGCCGCCAATCCGTTTCCAACCCACAGACAGAGCGTTCGTGGCCCGGCTCCTTGGGATGGTATTAGGCTCCCCCTGACATTGGTTTCGCCCAGTAAGTGTTCCGGAGGCGGGTGATTGGGCTCACGAGATGGATGCGTCCTTATTGTGTGGGGCCCCTTGCCTTTGTGACCCCGGACGCTGTACGTGCAGCCGCCCGTTGTATTATGGGGTCGTTCTATCCTCAGACAGTCCAGTAAATAAGGTCCTTTATTCCTGGGTGGTGCGTGCTCGCTGTGATCAGTGTTTCATGTAGGGGCCACAACGTTGTATGGGTGATGGCGTTGATCCACCGGACCAAGCCCCTGGCGAGTATGGCAGGCGCGCCCCGCCGCTCCTCAATGTGCGTTCCGCTGGCGAGGCTGAGTGTGCGGTGTCCGCCGCCTGTGATGCGACGGTCGAGGTCTGTAGTCCGGCCGGGCCCGGTGGCGCAGTCCTGCGCCCCTTACAAAATGGCGGCACACCGCCGCGTTTCCAACCTGTTCGGCTGTCCGCCGGGCAGTCTCTGAGCGCAGATGAGTGAGGCAGCGCCCGCCCGGCTCTGCCCCAGTGGTGTCGCTCGCGGGCCGAGTCCAGTTCTGCCCGCACTCACCCTGAGTACCGGCACTCATCCGCCGAATGGACGGTCCGCGGGAACTTCCGGTGCGGGTTCCCCCGGGGCAACCACGCTTCCTGTCGGACTGGGGTGTGAGTTCAGTCCCCGGCGTTGTCGCATTGCGGAGGCCGTTCCGTCACTTGAGTGGAAGTCGGCTCTCTCACGTCGGACAGTCTCGCCGCCTGCACCCTCCGACGCCGCTCGGTCCTGGGCTCAAGGTCCCTCCTTCAGGGGCAAAAATTATATCGGATGGTGGACCGGATCTTTTGAGAGGCCGCCTCGACCGCGGAGCTATTCCTTTATGCTGCCGCCATCGTTGGCTGCTAGCCACGCCCCTCCTGAAACCCCGTATCCATCAGTTTTTGTTTGATCGAGAAGCGAATCAGGTTTAGAGATTTTTGTAGCTGGTTATCATGGGAGCTCAGAAGTCGAGCCTCCATATCTGCTATCTGTGTCTCGAGGTTGGTTACCTCTTTAATCTTCCATTGTATAGATGGCTGTTTGGAAGGATATCATCAATCCTTTGAGGACTGCTCTGAATGCCTCCCTTAGCATGAGAGCGGAGGAGACAGAGTCAATGTTAAGGGTGAAATACTCCTCAATGTGATTTCTGGTTGATCGAAACCTTCCTCAGTGTTCTGACCCATTCCAATTCAAGCAATATAAGAGCATGATCAGTCAGGTCTCAAGGAAGTATCCGGGTGCCCAACAGGTAGCCCATATTAGTGGATGGGATAAAGAATTGCCCCAGTCGTGCTGACAAGTTGTGCATGTGTGAGTAGTGTGTGAATTGGGTGTCTGAAGGGTAAGTTGCTCGCCATTTGTCCATGATGGCAAAGGAACTGGCCCATTGGGATACAAAATGGGGCTCTATGATTTCTAGACTGTGTGCTAACGTTGTTGTGAATGTCCATGACTGAATTGAAATTGCCCCCTATGATTAGGAGTCCTGTCGGAGACTTCGGTATATGGGGCATGATAGTTTCTAGAGTGTCTCTCACCAGGCTTGGCAGTGCAGGTATACTGACACCAACATCCACCATTTGTCGGCTGCCATACCCTCCACCATTGTAAATCTGTCCCGCTCTTCATGGGTGGCTTTGGTCAAGTGCATCAGAAATTGTTTGTGGAGTAGCACTTCTGTGCCTTGAGAGGTGGTCATTTAACTGGAGTGATAGGCCCTGTAGTACTGACCAAAACCCACTAGCAGACATTTGGTACCCAACAAGTGTGTTTCTTGCAGAAATTGTACCCAGGGTGTGTAGGGTTTGGTATATTAGAAGATGGCCCCTTGTTTATTTTGTTGTTAAGACCATTGGCTTCCTCCGTTCCTCTAATCAGTTCCTTTCCAATGTGCCTCGGTTTCGTAGATCCAAAACCGGAGGCACTAGATTTTCTGTTTTGGGTCCCTCTTTCTGGAACAGTCTCCCTTTACCGATCAGATCCATCACTACTTATTCCCAATTTCGCAAGGCCCTAAAAACCCATATGTTTTCTATTGCATATTCCTGCTAAACAGTTTCTGGCTTCTCCCATCTCCCTCAGCTCTTACCTCTAGCGCCAGGAAGCCGCTTGGCCACAGTGCGCTTTATTAAGAACCTTTTCATTTCATTTAATTTCATTGGCGTTCAAGGGCAGAAGGTTGAATGTGTCAGTAATGGCCATGGGGTTTGCTTGTGTTATGATGCAGCAGCGTTGTTATGGCAGTGTGGGGTGAAAACATTAAACAATAGAAACAAAACTAAACAGTGATACCTGAGATACTATGACCTCTTGCCTTTCTTAACAACTACAAGATCCTGAGTAAGAACTTGATGGCCAACCTATTAGGGATTATACCGGAGCTGATCCACCCTGACCAAAATGGCCTTGTTCCTAGCAGGTTTACGTCCCTCAACATCCGTCAGCATAATAGACTACAAAAAGAGGTGCCGCTTCAATGACCCTTTGCTGCTTGTCTGGTCCTAGACCTCGAGAAAGCCTTTGATTTGATATACTGGAGCTCCACGTTAATTGTGATACAGAGGGTTGGATGACCAGAAGAGGATATACATGATCAAATTACAGTGTACTCACACATCTGTCAGATTGCAATTGTCCAATTCACTTCTACCACTATCCCTATGAGGCCGGTACACTGCAGGAGTTTCACCTTGAATACAGTGCCTTTGGCCCTCCGTCTTTGGCAGTTAGTCTGTGATTGGGGCATCAATCACTCCACGTAATGAAACCTGATAGGTGTCCTTGTACGCCGACAATGTCTTGATCTGTTTTCAAGACATTTGTCAGGGCACGTCAACTGCTCTGCAAATACTGATTTACTTCAAATAACTTTGGGGTCACTTGTCAAAATCCTGCTTATCCCCCTTTAGTTCTAACTGCCCCGTACAGTATATTCAGTTTAATATCCTGAACCGTGCCTACCTGACTACACATGCGCTGGCTGGCTATGTCCTCGTAGCCACGCTACAGATGTAAACATTAAACATAAGTTATGGGAGTGCCCATAGTGAGTGCATGCTAGAGAGAGAGCTCCTCCAAGCTAAATGCATTCTGGGTAGCACACACTGGAGGGAGGGTTATATAAACACCGACGTCTGGAAGGGTGGTGAACAGATTTCTAGACTTGTCCCTCCTCCTAGTCAGATGCTCGATTACAATGAAATTTCAGGCATCTTCTTTACCTAGTGTATCCACATGGCACAATAAGCTACTTTGTAGGCCTGAAGTAATAACACCCTTGTTGCATAGAGAAGAGGCGAGGGGACTGTGCAAACCCCCAATGGCCACCTCATGGGATGAGCAGATAATTACCTTTAAAAAAGGCATTAGGGACATCACAAGACACCTTTAGAAGTATGTCCCCCCACCTGTACACATTCAAGGAACACACCTTGTTACACTGGTGCATTGTGTTATTCTCCGTCTTATGCACCTTACTGAAGTCCCTATGAGAATCCCTGCACTTACTGGAGGACCCTAGATACCCCTAGTTACCAGTCCTCATTCATTCATTTCCCTCTATGTCATCTAACCAGGCTTAACATTTAAAAAAAAAAACATAGTTATATATACTTTTTCTTCCTTTTTGTCCAAACTGCAATAGTTTGTTAGCAAAGCCGTACTGATTGCTATTGTAAGATCAAACTATCGATGCATCAATCCTGTTCTGTTACTACAATTATATGCCGACCATTGTATTGCCTTTATACTCTTCAGTACTAAAATCAGAATAAATTAATTTAATAAAATCTAGTGCCTAGCTCCTCCTAATCCTTACCTTCAGGGTCCAGAGCAGGAGGGTATCCTGATAGGTGTAGTTCTTGGCTCCTTCCCAGGCCAAAGCCCAGCAAACAATTAGAATATCCTGCCCTACTGTAGTGCCTAGCTCCCCCTTCCCAATTTCATGGTCCACAGTAGCATGGAATCCTGAGACGTGTAGTTCTATGGTCCCACCCAGACAAATGTCCAGCAAACACAAAAAGCATCCCAGCGTTCAAAAGTCACTGACAAACAATACACGCAGGGGAGGCCAGTAAGCAACTCTCCTATTGTAGGCACCACTTAAAAAGAGCTGCCTTCAAGATATGATGATGCAATATCACCTTTACTTATTTGTGCTTAATGATATGTTAATCCTTAACCAGCATACCCATTCTTCATATGATTTATGGTGTTCAGTCTAAGTATCGAATTTTGAATATCGACCTACAGTAATATCAAGTTTCAAATATCGTGGGGACAGAATATCGAAATCAAGAATATCGACAACCAGAATATCCACCTGAAGGTAAGAAATATCGTTTTTGTAAATATCAAAATTAGTAATATCGATAGAAAAAAAATTGATGTTACTAATAACAATATTTATATTAGTGTTATGTATTTTACCATGTATTTTATATGTATGTGTTATATATTTTTTGTTAAGTTTTGTACTGTTTTTTAAATATACGTATGACATTTTTATAAGTTAGTAATGTTTTTTTAAGTAAATTATGTGTTTTAGTACCGTAGCGGGTTGTGGGTTTATAGGGGAATAGGGTGGGAAGTACTTTAATTATAGTAAGTAAATTACAAATTTTTAGGAGTTATTAATTAATTTTAATTAAACTTTTCAATTTAGTTCTGTAGCGGGTTGTGGGTTAATAGGGGAATAGGGTGGGAAGTATTGTAATTGTAACTAAGTAAATATTTTATTAATTTATTGGTATTGATCATTAATGTATTGTTTATTAATTGGTATTTAATTTTTATTAATTGAGTAATTGATAATTATATTAAGTGTATTAATGTATAATTGGAGTGGGTTGTGGGTTTATAGGGGAATAGAGTGGGGAGAAATGTAATTGTAATTAAGTCATATTTGATTTATTTATTGGTATTGATAATTCATTTATTGGTAATTAATTATTAATTGGTAATCAATTTATATTAATTAGTAATTAATTTTAATTAATTGATTAATTGATAATTATATTAAGTGTATTCATTTATTATTGGAGCGGGTTGTGGGTTTATAGGGGAATAGGGTGGGAAGTAATTTAATTCTAATTAAGTAATTATTTATTTAATTGTTGGGTATTGATAATTAATGTATTGTCAATTAATTATTAATTGGTAAATAATTGTAAATATTTATTATTATATGGTATTGATAATTACTTTATTGTTCATTAATTACTTGGTAATTAATTTTTATTAATTATTATTTATTGGTATTTATCATTAATTGATTGTTAATTAGTTATTTATTGGTAATTATGTTTTATTAAGCATGTATTGGTATTGATAATTACTTTATTGGTATTTAATAATTAAAGCATTATTTATTTTAAAAAATTATTTTAATTACAAGTATGTTATTTTTAATCCCTACGCTATCCAACACTTTCACTACTGGTGCACTCACTGGAGTGGGAATAGTAATTTTTAACCCTACGGTATACAACACTCTCCCTACTGTTGCACTCTCTGGAGTGGGAATAGTAGTTTTTACCCCTACGCTATCCTACACTTTCCCTACCATTGCACTCACTAGAGTGGGAATAGTAATTGTTACCCCTATCCTATCCCACACTTTCCCTACTGTTAGACTCATTGGAGTGGGAATAGTAATTTTCACCCCTACGCTATCCAACACTTTCCCTACTGTTGCACTCACTGGAGTGGGAATAGTAATTTTTACCCCTACGCTAACCAACACTTTCAATGTCCAAGTCGACGGATAGGTCTGTTCCTTTTGAAACTGAAGCCCTCTCACACCTGAATGGGTGTCATGCTTCTTCATAGGGCGATGCTCCTCGTTGGGCCGGAGCTACAATGCCCGACGGGCACACTCAAGGGGCCTCTTTGTAAGAGATCTTTTGTATGTGAAGTGAGGTGTAGGGCTAGCAAGTGTATATTAGTGGTGTAGTGAGTGTATAAAGAACTAGTGATGTTAAAATAGATCAGATAGGTCATAAGGTCAATTTTAATAAATTAGTCTACTTGTCTGTTCAAATGTTTGTGGCCAGCAGTAAATACAATGATCTCTAATAGCTGTAAAATCAAGGACTACATATATCTTGCCATGTTAGTCAGAAATGATCAGTTGGCAATTCATCAGGACCAGAAAGAATCTAATCTACACAGTGGATGGAATCCAATTCTTGTTCAGGATAATCCAAACACAGTAAACCTAATTATGGGGTACCTTAATGCAATGATTTATAAAAGAACCAATCTAGAATAAAGATAAAAACATGAATGGACAACTTTAAAGGAACACGCCAGCAGAGACAACATTTCTTTGTAGTGCAGCATGCAGAAGATTCACCATATGCTGCTAAAGGTGATGGTGTGAATAGCACATTGAAGTGCACAAGCACACAAGAAACTTGAAGGTGAAGACAGGCAATTGGATTTCACACACTATGCATGGAGGACATATCACTCACCCTGTGGCGGCAGAGTCTACCATTTTTTGCCTTTCAAAAACTACTAAAGAAGGTGTCAAAGCAGCATTCACTAACAGAGGACAAAGCCAGGCTAAGTAAACGTGCACATGCATGGATGGTTTTCCAATCATATACAAAATTACAACCAGCAACATACTTGGGTTTGTCATTTTCTCCCCCTCTAAAGACCATGGGGCCCATTACGATGTCAGGCGGATTGCCACCGCCATGGGGGCAGTGGCGATCCGCCCGACATCCATGCACGCCCGCCACCCATTTCCCCCCCGCCATATTACTATGGCGGGGGGGACCGCGGCAGACGGAAACACCAAACGCCGCTTTTCCGCCGCAATCGCCTGCGGCCGGGGCGGAAAAGGGTTTATATGGTGGCGGTGTCTATCAGACACCGCCAGCCATATTAGGATACGCTTAAAACAATGCTTTTCCGTGGCGGTGATGCTGCCACGGAAAGGCATGCGGTCTTCACTTCAGGGGCCCCCTGTGGGCCCCCGGAGTGAAGGAGAGGGGTGGTGCACATGGGGGATACCTGTGGTACCCCCCTGCATTTGCATTAACAAAGCGGCAGGCACTGCACGGTGCCTGCCGCTTTGTTAATGCAAATGCATTCGTGCATTTTTAGCATTGTGGCGGGCTGCCACAATGCTAAAAATGCAGGATGCGTCCGCCACAGTGGCGGGCACATCCTAATACCCCCCACGGGACCCGTGCCCTTATGGCGGGCGGTCCCAATGACCGATAGGACTTAGTCCGCCCGCCATCCTAATGGACCCCAAAGTTGCTTGCAATATGATTTGAAATGCTGCCCTCTAATGCAGACCTGCCTGGCTGGATGTATCAGGTCCAAAGTCATGTAGCCTTTGTGGATCCCCAATGTGGGACTTCATTCACTTAGTATGCATCTGCTGAGCTCTAAGTCTAGCCTGTCAAAAACTACTAAAGAACTTGTTTAATGCAAGAGGCATTCGTACCTGTCAATCAGCTATATTAAGATGTGTCGATCCAAATAACCCTCAGCTTAATTGTTATTTTGTAAAAATGTTAACAGATTATGAGAAAGCTATCAAAACATAGTTGAAGGCGAAATACAAATGCACTTTAGAGACTACGTGTGATTTCTCCTTTCTGCAGCATACGCATAATATATGGGTAAAGCACAACAGCACTTTAGGGTCTAGTTCTTAAGACTATTTTGTGTTACTTCATATATCAGTTACTCTTCAGCCCTCAAGCTCAAATGACTTGTTATAGATCCTGGGGCAATTTGTATATTTTATTAGGCACACTTCCTTTTATGCACATTTTTATTGGTGTTTTGTATTTAATCTTGTTGGTATATTGCAATGGTTTTAGCGACTATGCCTGATGTTTCTTCTCCGTACCATACTATAACATATGGATAAAGCGCAACAGCACCTCAGGGACTAGTTCTCATTTATCTTTCTGGTACCCCGTGTATAGCATAATCTCGTTAGTCCTGATTCTCAAACTATGTGCTCAGGTTCTGCTGTAACTCCTAATCTTAAATAGGCTTGTTTTTTATGTATATTTTAATGGTGTTTTGTATTTAATCTTGCTGGTATATTGTTATGGTTTTAATTAACTAAACATTAAAATATATTCTGATTCTGACATATCACTCACCCAAATAGGGTGACTCATTAGCCTCCTCGAGTGAGGACAGGGTATCCGATTAATTAAGCTGAAGGCACAAAGGAATAGACAGATTGAAATTCCAGAGTTATGCCTTAGAACCAAAGTTAAAGTAAAAAGCAAGGTAAAAGAACTACTTCTTATGCCAAATGCTCACAGTGTCGTGGTCACAACAGTGCCCGACAACCTTCCATACTATGCTGACTCAGGAAAGCTGATCACAGGGACGCTGGCGAGTATATATGTTTGCTAAATGGTTTTACAGGCGAGTATAGTGAGCGTCCAATCACCCGAAACGTCCATGAGTCATGGCGCCATATTGAAAGGACTTCATGGGACAGAAATCATGCCCCCATTGTACCCCTTAGTGAGGCAAGAAGAGGGAGTAAGCCTTGTCAAGGCATATATAAAATCATATTCCGTGGGTGAATTGTGAGTTGTAACTCCATAAATACGGTGCACAGTCTGTTGTGCATGCACGTTCCGAGGGCCATCTATTCTGCGGCCCTAAGACCAATGCACATGCGCGCACCACAGCTCTTCAGTTAAAGAGCCCACACCACATTGAAGCATGGTTTGGGTCAATGTGTTGCAGTGGGAGATAACCTATCGGGTTTGATGGAGGAAATGGTGGATTTCATTAGGCACCAGTACATTACCCAACATGCCCGGTTGACTCAAAATATTACAGTCATGCACCACATAAGACACCAGTACATTACCAATATGTCCATTTGGGGGTGGAGAGGATAGGCTAGGGAGCGGTGGGCAGCTACCATAAAAACAATTAAGCTTAATTGAAGCTTGTTGTGCAGCATGGCTAGGAGGTCAGACATGGCAGCTTGGGTGTGCCCAGTAGGGTAAAACTGTTGTTGATATGTGCTACATTAAAACCCCACTAGGCCCCAGTACATTAATCAGTATGCCAGCCTGGGGATGGAGAGAATAGGCCAGGGAGGGGAGACTATCATTAAAACAACTAAGCTTACTGGAAGCATGTTGTGCAGCATGGCTAGGAGGTCAGACATGGCAACTTGGGTAATGAAAGGTCAGTGCAGGGCCAAAGCGGATGTGCCAGAGTGTACACTGAATGTAGTATCACCACACCATAGCCTAAAAAAAACTATTTTTAGTAATAGAGGAGTATGAGGATTACAAAAAGATCCAGTAAAGTATGTCAGAAGGTTTAGCGATTTAATTCACTCCATGGGATGCCTTCGTTTAATCCGCTCACATGAGTACAGTCGAAAGATCCAACTTTGTTCTTGTCTGAAGAGTGCACTGTTACTAATACTTGGATGTGCCTCAAGAACCAACCACTGTATATCATCGGCAGAGTGTCCATGAGTGACAAAGAGTTTTTACATCTTAATACGTCTTTTAAGGCAGCGTATTTTACTACGGTATTCCATCATGTGTGTTTCAACTGACCTAGTGGTCATCCTTATGACTCTTTTGTTGCAGGGACATGTCAGTGTATAGATGCATTTAGTGGTGTTACAATTAGTGTGTTTTGTCTGTTTTCAGGTGATTGTAGATTTAACATTTTTGTTTCCAACTTGTTTTTATTATGGAATTTACAGTCATCAGTACACATTTTGATCACACATAGACACATCATGCATGACTGATGTCAAATCAAAGTACAATTCGGGGTTTTAAGCACCCTCTCTGGATCTACGATGCCCCCTGGGCTCCTCGGACCCCAAAGGACATCATGAAGTACAGTTGAAAATGCTAGGAGCGCTCTACACCCCGATAAGGTAAACAGATAACAGTGATACACAAAACAGGTAACCAAGAAAAGAGAGAAGAAAAACAAGAGAAAAAATAAAACCTAGGTAGCAAGTGGCGGAGGTAAAGTATCCCATACATCTCTAAGAGACATAGGCAGATAGACAGGCTCAACATATATCAGTTTCCATCTTCTCCTCCCTCCGGATAGTACACTAAGAAACATGTTGACGAGGCCACGCTATGAGGCATCTGATCCAACCCATGGCCATTGGATGACACAGATTTGTTAAGGTTTTCACCACCACAATAATGCTTCCACGAAGACCAAACCCCGGACCGGGTGGGTGGTCTTTCAATCACCCAGCCCTTCCTAGCCTATTCCACAGAGGGTAGATGTCAATTTCACCATTCTGGTGAAGGTAGTTAGAGCACAGACTGAGCATGACCCACAAGGGAAGTGTGTAGGTGGTTACATATGTCAGTATATCATCTGGTGCCCTTGTAGGATGTTTCAATAGTGCATCCCTGTTTTTGTTTCTTGCACGTTTGTTAGCTGTCTTGACACAATATGAAGGGTAGTCTCGGTTCATGAGATTGTCAGCTAACTGGGTTGCCTGCGTATTGTAGTCATGAATAGTGCTTCAATTTCAGAGCAGTTGTATAAAACTGTCCAAAGGGCAGATTGTCTCGAAGTGTTATTGGGTGGTGCTTATATAAGAATAAACGATTGCAGTCAGTCAGCTTTCTGTATCTGGTGGTTGTCCATCTACCGCCAGTAATGGATCATAAGGTCCAAGGAGGGGAGCTCATCTTCAGCAATGTTAATGAAGACGTGTAGATAGGGGTTCAGGGTATTGAATTAGTCAAAGAAAGCATTGCATGTGCCCCTGTCGCCTCTCCAGAAAATGAGGATATCATCAATTTACCTACGCCAGAGTGATATATTGGTATTGTAGGCAATGGAGTCCAGAAAAATCATGTCACTCGCAAAGGCCACCAGGTAGAGGCATGCCAAACTGGGGGTGAAGGTACTACCTATTGATGTCTCTTGAGTTTTGTGGTACAGTTGATTGCTAAATTGGAAATAATTTTCTGATAATGCCAAAGCGACACGCTCCATGATGAAACTTATTGGGGTAGCTCATGTCCACTCTTCAGAACGTACAGCTCTCTCATCCACTTCTAATGTGGATCTTTGGGGAAGTTGGTATAAAATGCTTCTACATCAAGTGTGACAAATAAGTCATTTTGGTTAGTGTCATTAGTGTCCTTTATGAGATTAAGGACATCTGTACTGTCCTGTAGGAATGAGGGAGTCTTCTTAACCAAAGGTTGTAAAAAATGGTCACAAAAGCGTGACAAGGGATCTAATAGTGAATTGATCCCTGACACAATGGGTCGTCCCGGTGGAGGTTGAATCCCCTTGTGAATGTTTGAGAGAATATAGAAATAGGGTATCATGGGGTGTTTATTAGCCAAACACTCAGCTATATTCTTAATGATCCAGTCTTGTGTCTCAGCTGTGGACACTATTGAGGAGATCTTAGTGCTCAGGTGTTCCGTAGGATCAGTGGAGCTCAGGGTATGGTAGGCACTATTGGCCAGTTGATTGGTGTATTCTGCTTCATAATCATTTGTGAACATGATCACTATTACACCCCCTTTATCTGCCTGCCTTATGGTGTTCTGTGTGTCGTTGGCCAGGGACTTTACTGCTGCTAATTCTTGATTAGACAGATTGTGCAGTCATGAGTGCCTTTTTCCACTTTTTAAAGGATCGCTTGTTCAAACGTCAGGATTTTAATAGGTGTCATCCCTACTGTAGGAGTGAATTTAGATGGATTACATAAAACTGAGTCCGTTATTTTAGGACTCGGTTTATCTTGGAAAAAAGCCTTAAGACGTACTTTCCGAAAGAAGTTGTGTGTTTCACAATTCCTTTAAAACTTGTCGACATTGGGTGTGGGTACAAATTCAAGGCCATTCTTTAATAATGTTCTCTCTCTTTCAGTGAGTGTCCTCTGTCAAAGGTTTACTTTCAATTTGTCTTCCCTGTTTGGCGGTGGGCTGCATCGGCTGTTGGGGTGGTGCTTGCCACTGAACCCGTTTCTGAAAGAATGCTCTCTCTGCTGTGGTCATGGAGAAGTATCATCAGTTGGTTAATGTTTTGAAAAATAAGGTTCCCCAGAAAGATATTGATTGGTTGAATGTATCAAGGACCTCACAGGAGTCTAAAGAGCCAGTGCATGCTTTAAAAAAATATCTTTCATTGATTATACATTACCATCAGAAAACATTTCCTGCATATCCTATATATATATATTGTAGTAGCAGTGAACAGTTATGAACAGTTAATATAAACTTATCCCACCTTTCTTCCTCCCCCCCCCCTTTGTACAGCTCAGGCATGATAATATAAATATTTGTGTATTAACTACTGGTGTATATGTGACATTCCAATATCTCAGTATTCAAATAGTCAGTGTATGCTTATTACGAAAGGTTTATGCAGGTTTTCTATTAACATAGTGGTATTGCCTTAGGAAAAAATTAGCACAGAAAGGATTTCAGAATGGTCTGTAGCCAGCGAGTTCTGGCTTTCGTTCTCATGGTGGAAATGGAATGAAGAGAATTTGAAATCAAGGTGGCAGTCAGATGATGCAGGGTGGGTATAGTGTCCCACTCAATAGAGGATGAGGGATGCTGGGTGACTCAAATTGAGTAATGGAGATAGCTGTGCTGAAGCAAATAACGCTGTGTCATTATTGTAATAGGTTGGGCCATTGGATACACGAGTACAGTTGAAATTTAATGAAGTGCAGTTTGATGGCCAAGGGACTAAAATGAATATTATGCCAGCTCTGAATATACAAATGCAAAGATCCCTTAATCCTATTGTGCCCCAAGTCCCCTTGTTTTGATGGAACATAACCTGAACACTCCAAGGACTGCTATAAATGCAGTTGTCAGAGCTCCCGAGAACCCCTTCCTGAGTTCAAATACTTTCCAACAGATCCAAGTCTTAAACACTTTCAAAGATCCAGGGTCTGGCCAATCACAATGATGGTGCGTGAGAGGGGTGGACGATTGTGTGCTTGACACAGTGTTAGAGGTAGTCTAGTGTGGCCCATATGCAGAAGGAGAGGTGAATGCCATCCCTTGTCCTTTTTGAAAGACACTACTGCTACCCATTCTACTGTTAGGACAGTGGCATTTACAAACCTACACCTCTCGGGAAAACAAATCCGAGTTGTATGCATTGTAAAGAAGCAGACAGTAAATCCTGTCTCCATCAAAGTCCCTGTGAAAAAGTTTCCTTTGAAGAAAACCATCAGCTTGTAATATGTGACTCCAGCCCAGTAAGTCTGTCCGGAAGAGATCTTTTATGCATGCTGTGTTGCACATGGCGTTGAGCTTCAAATGCATGATGATGAAGATGCAGATTTTAAAATGAGGACTCAGAATCCCATTGTTGGATGATTCCCTGTTCTGATAAAGGAAGATTTGCCACCCGACTTAAAGGACTCTGTATAGGAGGACATCTGAAATTATTTTGGCAACGATATTAGCCTCATTGTGAATGGGTTGAACCTGTTAATATAACCCTCAGACAGGATGCTATGTTTCTTGAAATGCCCCAGTACAACCTCTCACTAGAGGCGGTGGCCAGTTTTACCCCCGTAATCGACTCCATGTTAGAGGAAGGCATTTTATAAGAGATTCTAGGAAGTCCCTGTAATTGCCCAATAATGGGGATACAGAAATCAAATGAAAAATGGTGAGTCATTGGAGACCTGCAAAAGATTAATATTATTGCTGTCCCATGTTGTACTGCTGTAGTGAATCCAGCCATAATACTGTTTCAGATTTGCTGTTATGTTAGGTGTTTCAAAGTCATAGACCTGCGTCAAGCATTCTTTTCCATTCCATTGCATGAAGACAGTCAGTTTCTCTTTGCATTCCAATCTAAAATAAAGTCTGTCATGGTGCAGAGTTTTTCAAGGGTATGCAGAAAACCCCTCAATCTTGAACCAGATCTTGACAAAGAATCTGGAGACCTTAAAGTGTAATTTAGTCCTGATCCAATATATCAATGACCTCTTGGTGGCGTTGACAACTCAAGAGGCATGAAGGTAAGGTAGCTCTGTTGAATAATTATCTGAAAATGGACATAAGGTGTCCCCAGCCAAACTACAGTACTGTCCGCAAGAAGTCCTGTATCTAGGACACCACATTGAGAAAGAAGTAAGAAAGGTGTCTTGAGAGAATTTCAGCCATATTGCAAATGTACTCCCACACAATACAGAGAAATGTAATTTTGTTCCTGGGAATGGTGGCTTCTTCAGTCAGTGTATTCTCAGCTATTCCCTAGTGACCAAGCCTGTTGAACCTTGCATCCTTGGTATGGTTTCCCCCTAACTTTCTGCCTTTTACCCTCCTATTTCGCTGACATAGTTTTTCTAGCATTAGGACTCTGCATACTTTACCACTGCTAACCAGTGCTAAAGTGCTTGTGCTCTCGCATTAAACACAATAGAATTGGTTTATACCTAATTGGCATAATTAATTTACTTGTAAGTCCCTAGTAAAGTGGCACTACCTGTGCCCTGGCCCTGTAAATGAGTGAGCCTTCAGCACTGACTGTGCCCACCCACTTTAGTAGCACTTTACATGTGTCTCAGATTTGCCATTGCAACCTGCATGTGCTGTTTAAATGACGAGTACAACCTGGCAAAATAAACCTTATGCCATCCCCAAACCTTCTGTTTTAATATGTATAAGTCACTCCTAGGTTAGGCCCTGGACAGCTCAGAGGGCAGGATGCAGTGTATTTAAAAAAAGGTGGACATATACTTTTTAGTTTTTCATGTTCTAGTAGCGAAACATTCTTAAGTTTGTTTTTTCACTATTGCAAGGCCTACCTCTCCCATAGACTAATATTAGAGTTACCTTGTTACAGCTAATAAGTGATCATTTCCAAAAGGGAGCAGATGATCAGCTAATTTTTGGTGTCCTTGGAATTGTCATGAAAAATATTCTCTCATGGTGATTTCGGATTTTAAATTACAATTTTGAAAATGACACTTTTAGAAAGTGATCATTTTCCTACCATAGCCATTTAGTACCTGCAGCCAGACTCTGGGCCGCAGACTGGGTGTACCTGACAGGTCGACTTTGTGTATTCCTCTTAGACAGCCACACACTATAGAGAGCTTAGGTGCCTGGATGTGCCATCACTGCCACCCCATCTGTGGATCCAGCAGAACCGACGCATCACCTCTGTGCCGAGGGTCCTCCCAGTGCAAGGACTCCATATCGACCTTGCAGCCCGCATCGGAATTGCAGCTGTGTGAAGGTTTCCCTGCGCAGGCCATCACATTGCAAATTTCTCATTGACGGCAGCCTCGACAACTAGGCTGGTTCTTGCAATGCAGTCTCGCAGCTCTATAAAACTAACAGCTTGCCCAGACTGTGCAGTGCATCCTTGATGCCAGACTTCGCATTGCAAGCCTTCTTCAACTGAATCCTCAGCGATGAGGCAGGACCTCACATTGCAGCTCACGAGAACCAATGCATCGCCTCGGCTGCACCAGTCATCCTCGACACCGGCCCTCATAACTAGGACTTAAGGTACTATTGTTCAGCCAGTCTAACTGGGTCCCTGTAGCCGGCCTGCTCTCCACAGCGGTCAGCCTGAACTTGTGGCTTTGTCCTGGTCAGCCACAACCAGATATTCATAGTTAGCGCTTTGTGCTACTTGGCTCTATTTATCTCTGAAATCTTTAATATGGCATATCTCTGGTTCTACTGATTCTACTGATTGGAATTTTGTCATTTTGGTCATGATTGATTGAGTAACGCTAACTCTATTTGTCTTAATTGGTGTGGGATTTTTCTTATGTTGTGTTTTTCACATTATTACTGTTTGAAGCGCTGCATACATACTATTGGTAGGAGGCTGTTAGGTGCTATATTAATGCCCATATTGATTATTGGTGTTTGTGTGATTTGTTAGTTTTCGATGAAAAAAGACTTTAAGTTGATGAAAGAAGGAAAGAATACAGAACATAAAGGGGAGAGCAATCAGCTGAGGATACAGTATTGAAGTGAAGAAATAGAACTGGCATAAATACATGTTTTTATTTATACTGACTTGAAGGAGCTCAAATAAACTAGACGTGAACGTGGACGTTCTACAGTGGATTTCTAGAATGGTCATGCGGGAAAAGGGTTTGTTTAATGGCTCCCATAACAATTAGGTGGGGAATTGATGACACAGTGTCATTGTCACTTATTTCCGCTTAATCATATGTTAATCTAGAATCCGCATAACCATTGCTCATATGATTTATACATGATTTACACCTGGCTTATTCATTATTCCACATATTTCTTCTCACATCATTTTTCAAGTTGATTTATAATTAGGTTTAGTAAACTGATTGAAACACATGTTTTTGATTAACTTCAGTTTGCATATGTGTATCTTAATATTGTCATGAGAAGGCCTAGGTGCATTATTCCATGTTTGAAATAAATGCTGCATTTCTGCTTGCTGTGCATAAAACTTTGTTTCAGTGATTAGAGACACTGTATTCTCACTTGTTTGATTACAATTTAAAGGTCATAAAGAAGTAACTAACTAGCTTGGACATCTATTTCAGAACCTGCACAGGATTGGAAACTGAGGAAGTGAATACTCCTTTGTGAGATATTCTGAAGGTCGCAAGGAGGGAAGAAGATGACATTGTATTATCCATAAGAAGGAGGCCGACACCAAGTATGGAGAGAACACTGGTCTTTTATTGGGTCTTACTTGGTGTGAATCTGTGGAATGTTTTTCTTGGGCGAGATGTTATGTTTTAACTGTGTGAAGCTTGTTAGCTACTTAAATCACTTTCCCCTGTCCACCTTTACATGCTGATGTCCTTTTCCTCCCCTTGAGACTAATGCTCCTTATTTGTCTGCTCATAAAGGTACTATCAGGAGCAAACACGTTCCTTCTCGTTCTAATTGGAACCTTCATTTGGTTCTTCTTTCAGCTATTTTTGCTGACATTTGCTGCTTCTGAATTTCCTTGACCTGCCCACAACCTTAGCTTAGTATTAAGAATTTTCCTTGATAGAAACAAGACTTTGCTTTGATTTGCATATGTTGTATTCAATAACTCATTATTTGCATTACTAATTGAAATAGTTGGATCATATTCATATATGATGTATTCAGGGGATTTTCAGTTAATGTCTAATTGATTTGGTTGGAGATTGTGAATGTACCAATTGGTTAGTAAACTTTCATGGTTTTCAAATTATTTCTTTATTTCATTACTGTGGGGAAACATTTGCTTCGCTGTCAATGCGATGTTAATGAATTTGTGATTTCAGCCTCAGTTCTTGAAAAAGGTTCATACTACTGCACATAGCTCAGTTCAGAGTTTGCAGAGTTTTCCAAATACCATCCTTATCTGTGTCTCACTATCAGACATAGGGGCATATTAGCAAGAACCTCATTAAAATTATCGCCGTTTTTGTGGCAGAAAACTACGGCTAAAACACCAATAATGGGCTTGCTAATATGCGTTATAGAATTCCAATAGAAGCCCAGGTTAGATGTCCTGCACATCTAGCCTGGGCTTCTATTGGAATTCTATAACGCATATTAGCAAGCCCATTAGCGCCGTTTTAGCCGCAGTTTCCTGCCGCTAAAATGGTGATAATTTCAGCCGCGGCCGGTAGTAGGAGTACCGGCCGGGCGGGGACGTGGGGAGGGGCAGGGTGGGGGGGGTAGTAATGTATGGATTATGGAGTTTAACAGGTAAGTAAACATAAAAATAAATAAAATAAATTTTGTTGTGTGCACTGCATCACCAAATGCGATGCAGTGCACGCAACAAAATTCTTTTTAGTTATTTATATGTTTACTTACCTGTTAAACTCCGTAATCCATACATTACTACCCCCCACCCTGCCCCTCCCCCTCCCCACGTCACCGCCCGGCCGGTATTCCCACTACCGGCCGCGGCTGGATAATTTTAACAAGGTTCTTGCTAATATGCCCCATAATCTTTTGTTGCTACAGCTGTGAGTCCTCCAAATACTGGTGAATTGACAGATTCAATCAGAAAAAAGGAGGTGCGCTCTCTGGTTTTCTTCTTCGTCATGGCGGGACCTTGTTATAGATGCATGATTCGTGTGTGTGCTGAGGCCAAAAAACAAAAAGGTCCAGTTTCTCGCTTCCGGAGGTACTCAGGTTTTGAGTGCACGCTCTCCTCACCGTGCAATGGGTCTTTTCTGTCCCACCTGTAACAGCTGATACATATATGTCTCAGGCAGCGCTTAGGCACACGGATACCTCTGTTTAGTATCCCGGCCAGATATGTGTGTGTAGCAGGTCTTTTCTTCTCATAGATACGTCTGCAGAGAGCAGGCTGCTCTTCGCCTCAGAAAAGCTTGAGCATCAGACGTTTCTGCTGACTGTCACCATTACAGTCTGACTACTGCAGAAAATAATGAAGACAAATTGTGAATATTGGAGGCGGGAGCGTCTGTTCATTGTTTACTATCATTTAGCCGGCCTCGCAAGCAGAAGACATATGCAGCGAAATTGTTCTCCAGCCAAGTATAACGAGAGACAGAAAACAGCTTCCGTCAGGGATTGGATCCTGGCATTGAAATGGCCTGCGGCTGGGAGGTGTCACAGCCTGGCTCTTTATGCCAAAAATGGAGTACAGTGCTGTGTCCCAAGGGACAGGAAACAGACACTGCTGCTTTCTGAAAGGCCGGGCGTACACCTCTTGTGTAGCTGTTTTGGAGACAATAGAGTATTAGCTGCCGCGTTCTAGTGTAGTTTCATTGTAATTCCCCGTTATATCAGCTTACTCCCCCTGGTGAGGCGTCGATACGGTTTTACGTATGAATGCACCTGAATTCAGGAAGGCGTGGTTGTCAGTAAATGTTGGCTATTAAATACTTGTTGTGTTTTTGATGTGTATAAATATCTCTTGTGACCAATGAAATGAGAAGTTTTTGTTAAATTGCAAGAGTTTGTTATAATCAGGGCTCCTGGTTTTATGGTATTTATGTTTTTTAACATTTCGGTCTGTATTTATCCATATTTTGTGGCCCTTTTTTCTGTATTTATCCACATATCTATTTTGTGTTTTACGTATAAATATAGTTGTAAGACTGTATATTTTCACATTTATTTAAATGATAGACCCGCACTCATACTTTGATGTCCGTCAAGTTTTAGCTATTTAAGTTGCCAAATATTACATAACAGTACATCCACTGGCAAATATTAGCATTATACCACAAATGAATATTGATACAAGCAGTTATTTAAAGAAATGTAGTCCTGTTTTTGAATTTTCCAAGCTGTCCATCTGCTCAGCTGTTGGGTTATAATTCATGAAAGACAGAGCAAATAGCCACTTAAAAGAAGCACATTTTCTGTATTTATCCACTTTTAAAAATAAATGCCGGCAGAAAACACATTGTTTTCTGTCTGTATTTATCTGTAAAAATCCGTAAAAACAGAAAATAGGGAGCCTTAGTTATAATACGTGTAATAAAATGCATTGCATGTAAAACGTAGTTGATCAATTAGCCCACCTTAACACGTAATCCAAACTTGGTCAGAGGCCAGCAAAGATGGTCGCAGGCTGACCGAGCTGCGGTAGCTGGCAGCCTAAAACCCCACATATATCCATCATAATCCACTCAAAAACAGGGAGCTTACTCCAGATGTAGTTGGATGGCTACGTAGACCCTCAAGGAAGGGAAGATTTAATCCCTGCAGCAGGATAACCCTAGTCGCATGAGGAAAGACCCGGCGAGGCTGGAGAGCAAAATGACGGCGCCTGTTCCCTAGTGGAGAAAAGAACAGCAGGAGTGACTCGTCCGGTGCGGAATTGGGGATCGGAGTGTGGAATTGGCGCTGCACTACTAGGGTGACCAACCGTCCTTAAATTTCACGGACCGTCCGTAAATTGGACCTCACGTCCGTTGTCCGTGAGGATCCCTTTTACAGACGTCTTTTGTCCGTCATTTCTGGCATTGCAGGGAACAGAGACCCGTTCCCTGTGAGAGGCCTCAGCTCCCTGATGGGGCGCCTCGCACTCATCTGCGAATCACAGGAGCAGCCCCACCCCGCCCATTGTCATTCTGTGTGGGGCTGATTGCCACATACAGAATGACAATGGGACAGCCAGTCTGGGCTGTGAAATCATGTGGTGGCCTCCAACGGTCTTGGGCAGGGCATTCTGTTAGGATTAGATGGACAACATTTATATTTAAGACTCATCTATAGGCGGTGGTATGGAGCGTGACACTGAATACTAGTCTAGATAGTCTACAGCATTTTAAAGCTGACTTGAAATTGACCACAGCACACAAACTGTAGGATTCCCATTACTTAACGTGGCCCGACCCTTTTCTGTACCAGGTATTCTTCCAAAACACTATTGCCACAGAAGGAAAAGAAAACAAACATGCAAACAAAAAGAATATGTAGAAGAGAAGTACCACGATTACAGTGTAAAAAAGTTAAAATGACCTTAGAGCTCTTTCACAGTCTCATCACTTCAGAGCTGAAGCATTGTTAATATTATATACAACGAAGCCATAGTTTCTGCTTTTTAATTTATTTTATGCAACTAACATCCATTGACAAAGCCAATAGTCATGGCTTGTAGTTGGTCTAATGTTACTAGATGCAATGATAGAAACAGCAACATACCAGTTGGGTGCCACACTATGCTCATCACATATTTTTAGCTTAAGCCAAGCCCTCAATTACATCAGACACACCCCTTGGAGAGACCCCCAGTTTTTTCATCCCACGTAACGCCCTTGAAACCACACCATGTCACAGTCGCCTCACGTCCTGGCACTGTGCATCATGCATGACTCACGACTTCCAAGTTTTCAGATTACCTATGTGCAGGTGCATAGTGAACTCTCCACTTGCTTTAGGAACTACAGCGAGGGTGAAGTTCTTGATGGGCCTCTTCTGTCTGCAACTGGATGGATGGGTATGTAGGTGGATGGGTAAAGTCTGGCTGAAAGGATGGGTGGCTAAGAGAAATGGGAATGGAGAGAGAAAGGGAGGATGGATGGATGAGTGAAAGCATGGATGAATGATTGGCAGAATGGATGGGTGAATGGGTGCATGGATGAGCGAAAAGAAGAATGTAAAAATGGATGGGTGAAAGAATCCATAATGAGTGAAAGGGAGGGTGGAGAGCTGGAAAAGAAGATGGGTGGATGAGTGAAAGGGTGGACGGATGAGTGACTGGGTGGATGGATGAGTAAGTGATAGGATGGCTGGATGGGTGAAAGGGTAAATGGTTAGATAGATGAGGGAATGGATGAATGGGTTGAAGAGTGGATGGATGAGTGAAAGGATGGCTTGGGTGAAAGGGTAAACAGTTGGCTGGATGAGTGTATGGATGGGTGGGTAGAAGAGTGGATGGATGAGTGAAAGGATGGATTGGGTGAAAGGGTGGATGGATGAGTGGATGAAGGGATGGATGAGTGAAATGATGGATGGAAGGATAGATGATGAATAGGTTTGCAAATGATTGTAAAGGTTTGGATATGAATGGGCACACAGATGGAAGGACAGAATGAATGGTGAAAGATTGAATGATGGATGAAAGAATTCATGGATGACAGAATGTAAATTATCATATGAAATAACACAAAAAGACCTGCACAGTTGCTCAAAGCTGCACGCATACTAAATAAACGTGAAGTGCACGATTGTCTTAACCTAATACAAACTTATGTTGACTTCTACTTAAGTTGTTGTCTATTTACTTACTTTTATAATATTGCGCAACTTCCTCTGATGTGTCTGAAAAAAAGTACATTTATTCACAACGTTTTGTCCTGAATTTTGATCTTCTATCCTGAATTTTTGTCCTGAATTTTGACCCTCTGTCCTGAATTTTTAACCTTACCGTCCTGAATTTGCACCCATGCCAGTTGGCCACCCTATGCACTATTGATATCTCAGTAGGGATGCTTCGAGAGGCTGGGAGCTTCGGCTGTGACCTAGCGGGCCCAGGCGAGCCCCAGGGGAGCAACTAGTCGAGGTAGTTGTCGGATGCGGCCCCCCCCCTTGCAGTAAGTTGATCAGCGGAGCTTGGGGCGTGCAGAAAAAGGGCGCTGCAAGGTACGGCGTGCCCGTGAGCAGCCAAGATCCTGGGAGAAGTCATGGTACAATGCCCAGAATGGTGTGGAGAGTGCCGAGCCAGTGTGAGCATCTTGAGTGTTGGTTTGAAATCCCCTGTGCTGAGGGGGCCGATGCAAGCTTCACGCGGCACACATTGGGGCCTGGAGTGAGCCTACGAGGAATGTCCTAGCACCGTAGGTAGGCCCGAATAGCAGTGAGTGCAGCTGGTGAGGTCTGGACTGCTTGATTGGGCAACCGGGTGTAAAAAATAGCCAGCAAGTCGAGTGGCAGTATCTTGGCCCTGGAGTTGGGGAATCGAGTGACTCTCTTTGGCGACAGACAGTTTCTTGGTCAGGGCATTTCACCAGGCACAACTTTTAGACCCAGTGAAATATGACATATCCCTTGGCCACAAAAGAGTGAGAAGCCACCTCCATGATCTCTGCGGCGCAGAGGTAACATACGAGAGGTCTGTTCTTGCCATTCACAGCGTTCGATCCAGATATGCTGCTTGTCCCTGCCTGACTCTATAATGCCATTCACAGCATTCGATCCCGATATGCTGCCAGTCCCTGCCTGACTCTATAATGGTGGCTGCAACTTCCCCATTCGTACCTCTTCTGCATTCATCTCGCTGTAAATATTTGACTTGTGTACAATACGGAGCACCAACTGACAGCGCTACTTCATTAGTAGCCCCTTGATCTGTTGCAACTTCTCAATTGCTCACTTTAGTCTGCGTTTATTGAGGCAGCCAAGTGCGCTGCAGTCAAAATGGAGCCCAACACTTGTTGAGACCACACTTCACATACGGCAGTCTTTATCTTATTCTAATATCTTATCTTATTGTGTAAGCTTACGTTTTTCTCCTATGCATATATGGTAACTGCAACTGTAACTGTATCTGATGTAACTATGTAACAATGTTCTGAAACAATGTCCTTTCTCATGTAAAGCACTCTGATACCTCCGGGTCTAGCAAGTGCTATATAAAACTTTTCAAATAAAATAAATAAAAAGGCAGATAGGTTGGCTGTAGCAGCCTTCCCAATTCAAGATAGGACGAGTCTATAGCATGGGATGCGTTGTCTCAAAGGGTCAGACAGGGGGGCATATGTACAAGCCCCTATCGCCACAGCAGCATAGCCTTATTTACATGGCAGCGTTAACCCACTTAACATGGCTGAATGCTGCCTTGTAAATAAAGCTCCCTTTCATGCTATGGCTAGAGTGAAAGAGATGCGCAGTGGGTGTTGCAGTGGGCGTTTCACCACAACACCCATTGATTTTGACGCTGCCCCCTATGTACTAGGGCAGTGTACATAGGAGGCAGCTCCAAAATTAAAATCAGGGAAGACTTGGTCTTAAGTTGGTGAAACGAGGAGAAATGCATCATTTCTCCTCGTTTTTGCTTTTTCCATGTGTGCTGCCTTGTGCAGCACACATGGAAAAAGCAAACGGCCATGGTTTGTTTATGTACAGGAAGGTGCCCCTTCCTGTACATAAACAATTACCTTCCTGTAGAAAAAGCCATTCTGTGACTTTCATGGGTGCTGCATGAAGCAGCACAGGGTGAACGCAACGGGAAACACGCAAGGCTTGTAAATATGTTGCAGCCTTGCGTTTCTGAAGTGGCGGAGTGAGGCGTTAAGCCATGACGGCTAACGCCTCACTCCACCACTTCCTCGTACATATGCCAAAGGGTGTCTTTGAAAAGCTTGTGGTGCTGGTGCAGAGTAAGCCTCATATGAGTTTGTCTTCGAAGCATCCTGACTCTGCCCCAGCCATACCGTTTTCTCCTAGATATGCATAGGTTTCTGATTCCCACAGTGGAGAGATTGGACACCTCCTTCCCACTTCGAACCTGCCACGTATCTCAACTCGTGTTCAGAGCCGAGGGCCCTGGAGGCTGGTATTTTAATTATTTGAGCTCCTTACAATCCCTTTCTGATTTTCCAATTTTACCTCCGAGCTTGCATAGTTTATCAGATGATTTGCAGGGCGCACAAGGCTTTTTCTGTCTCTGAAGTCCTCATGTATAATTGGATTGTTCCCTCTTTCGTTGCACTCGAGCTTTCCCTTGTCGATGAATATGGAGTTCCAGAAACTTAAAAGTTAGGAACGGAAAGTGATAGAATGTAGAAGGGGCAACTTCTTCTTGGGCCAGGCCTGTGTGTAGTGCTCCCACCATGGTCACCTAGTGCCAAGATGGAGAGACAACTCAAATCTCCGGCTGCAGAGTGCACTCTGGCCTGTCCACCCCAGGCTCCAGCTAAGCATCAGGCAAGAAAGACCAGCTGACACCAGCCTCAAGCTCATACAATGTGGCTGCCTGAGGCCACCGCAGGAGGTCACTCAAGAGGGCGGCCCTGTAGTACCATCGGGCAGCCCACACCCCTCCTTTCCTCCCAAAGGGGCAGGGACTCGAGGGGAGTCCCCTCCTGGGCGCGGACAGGGCCGCGTCATGTCCGGTGCGGTAGGCGGGGTGAGAGGTATATATGCCCCCTCACCAAGCTGACGACCTCTTTGTCGTCGCACCGGACGCGCGCGGCCGCTGCCTCGCGGGACACGCCGTCTCCCACCCTACCGCTTACCCGGCGTGGTCGGGGGTAGGAAGCATGGTGAGAATGTTGTAATCTTGTTCCTTTTTTCGTTGCCTGCGGGGTTACTGGGCGATCTGGAAGCAATTGGGTACAGAAGAGCACCTCTGCACGGCACATAGGGGTGCTAGAGCCCAGGAGCCTCATGAGAGGTTCCTGGAAACCGTGTCGGCGCCCCGTTTGTCCTTCGGTCGGTTGTGGGCCTGAACAACCGGGGGCTTGCCTTGCTACGCTACGCCCTGAAAGGGGCGTGAGTAATAAGTGTCACGTGATCTGGGAGGAGGATCACCAGAAGGGGCAGCACAAATGGGGTTCGCCCCAGTGCTGCTTGGCTCATCAGGCGGGCAGGTGGCGAGTATGCTGCCTGCCCTTGGATCGCCCGTAAGATAACCCACCATATTACATAACGTTGTATGTAATAAACCTGCAGCAGTTTTTCCCAATAACAATTTGTGTGGTGTGTATTTATTTGCATGCATGCTAGGTGCTTGGGGTGGGGAGTGTCGCCATGATGGTACTATGGAAGAGGCCCACAGAACGAAATGGACCAGAGTGCCATCAGTTTCACAGAATTCAAGAGACCAGCTTGGCATCAATTATAGCTCATAGGAGGGATGAGGTTAGGCTGGCATTAATCTCACCCCAGTTTGCATCAGTCTCACACTTGTTGAGTGGAAAGAAACGATCACCATTGCATCAGACTCGCACTTTGAGAGGTATAAACTCGGTGGTATCAACCTCAGACTGTAAGAAAGGAAGAGGTGTCATTTGTTTTAGGTTCTTGAGACTGGTAGAATTCAGGATATCATCAGTCTCTGACTCTCTATTATTGGGGAGTCCAGGGTGGTACGAGTCGCGGTGAGAGTTGGGCTGTCCAGAATGTACAATCCCAGGATGGAATCTGTCCCATTATTTAAAGAATAAAGTCGAAGCTCAGGGCGGGGTTAGTCTCACATTCCACAGAATGTAAGAGCCATCGGGACATCAGTCTGAGGTGCATAGAAGGGCTGATACTAGTATGGAAAAGACCAGGAGGCATCGGCCTCAGGAGGGGTAGAAAGAAAGAGATATGGGTGAAAGAAGCTTCAGGCTCTATGGTGGTAGAGTCCAGGCTGGCATCAGTCTCTAGAATAGAAGAGAACAGGGTTTCAACAATCCCAGTCTCTCTAGAATGTAAGAGTTCGGGATACCAGTAACCTAAGACGTCATATAATGGAAACAACAAGCGCGGCATCAGTATTATGGTATGCATAATGGAAGAGACCTGCGGCTGCTTTGTAGAAAGTGAACACCGCCCGATCTACAAATAAAAATAAAAATAATAAAATATAAAAAAATAAAAAAAATACCGGTGTGTGCCGTGGCACACTTTTTAATACGCTTTAACGCACACTGAGGCAGTGCCCCCTATTACAATCAATGCAGTGCCCCCAGGGCAGCCGCAAACTCACTGCTGCTCTGGCGACAGCACGTTAGTGACATGCAGGCTGACTGCCTGAAGCAGCAGCTCAGTCCTTCACAGTGCAGCCAGCAACCCCTCCTGCTTCACTAAGGAGGACAGAGATCCCCTCTAGGCGGGTGAAGTTACAGGCTGAACTTGCCTGCAAGGGGTATCTGGGGAGGGGTTCATGGTACCACCTTTCTCCCCTTTCAGATGGCGCTGGTGGGCGCACTGACTGAGTGCTACCTCTTTGCGGCGCACAGTCAATGTGTCTCCTGACAGCCTCTTTGCCGCTGCACGGCTGCAGAGTCAAAGTGTTTCCTTCATTTGCATGGGACCATGCTCCATGGAAATTAGGGAATGCCCCCTTAGTATTATAGCAACCATATATATCTATATGCTGGAGCGATCTTTAGTACAGAAGTGGTGCCCCATGAAAACAGGTGCTCAGGCCTGTCATTCTATGTATGCGGCCTCGGATGGTTTTGGCCTCAGGCAGTATGAAAGGGAAGACATAAAGGGTGACATTTGTTTCAGGTTCGCTAGAATGAGGGGAAGAGGGGGGGGTGAGATATGGGTGGCTGAGCCTGAGAGGGAAGTGGGATTGACAAGAGGAAAAAATACGAATGGGATTAGAGGGGGGCCCAGGAGGATGGAAGTGGAAAACCAAAAAGGGGAAAAGAGAATGTGAGTGAGGGGAACGTGCAAGACAATGAAAAAGAGAGAAGAGAAAACAGAACGGGGATAGAAGAGAAGAAGAGAAGAGTGGGAAAGATGCAGAGAGGAGAGAGGGAATAGGGGAGCGAGAGGAGGCGCATGAAGCATGGGACAGTAGATGGCGGAAGTTAAGTGACAAGAAGAGAAACTGCGATTTAGTGGTTCCTTTAAAGTCAGTCTAACAGTACGGCTGGGGTCTGTCATGTGCTGTAAATGGCATAAAAATAGATACTCACCAAATGGAGCTGTGGCGCTCGGTGGAGTTTGCGACCAAGTTAGTGGTGTGGCAGAAAGAGCATAATATCCCAATTGTTTGTATTTGTTTCCCGTTTCATTAACCGGTTACAGCTTATTACGTTATTTAATTTAACAAATGGATACACATGATTAATTAAGGTTTAATATGAGTTATTGACATTAAAATACATTCACAAAGTGGGATACCTTTCCAATCACAGAATGTCCAAAATATCCTTAAAAGTGGAATCGCAAGCCATTTGTGTCCCAGCCATGGAGTTTTTGTCATCAGCACTTCTACCTTTTTTCACAAGAGCAGTTCAAACATGAATGGAAAATTTCCTAGTTTGCAGATGTTTTCCACATAATTATGGCTCTGCCATATTTGCCACATAATATATCATCTGCTGCATAATTGGACGATTTTAACTAATAAATTGTTTATTGCTCAAACGGATCAAAAGTTACTAAAAACAAGCATTTACAATGCAACGGTTTCGCCTTTGACAAAGTTAGAGCTATTGTCATTGTAAATGACAAATTGTTTATTTATGTGTTGGTTTTGAAAACAGATAAATAAATGGCATTGTCATTTACAATGTCAATAGCTTAATCTTTCGCAAATGCTGAAGTGGTGCAGGGTTGGAAAAAAAACCACTTCACTGGACTTAGAGCATTTTTACAGCGCTTTCCGTATAGGAAGCATAAAGGAAGTTTTTTAACACTAGATCTGCCTGGGGCCGAACTACCAATATATACAAAATGTTTGTCCGGAGAGGAAAGGGGATATTGAATATACCAGAAATACTAACTAATACTGGACATATAAAACGGATCCAATTAATTCTCGTTTTTACTGGAACTGATATGGAGGAGGGGTTACTACTTTTGGACACCTAGTGTCTATGATGCGTCGCACTGATATGGTATTTGCATTGTGCTTTTCATGCCGCCCTTGAATACCCAAGCCTTGCATTTTCGAATAAATGCATATTTATCAGTCACTCTAACCATCTGGATTTCCCCCAATGTGTCTCTGATAGACATACTACAGCTCACTTGGCCGAAAGAAAATGTGCACGTCGCCAGTAGATCAAGAGTAAAGTTAATTTCCGGCATGGCTTATAAACGTGTGCGCCCAAATTCTACAACCTATTTGCCTTCATAAAACAAACTTTAATCGCAACTGTTTCCAGCACCCTAACCCCCTCCCATTTAGTTTAGCTGTGGGCTCTGCACAAATAACAAAAAAAAGTCCAACGAACAGGGCCTTTTCTTTCTGTAAGAACCTTATTAAGCTCAAGTTTACGCCCCCTGAGTGAGGGGGGCTGGGTCGGTGTGGTTCTGTGTCGTCAGAGACTGGCGCTCTGCGGTGACAGGGAAAACACTGCCCCCGCCAAGAAGAGTTTGCTCAGCGGTGCCGTTTTCTCCGCCCTCGACTTGGCCATTAGAGTCCCTTCAAACTGCACGTACCAAAAAAACTGAAAAAAACGCACAACGTTAGGAAGGGGAAATCTGTGTGCGCCTCGAAGTCGCCCCAATCCTCCTAAAAAACTGACTACAAACACCGGCCCTCGCGCCCCAGAGACCCGCGTGATGCACGGCGGCCAGCCGGGCAGAAACAACCCGCGCACGACACGGAGAGACGTAGGAGAGAGGGGGCCGGCGACGTGGAGCGCTTCCCACAAAAGGCGAGTGCGTGCAGACGGGGCGGTAGGCGGGGGAGGCCCATCCTTCAATGTCAGGGCTTTCTCGGAGCCCAGCAGGAAGCGTGAGGCCAAACAAAGGGCCGGTCTGTGCCTCGCCATAACCAGCGGACCGGCCTTTGTAGTGCTGCGCCTCCTGACCGGCCTCTCACCAATATTTACCACTGCCAGGCACATGGCTCCGCTCTCTGCTTCTGACCGGCAACCGATACCTAACACATGACCACTTCGAGCACTCTAACACTGTTCTGCAGAACTACTCGTACCTTGGTATGCTAAAAACAACAAGACTGTCGACAGGGCACAGTAAATACAAGTCTACAGAAAGAACGCAAAGCTTTCGAATGGTACTGCATAAAGGAGAAACATGAAACATTGAACGCTTTCAACTGCAAAGTAAAATCTGTTCTCTACTTTCAGAAAGTGGTGAACTTTCGGATTACTATATAAAAAACACAAATATACAAAGTAAAATTATATGTCCTGCTTTCTGAAAATGGCGAACTTTCGGATTACTGCATAAACACAAACGCACAGTACAAAAGCATAATTTGATTTCAAAAGCAAGTATTGTGTCCTAATTTGTGAGAACATTCAGATTTGTCAGCTTCAATGTAATTTTCTTTTTCGAAATACCTCTACAGATACTACTTTGACAACCTATTATACATATATAGGTGGACATTAAACTCGATTTTCATGCACGAACCATAAGAGAATATATTGCAAATGAAGGAGAAACCAGTTACACTTAACCGCCGCTTTTCTGCCCAGTGTTCAGACACTTGCAGACATATTTAGAGGCGCTCTCGGTGCCCCTCGGTCAACTATCCGGTTACTTCTATCTAACTTTGTATAAACAGGATCTAACTTTGCTTTCCAAAAAGGCAGTTTGAGACATGAAGCAATCGGCTCACTAAAATTAACATCTGCCGGTTCGGCCGATTTAAAATTATGAATGTGTCACCAGGAATAATGTTGCTCGGACAGATCATCTACAACTGAGGGGAAAAAGAAATACACCGACAGCCCCTGCCCTTTTCAAATGCCCGGCCAGACTCACCATCGTAGCACAGAATGCCGATGTTGTTGTTCATCTTGTCCAGGTACTGGTAGTTCAACAGGTCCATCTTCATAAACAGCATTGATCGGGCGAGCAGCGAAGACCAGCTCGTGTGCCTTTTTCACCCGGAGGCGAAGAGCGGAAGGCGGCAAGCGTCGAGCTCCAGGCTCGGTCAGACACCCCTACAGCGAGAGGCCCGGCCTCCGACTGCAGGCACAAAAGTAACGCGCAAAATAAACTTCAGCCAACAACGGCGATGAAATACCCTTCAAGGGTTTCAGGTTAAGGGGGCTGCGAAAAATTCTGTTTATGTCGTCGATACAAGTTACGAGGTTGCTAGAAGCCTTAAATCGGGTTGTTCATATTTTTTTTTTTTAAAGCGAGCAAAGATATCAGAGGACAAAGGCAGAGGGTAGTTGTCCTCGCAGCCCGCTGCAAGTTAAACTGCTTTGACATGCAGGCTATGCTATGTATGGCTCCTATGCGAGGCAGCTTCCTTTCGGGCGGGAGGGGCGAAGTGCGCATGCGCGCTGTATCCCTGGAGCGCCTCAAATGTCAGGGATATTTTCTGCACAGGATCAGCCTTCCGGCTTAGTGTGTTTGAAAAGGAAGAGGGGGCGGAGAGCCCGTACAGAAGGGGCCATGTCAGAGCCTGACAGGAAGCAGCGCTGGCAGAGCAAGGCTGAGAAACAGAAAACACAGTTACTAAAAATAAATAATAAAAAGGTCTTACCTCTCATACTCGTAATGGACACAAAAACAAAATGCTGTGACAAAAAAAGGGGGCGGGACTTAAAAAACGCACGGGAACGCCCCCGATTCGCGTCCTGACGGGGGAAAGAGTGATGGACAACAATGTCTGCCAATGGCTAGCCTCCATTTATGGAGCTAGCCAATGGTAGACTAAGGCGGGACATTGCCACATAGTGTAGATCAACAGATTTCGCCTGCGCGAACGCTGCTGCGCAGCGAACGCCAGGCGAAACCTAAAAAGTGACTTGTGCTGCTGTGAAGTGAAGGGCCCTCTGCAAAGGTTGACTGGTCACCTTTCTCACTGCTGCAGTTGTATGTTTCACTGGTATTTATAAGTAAAACAATTTGCAGAGACTTTTAGCATGTGTAAAAATGTCAAAATAATAAAGTATCAGAAAATGTACAGCACCACTAATACCAGTGTAGGGTGTCAGAGCACTTTACATCACACATATTACAAAGAGACAATCAATAATACGTGTGTAAATCACTGTATAGCAAATGTTACATAAGACTAAGGACTAAAAGGTGTAGGAGTCACATTACAACCACAGAAGTATGCAGCATACTTTAATTTAAGATGTAATACCATGTTTGGGGGTTCTTTTTAATAATCAGAATTGATTTCTATCAGAATGAACCCTTTTTTGCAACATTAGGATAATCAAAGACTGGGGAAAAAAACAAAAAGCTCTAATTTATACCTTGCAGTTTGCATGCAGCTCTTACAAACAGTTAATATCTCAGTGTTCTATGTTAGGATTTTAACTTATTAACTGCAAGTAACAATAGGGTCTCTCTGACAAAAGCAGTAACCCACTGACCTATTTACATTATGTGCACTTTGTGATCTGCATGGTACATGTTCTTAGCAGCATGCATATTAACCCTGTGCACTTCCTTTCCATGAGTCAAAATGTCCACTAAACAAAAAAACATCTCTCCCTACTAAGAACATTAGTCACTGGAGTTATCATGACATTTATATTGTTGCCAAAAATTGTTGGAAGGAGGAATCAAGTGCTTTTAAAACCATATTATGTTTAGTTTAGGGCATTTGTAAAGCGCCTGGTGACGCCTAATGGCGTGTCCCCGCGCTATGATAAGTGAGCAGATGCCGTCCCCCCCTCCCTCAGGAGCTACCTGCTAAAAAGGTGAGTTTTCAGTTTTTTTCTGAACAGGATTTCTGATGGTTCGAGACGCAGTTCTGGAGGTAAGACATTCCAGCATCTGGGAGCAAGATGTCTAAAAGATCTCCCTCCCATTCGTGCCCTCCTAACTCTGGGTACCACTAGTAGTCCCGTCTGAGAGGACCGTAAATTGCGGGTAGGCTCATAGTGGGACACCAGACTCTGGAGTGGCACAGGGGCTTTGCCGCTCAGAATGCGATGGCACGTTGAGAGAGCCTTAAACTCAACTCTCTTCACCATCGGGAGCCAATGGAGGGCTTGGAGGGCGGGTTTAGAGGGTGACCTCCTAGGGAGTCTAAGCACGAGCCGTGCTGCGGCATTTTGAAGCACCTGGAGGCGACCCATGACCTTGCCTGAGGCCCCCAGATAGAGCAGGTTCCCATAGTCTAAGCGCGAGGTGACCAGGGTGTGCACCAGGGTCCTACGAGCAGAGATGGGAAGCAGATCTAAAACCTTCCTCAGAGCTCTCAGGACACCGAAACACACCCCCGTCACCCGGCCAACCTGAGGACCAAAGGCAAGGTCTTTGTCCAGCCACATACCAAGATTCTTGGCCTCCAGACAGGGAGTGGGGACCTCGCCCAGACAGGGTGGCCACCACTTAGGCGACCACACAGAAGGCCCGCCCCCCACCACGAGCACCTTGGTCTTGCTACCGTTCAGCTTTAAACAGTTTGCGGACATCCAGGCTGCAAGATCTTGCATGCAGTTCCTGAAGATGTCCGCTGCAAGACCGGGGGCACGCGATACACGACGCTCCCACCTGAAGTCAGTGCCAGCCGCGGTCCGTCCAGGTAACAGCGTTGGGGCCAGTAAAGGGTGGATTTCGAGGGATGATGCAGAGGGAAAATTACTTATTTATTTAATTTCCCCTCAGCATCGTCACCTGCACGGACGGTGGCTGCTCAGCGCCTGGTGCGGTCGCACTGCCCTAGAGCCACCCTGCTCAAGGGTCCTGTGACATCCGTAACAGAGTCACTGTCACTCTATGGTGTGCTGCTTCCTAAGCCAGCCTGCAAGACTGGAGGTGAACTTCAGAATGAATTGTGGAGGACAGGCCTTCTAGGTTAACCCACACTTGCCACTGCTATGGTCCACCTGCTGGTGCTAAGACACCAGGGCTTTTAAGATCTTGCGGTCCTTCTAAGGTCTAGCATGGACATGTGCTCCCTCAGGGGCAGTGGTCTGGTGGACTGGTCATGAAGGCTGAACCTGGATCCCCAGTTCCAAATTCGGAACACGTAACTACATTAACCATAGTCCTTAGGGGCGATACCGCCGGTGTGTGTGTAGTGTGCGACACCACCCCCATTTGTAACGTTAAAGCTCCCTTGAGCAGTTGGCTGACGAGCCTGGGGCCCTGCACCTGCGCGCCTTAGTGGTACTAAACCTGGCAGATATTTGGCAGCCACCGGCAACCCCAGAACACGGCCTATCCCTGCTGACGAGGGGTGATATGCCGAAACACGTGTACAGGGATGGCAAAGACAGCGAAGATAGCAGAGAATCGAAAGAAGATGCATCGCGGAACACGTTACTACATTAACCATAGTCCTTAGGGGCGATACCGCCGGTGTGTGAGTAGTGTGCGACCCCACTCCCATTTGTAATGTTAAAGCTCCCTTGAGCAGTTGGCTGACAAGCCTGGGACCCCGCACCTGCGCGCCTGAGTGGTACTAAACCTGGCAGATATTTGGCAGCCACCGGCAACCCCAGAACACGGCCTATCCCTGCTGACGAGGGGTGATACCCCAAAACACGTGTCCAGGGATGGCGAAGACAGCGAAAATAGCAGAGAATCGAAAGAAGATGCATCGCGGAAGACGTAACTACATTAACCATAGTCCTTAGGGACGATACTGCCGGTGTGAGAGTAGTGTGCGACCCCACCCCCATTTGTAATGTTAAAGCTCCCTTGAGCAGTTGGCTGACGAGCCTGGGACCCCGCACATGCGCGCCTGAGTGGTACTAAACCTGGCAGATATTTGGCAGCCACCGACAACCCCAGAACACGGCCTATCCCTGCTGACGAGGGGTGATACCCCGAAACACGTGTCCAGGGATGGCGAAGACAGCGAAGATAGCAGAGAATCGAAAGAAGATGCATCGCGGAACACGTAACTACATTAACCATAGTCCTTAGGGGCGATACCGCCGGTGTGTGAGTAGTGTGCAACCCCACCCCCATTTGTAATCTTACAACTCCCTTGAGCAGTTGGCTGACGAGCCTGGGACCCCGCACCTGCGCGCCCGAGTGGTACTAAACCTGGCAGATATTTGGCAGCCACCGGCAACCCCAGAACACGGCCTATCCCTGCTGACGAGGGGTGATACCCCGAAACACGTGTCAAGGGATGGCGAAGACAGCGAAGATAGCAGAGAATCGAAAGAAGATGCATCGCGGAACACGTAACTACATTAACCATAGTCCTTAGGGGCGATACCGCCGGTGTGTGAGTAATGTGCGACCCCATCCCCATTTGTAATGTTAAAGCTCCCTTGAACAGTTGGCTGACAAGCCTGGGACCCCGCACCTGCGCTCCTGAGTGGTACTAAACATGGCAGACATTTGGCAGCCTTCTCTGCCCGCTCCCAAAAGCCGAGCCTTAACTATCGGATTTGGCGTTTTCTGCCATCCGGGAGGCATGTTTAAATTAAGAAAGTAGGGGAACGGACTCTATAAAATTAAATAACATGGGGCACGCCACGCCCTGCCGATCCCACCCACTTCGACCACAGCATATGCTATATAGTCCATATAGCAGAAACCTTCAGATTTCATATGTGCAGGTTACCTCTGCACATATAACATGTAAAAGACGTTTGAATGTTTATATAAAGTTGCTCCATCTGTAACAACAACCATGCCCACATACTCAAGACAACAGACTTGCCTCTGGATTCACTAATGGCATTGCAATTATGGCAATCGGGGGTGGGGGAGTGGATGCTGTGAATGTTCCTATGGTGTAGGAATAGACAGTATCAATCCTAATAAATGCCCCTGAATCCAAAAATACGTTATAATGTACTTAAGGCAACCGCTATTGCTTGTTCAAGAAATTCACTTTTTTGAATTTTGAAGAATCTTAATAATATTTTTACATAATGTTTGTTGCACAAAATTCAGGTCAATATGTTGATAGAGCCTCTCATGTAATGGCTCTCAGAGCCAAGCAAGACCCTGGGCATGTCTCTGGTTCATCTCGCTCCAATTAGATTGTCCACTTGCTAAAGGTCCCTTGCAGCTCTGGGTCCAGCTGCAACTGCACCTGCAGCAGCAATGATAGTAACATACAGGTCTTTTTCCCTCCTTACCTGAAGGCATCGGTTCTGATCTCCTCCTGGAGCTGATGGTCCTGCAGCTGTGAGTGTCCTTGAGCTATGAGGGACTGTCACTCAAGTCCAGTTAGCGGGAGATAGGCATGGGAGAGAGGGGCAGCGGAGTCCACAGATGTGCTCTGTATGCCAGACAGCACTAGGTTCCTGGGATGAGTTCCGGTCCCGTTACCATGACTGTATGATTGACACTGCGATCCACAGTAAGGCGGAGAAGTGCCTAACCGGCTGGTACGATTGAACATGGCTGGTTCAGGTTTCCTGTTTTAAAAGATGTCCAACGCTGGTGCAGTAACAGAGTGCTCACCCTGATGAATCTGCTATAAGATTACTGTGCAGTGAAACATGTTGGTTACAGGTAGTGGTACGCAATAATAAGCTACCAGCCTTTTTAATTCAGTAGTATATACCCTATTTAGGAATAAAGTGGTACAGTTGGTATGACTGCTGATTTTATTTTCACTCTGTACTGTATGTTGAACTAAGGAGCGATGTTCTGAGCTCTTTCTTTTGCACCATCACTACTTTGTTTTTCACCAAAATTCTTTTTGTGATACGTTTTGTTCACTGGAAAGGAATGGTAACCGATGATGAGAAAGGGGCAAAGTATTGGTAAACATCCAACCAATTTTCCCCGAGGGTGTTCACCCGTGAGGTGCCTTCCGCTCCACCACACTTTTTTGTTTTCTTCGTTGTTAATATATATGCGTGGTGGTATGTACTGCTCTAGTAGAGTTGACATTATAGGTCGTGTCGAGTTGAACACACATGAGAACCCCCGAGTAGTAGTTGTAAACAGTGTTTAGCTATGGACAGTAGGGCATTTGAGACAATAGATACCCAACCATAGAGGGGGTAGATCTAGAGTCTGACAATAGAGGATTCTAGAACAGTAAGTTCTCATGCCCGTTAGATGATTACTAACTTAGGTCCTGGGTACAGGGATTTCTTGTGTTGGAATTACATTGAGTGGAGGGCTTTCCCTGAGATACCCGTTTCTTCCCTCTAAGCTCCCTTTGTTATTGGAGGTTGGAGCACTTGGTTGGGGTCTGAAAGCTTGATTGTGTGGCAAAAGTGTGATGTGACATACATTGTAATATTAGCATACCAGGGGAGGCTGGACAGCACTTACCAGGCTCTGAATTCACTCATAGATCAGCACATCTGAGAGTGAAGCAAATCCAGTGACCCTGCACCTTACCCATTACCCCTTATCCTCTGGGAATAGTGTGCAAACTCCCATCCACTTCATGCTGCTTTTCTCACTTGAGTCAGTCAATCAATCAGAGTTCTTATTAACCCTGGGCGTAGTTCACGTAGTAGCGCTACGCGTAGCTATGCGAAGTGCACTTCGCACTACGCGAGCTATGCGTAGCTACGCGAACTGCGTAGTGTATTGTACAAAATGCTGTTCTCACTGATTGCACAGTGCCGGATGCTTGTCCGCACTGTGCAATCAGTGCAAACCGCATCTTGCACAGTGCAAGAGGTTGTTTTCTGACGCTCGGGTAGATTTCTACTCAAGCAGCAGCTTTCTCAATGCGGACTGGTAGTTTCTCATCGTGAGCGGTCACGAGCATATGCGACCACTTGCAATGAGAAACCTGACCTCCCCGGGTTGAGAAAAACTTGATGTTGCTGATCGTGAATGAGGAAAAAGTCTCGCTGGGATGTCATTTAGCGGCCAACTTGACGTTGAGGACCGTGAGCAAGCAAAAAATAATCACTATGCTACGCCACGCTTGTTTGCACTGTGCTACGTGCAATTTGTGTAGTGCGAAGTAGAGCAAACTTCACAAACTACGCGAGCGTAGCATAGTACTTCGCCCAGGGTTAGTTCTTATTAGGCCTTGGCGATGATCTATGCTCCATTCGTGGAGTTTACAGAGGTTTTTACACTCCACGCCCTGCGGAGCTCAATGAGTTCAAACCCAGAGCAGAGTTTTTTCCTCGCTCATGTTCGGCAACGGTAAATTGAAAATCCACAGCTAGACCGCTTCTCAGAGAGATTTTTCAATGTGGGCAGTCGTGGATGGTGGTTACCGCTTGCGTTGAGAAACCTTCGGTTAGATTTGAGGAAGCTGCAGCTCGAGTAGAACTTCTACTCGAGTGGCAGAAAGAAGCAGCGCCCTCTTACAGTTCGTGCTGATTTTACAGCATGGGACAAACACCCACACTAAAAATCTGTGCTAATGGGGTGAGGTAACGCACTCTGCCGCTCGTGAAACTCTGCGTAGCTTGGTAGAGTTTTTTGCCACTTTGCAGAGTTTTGTATTGTGGAACTCCACCCAGGCTAGTTCTTACAGAGCCTAGCTAATCACCCGTTAAGGTCTCAAGGCACTGGGGGGTGGGTTCTGCAGTTCAGTCGAAGAGCCAGGTCTTGAGGTCTTTCCAGAATTGAGGCTGTGAGGGAGATTAGGTGAAATGTACGGAAGAGAGTTCCAGGTCTTTGCAGCGAGGTAGGAGAAGGATCTTCCTACGGCTGTGGTCTTGTGGATCCATGGGATAGTGGCCAGGGCCAGGTTGGCAGAGGGGAAGTGTCTGTTGGGAGTGTACAAGGAAAGGCAGTGGTTGAGATATGCAGACCCGATGTTGTGGAGGGCCTTGTATGTGTGCATGAGGAGACTGAGTGCGTCATTTTCTGCCCTAGAGGCCAGGTGCCTTTCTACGCATGAACTAGTCAGCACCAGTGACAATTTAGGGTTGCAGAGGTATATATTGCAGGATGAGGGATAACTGGGAACCTGCAGGAGCAGAGATGTTACTGGAAGCAGTGGGGACACTGTGAAGGCAGAGATGACACAAGGGGACAGTCGGGACACTGTGAAGGCAGAGAAGTTACAGGAAGCAATGAGGACACTGTGAAGGCAGAGATGACATAAGGGGGCAGCATTATCACTGTGAAGGCAGAGATATAACTGACAGCAGTGGGAACACTGTCAGTAAGCAGAAATTACACAAGGGGGCAGTGGGGACACTGGCAAGGGAGAGAGCGCATTGGGGGACAATAGGGAGAGAGTGAAGGAAGACACAGCACTAGGAGGGGGGTTGGCAGTGAGGACACTGTAGAGGAAGAGATTACACTAGGATGGCAGTTCTGAGACTGGTGTGAGTAGAGATGTCACTGGTGGGTATTTGGGAAGACTATGGGAGCAGAGATGGCACTAGATGGGCATTGGGGGAGTGGATACATGGCACCAGAGGAGACGAGATAGAGATGAGAGGACGAGGTGGCACTGGGGGGGGGATGGGTGGGTAACCGCAATATTAGAAGCAGAGGTGGCACTACAGGGGGGAAGTGAGGAATAAAGGCAGGAATGCCACTTAAGGGGGTAAGTGGTACTCAAAAGGTAGAGAAAGTCCCTGGGGATCAGTATCTGGATCACGAAGCTATAGGGAACATTCACAGGCAATGGGTGATGGCAGGGTACCCTGTTGTTAAAGAGATGCTGTCTGCTCTCCCCTTATAGGGCACTTACTGGGGCACCAGGAGCAGGTTCCACAGCTTCTACTCCCCGGTAGGAGATAAACATCACACAAACCTGTCCATAGTGTGTCTAGGGTAAAGCAAGAGAGCGAGAATGAAGGAAATAAAGTTTGCTTCTCCTACCTCTTTCCTTCCACCCCCAATGGGCACCCTGTGATGTTGCTGTACCATCTTCAGGAACCAAAGTCCTGGCACAAAGGACTCGGCACAGGGATAGGTCTGGGTGACAGGAAGGGACCAGGTGGCCATGAATTGGCCATTGTCTGCCATTCTTCTTGGGCACTGAGGGTCACAGCTGGCTTCCTGTGCATGTCTACTGCTGTTACCAGCTGTTGGTATCGCCACCAGTGCATTGAGTTGACCCACCACCACCGGCTGCTCAATGTCCATTGCTCAGCCCTCCTCCAGCTCGCTTTATCTGAGCTACTTCTTCTATTGGCCTCAAAGTAAGTTGTCCCCCGCCTCCTTGGATGACAGTGAGTACTTGACATCAGAGGCTTTGGATGATGAGAACCCCAAGATTTTGTATTTAATGTAAGCACAGCCTTGCTCCCTCACTGAAATATCAATATCCATTATGAAGAAATATCAAGAAATATATGCAGTTTATAGCACAAAACATGCTGAAATGTGTGCACACACATCAATTAAAAGAGGCAGAAAAAGCCAGTCGTGTACCCAGTCTCGGAGCAAGTGAAAACACAAGCACTCCTGATGAGGACTCTTAAACAAAGAAAAAAGAAGTACATAAAATGGTAATTAAATGAGAGCAGTGGATGGATAGCAGTAATTGATCCATGCACTCGGGTAGAGCTAAACACAGGAAGAGGCATGATATATGCATGCCATAAAAGAATGGGGAGAAAGAGTAAGAGAGTGACAATGGAGCCAGCAAATGGGAAACCTATGTGTGGGCTGATGCTCACAAAGTATATACAGCATGTCTCTTTCGAGACAGCGCATGCTCTGTGTCTAGATCCGAGACATAAAAAAGAGCATTGAAGGCTCCACCATAAATAGGGGAACTTTTTGATGCTCATTAGCTGGCCGCATTTTGGCTAGCTGGCTGGCAGCAGGGCGCTTGCTTCACTGTTGTTAACATGGCAGTTCCCCCTACCCTAAGATACAAGAGAGATGCAGTTTTGGCTGGAGAGGAGAACTATTAATTTACAATGGTTCTACTTCGTAAGTGGTTATAAACCTGTGTTCCATACACCCTGGGGGTCCACAAGGGCTACTCAGCTGATCTGCGACTGTGTTGCCAAATTAATACATTAAAAAGTAAAATATACACAAATAAAGAAGCAAAATTGAGAATTAAACTAAATATTTCAAAATCTGAGCATGTTTAGTGTATACTTGTTTTTGTATTTTTGTGTATAAGTTCAAGTTCTAGAAATTGCTTAGGTCTGGGGCCAACAGCTTCCAATAATGACTCAGTGTGGGTCCTGGATCGAGTAATGATTTAGTCGGGGTCCACAGAAATCAGAAGGTCAAGCACCGCAGCCCTTCTCTATTCACCTTATAGTGGAAAGGAAGTGTTGAGGGCGTAAGGAGTATGAGAGGGGCAGAGGAGATAAAATCAGGCAAAGGTGTTTGAGAACGAGATAAGGAAGATGGAGCTGAATGTGATTATAAGAAGGGTGACTCATAGAAATACATCAGAAAGCAAATCAGAGAAGATGAATGGAGGAGAGGTGAGACCCATCTCCTTTCTTTGCATATTTTGTTTACCTTCTTATTTCCACATTCATAACTTTTGTTAGCCGTTCATATCCCTGTTCCTGTCTTCCCCATCTCACTCCTCAACCTCTTTTCACCTTTCTCCCGCTGTTCTGAAACTTTCTCTTCATGTTTTGCGATCTTTTCCTCATTTCTCGCAGTCCCTCTCCTCATTATCCCAGTCTCATTTCGTTTTCATGCACGCTGCTGCCCATCTTCCACCTCTCCTCCTCTTCTTTATTCTGCCAGCGCTTACTTCTAGCATCTATTTTTACTTTCTTTTCTCCATCCTATACGTGGTTCTTTTAAGCTGTGCAACTCTCACCTCATCTTCCTTTGCTTTCACCTTTCCTCCCTCTCTCCTCTCCCCTCAGTATCTGTCTCCCGGTCTGTAGCTCTTCTCCTCGCTTCCCCTTAAACTCCTCATTGCCAGATCATATTTGCTCTTGTCTTCACCGCACTTTTTGCTCTAATTCCCTCACTTCATGACCTCTCTTCTTTATGATCTCATCTTCTCCCATGTCTATCATCTCTCCATCGTTGTTCCTCCCACCCGCTTTCTTGACTCCCCTTCTCTTCATCGTCTCCTCACTTTGTCTCTTCCATTTCAGTTCTCACAGACCCACCTCTCCTTCTTTGCTCCTGCTTCATTATTCCCCATGCCTCTTGTCGTGACCCGACAGACAGGGCGACAAGACATGGGGACACTAGAACCCTGTGGGGCATGAGGGAGGTGACCAGGTCACCGGACACCACATCCGGCTAGGGACAGGAAGGACGGCAGAATGAGCAGGACGGATATGGAGACAGACGTGCATGTGACCAGATCCAAAGCAAACCAATAAAAGAAATATAGAAGAACCAACCTGTGTCCTGAGTCTGGTATATTGTCTGACGTACGTCGCAGAACACGACAACTGGCGACGAAGGAGAAACGAGCCGACGCGTGGATCGACGCATATTGACTGTCGGCGCCATCAGGAACAACGAGGCACCCTACCAGGTGCCCACCCTGGATTTGCAAGAAGGAAAGAAAGGAGAAACGAGCGACATCGGAGCCCACCCGACCGCTTCTGAAGAGACTGCCAACTAAGTGCGGTGAGGGCGAAAGGAAGCGTGCGATCAAAAGTGAGGCGCGAGCTCTCGCGAGAGTCTCGGCGGCCATCTTGAGATCAGGCGGCTGGGCCAATCAGAGGCGAGATCGGGGAAGCGGCCATTTTCAAGTCAGGCGAGTGAGATTTCGATCGCGAAATCTCGCGAGATGAGCAGCGGCCATTTTGAAAAAGGGACACAATAGAGAAACACCATAGAAACCAACAGGGCGCCATATTAAAGCCAGGCAAGACAGAAAAACAAGCAAAAACACAAGAAAAAAGATCCAGAATAAAGAAAAAGGACTAAGAAAGCCCAGAAGAGGCCAAATAAAGTGAAGAAAAGGAATAAAAAGAAGAAACAAAAGGGATAAAAGATAAGAAAACAAAGAGAAAGAAAGAAAGAAAGAAAAAAGAAATAAAAAAAACTGGCCGAAAGGCAAAAAAAAAAAAAAAGAGACAGTAATAGAAGAAAAAAGGAGAAGAAAAAAAAACAAAGAGCAAAGGAAAAATAGAACAACGCACAAAGGAGCGAAAGAACAAAAAGAGGAGAGAGCACATAAAAGCAAGAAGGCAAGAATGGCAGACCCAAAACCCAGCGCACAATACAGGAGGCCTCTGCCATTCAACTTATCGGAGCCACAAATTGGAATTAGGTGGGAGAAGTGGATCAGACGGTTTGAAAGATATATGGAAGCAACAGATGTAACAGGCGGAAAGAGATTAGGTTTACTGCTGAACTTAGCAGGGGATGACGTCGAAGAACTTCTGGTGACACTGCCAACAGAAGAAACAAAGACATATGAGAAGTTAAAGAAATGCCTAACGGCCAAGTTTGACCCACAACGGAATGTTGACTTCGAACGATATACATTCACTATTGCGTGTCAACAAGTGGACGAGACACTGGATGACTTCGCGACAAGGCTGAGGAAGTTGGTGACACATTGTGAGTTCGACAAGTTCGACAACGAACAAGCAATAAGGCTACGGATCATTGAAGGATGTCGTGACACAGGATTCAGGGCAAGAATACTAAAAGAACCAACCTCATTGGAAAACATCCTGTCATTGGCGAGAGCAGAGGCGAGAGCAACAGAACATGCCAAAGAAATGGAAAGAGGGAAGAACGTTGAAATCGAAAACGCACACCTCATGACAAACAAATATCGCACAGGCCGGTGGAAGAATGACCGGAGGGAAGAAACAGAGAGGAGACAACCTGAAAGAACATGCTACAGGTGCGGAATGGAATTTCCACACAGAGGCCCATGCCCAGCGTTTGGCCAGACGTGCAAAAGATGTAATGGGTGAAACCACTACGCCAGCATGTGCCAAGGCGTACAATTAAGAGATGACAGAGGAAGAACAGGAAGACAACAAGAGTCGACGACTAGACATGTCAGGTATGTTGACAGAGAAAGGAGAAGTTCATCACGAGGGTCAGGCGAAGAAGAGGATGAAGAGAAAGTGGAAAGACTATACCACATGTCGGTGGTTCACACAGAACTGAGTGGGGAAAACGAAAAAGGAGAAACAACACATCCAACAGGCAGAAACACCCAAGAAAAGACGGACTTGGTAAAGATAGGAGTAGGAGCACATGAAGCGGAATTTGTACTGGACAGTGGTGCAACATGCAATGTCATGTGTGCATCAGAGTACGAGAAGATGGAAGCCAAACCGACACTGAGAGCGTCCAGGGTGAAGATCTTCACCTGGGGGTCAAAGGAACCGATAACAAGCCTGGGAAAGTTCACAGAGGAACTGAGACAAAAAGAATAAAGAAGACGTCCATGTGTTGAAAGGTGAGGTCCCAGGACCATGCCTGCTGAGCAACAGCACCGCCCAAACAATGGGTCTCATAACGATGACACATGACACAGAAAAAGTGAAAGAGACACTGAGAGCAAGCGACGAGAAGACGCAGGGACCAGAGAAACAGGAAGAGAACGAAAAAGAATCACTGAGGGAACAAACACAACAAAAGGCGGCCGTAGAAAGAAAGGAGACCACGGAGACGGCGCCAGCTGGCCCACATCATTGGGCACACGGCAAGGAGCTAGAAGAAGAAGAAGAAGCGAGGCTGGCAAGCGGAGAGCAGAAGGAGGACTACCAACAGACAGAAGCAGAAGCTGATGGTGGAGAACAGCGACCAATAGGGGAGTGCAAGGGGACAAAGAGACTAAGTGATGAAACGTCGGACTCAGAGACTGGGGAGACGGGTCGACCAGACAGATGGACTCTCTCTCTCTCTCTCTCTCTCTCTCTCTCCTCTCTCACCACAACGATGAGCAAATGATGTAAAGGGGTGAAGGGGCGGAACTGATCAGTCGAACTGCACTATGAACATTTGTTTGCAACAAAGGGGGAGATGTCGTGACCCGACAGACAGGGCGACAGGACATGGGGACACTAGGACCCTGTGGGTCATAAGGGAGGTGACCAGGTCACCGGACACCACATCCGGCTAGGGACAGGAAGGACGGCAGAATGACCGGGACGGATATGGAGACGGACGTGCATGTGACCAGATCCAAAGCAAACCAATAAAAGAAATATAGAAGAACCAACCTGTGTCCTGAGTCTGGTATATTGTCTGACGCACGTCGCAGAACACGACACCTCTTTCCTTTGCCTGTCCTATAAGCCTGTCCTTTCTTTTCCAACTTCCCTTTCTTCCCTCCTCTCCTTCCCGCATTTATCTCTCCTTGTCTCTTCCTTGCTCTCTTTACGGCTCCCAACCCTTTAATTTCCCTCTGTCCCTTGCACCAACCCCTAGCTAGCCCCCACGTCTGGCTAATATTTTTCTTTGTTCTCCCATCCTCCCTTTCCACAATCTCGCTTCATTTCCCGGCTCTCCTCCTCTGTGCCCCTCCTGTGCCTCATCGCCCCTCCTCGGTATTGTTCTGCACCTTTCCTCCCTGTCAGCATTGCTGCTCCAGTTTATGACAAGCCAGTGAGCTCTGAAATCCATCACACAAGCTGAGGAGATATCACAGAAAGCACATTCTGCTTTTCCAGCTCAAGGGCTGAGGAAAGAGGCTCCAAGGATTCAGCATAAAGTGTGCAGCTCACTGGTCCTTTCCTTCTCCTAGGGGCACAATGCGTGCACCCCTCATTACAGGGATTTACAATATTCAACTTCATGGTTCGACTGTCTTTAGCCAGGGTGCACCTCCCTACCGCCTGCTCCCAGGCCTGGGATTCACAATGTTTAATCCGTCAGCTCATCTGCTTTTAGCGCAGTGTGTGCCTCCTCTACTCCTTTAGCCACACTTCATGCTTTCCTACGACAGGGAGCCATAGTGTGCACATCTCTATGGCCTTCTCTAACAATGTGTGTTCCTCTGGGCCCACAGTCTGCGGGTATGTATCTGTGTGTGTGGGTCCAACTCCAGGCTCAGTGTGGGTACCAAGTCCGAGACAACACAGCATATGCAGCGCTCCACGTACTAGGGGATTGGAGTTGGCCTAACGTCTAGGTAGGTCGACCTCGAATCTGGGGAACTAGGGGGCATATTACCAAGCAATAGCGATAATTATCGCTATTGCTTGGTTAGAGAGAAAATTTTACCGCTGATAAACCTTGGTATTACCAAGGTTTATCGCAAATGCGATAAAAAACGGCTGCAATGCATGAATATCGCTGAAAAGTCAGCGATATTCATGCATTACCGAGCTAATGCTCTTAGCCATGTTATCCACCTACCATTGCATAACATGGCTAAGAACTGCTCAGGGGCAGGTGTTAGCTTTTGGAGATATTCGCGCTTAGCGCAAATATCTCCAAAAGTTGGTAATAGGAGATAGCAATGTTAGCGACTGTTTCCAGTCGCTAACATCTTGGCAAGCCCACTTTGCATGTCATTAGGGATAAATATCACTGACATGCAAAGTGGGGCCCAAGATGGTTGCTATCTCCTACTAGCTGTCGCTAACTGGTGTTAGCGACAGCTAGGTAATAAGGAGATAATTTTATCTCCGCTTTCTTGGCTTTTAAAGCCAAAAAAGCGGAGATAACCCCCTTTGATAATATGCCCCTTGGTTCGAGTCTCGGCGATTACGCTGAACAGCCTGTGATTCTGGGCAAATCACTTGTTCTCCCCATGCCTAACAAAAATGAATGTGAGCTCATGTAAATGCAACTGGTGCTATGTAAAGCGCTCTGATACCCGATTCTGGTCAAGTTCACGCTATATAAAACTCTGTAAAATAAAAAGTGTAACAAAAATGAATGTGTCCTCATGTAAATGCAACTGGTGCTATGTAAAGCGCTCTGATACCCGATTCTGGTCAAGTTCACGCTATATAAAACTCTGTAAAATAAAAGTGTAACAAAAATGAATGTGTCCTCATGTAATGCAACTGGTGCTATGTAAAGCGCTCTGATACCCGATTCTGGTCAAGTTCACACTATATAAAACTCTGTAAAATAAAAGTGTTACATTATAAGGCACTTTAAAAGCGCTTGGTTCACCGAAAGGTTTCATGGCACTGAGAGCACTAGCAAAGCAACCACAAGGCGATGATGGACAGAGTGCTGGGTTAAATCCATCATCATTCTTTGGCTCACTCTGCCACCTCAGTACAGACCCAGCTATATGCAAATCAGTCATGAACTGGAAACGAACATCTGGGACCATTTCTGGTTCACACCCTGCATCAGCCAGGCTAGCTTGAATCCAGTGCCAAAGTGAGCAAGGGACCCATGTCTGGGCATACCCTGCCATGTTAAGGCGAACAAAGCAAACAAAAGGAAATGGAAATGATGGAAATGATGAACGGAGCGCTGATACATTGCAGACACACACCCTCAGTCACAGATCTAGGTTAAATTCATCATCATTCTATAGCTCACTTCACCACCTCAGTTCAGACCCAGCTAAATGCAAATCAGTCTTGACCCTGTGCCTCAAGGGAACACTCCAGCCCGAACTGCCAAGCCAGGTCTTCCCTGAACCGGAAACAAGCATCCTGGGACCGGTTTCTGGGTAGGCGCACTAGCACCAGACCAGAGAGGAGATAAATCACGGGCTTGTCTGAGAACCCATGTTTTTAGCAGGGTTCTGAATTGCTCATAGGAGGTTGCTGCTCCTATGTTTTCCGGGAGGGAGTGCCAACTGCCGGGAGCCAACACAGCAAACCTGGTTATCCCCAGCCTTTTCAAATCAAATTTGGGAACCTCTAAGAGATTGAAGTGTGCTGATCTGAGATTATGCCTAGGGATGTTGTTCCGGATTCTGGAAAACACAGAGTTGGGGTGTTTCCTCTGGGAAATATTAAAGATCGCACAGCCCATTTCAAACAGGGTTCTTTGTACATCTGGGAGCCAGCACAGTTTCTTTCATAAGGGTTTAGTGTAGCAGTTTCTTGGTTGTTGGTAAACCACTCAGGCTTCTTGATTTTGAACAAGCTGCAGTCTTTGGCCTAGACCCTTAGGGAGACCTAGGTAAAGAGCATTGGCATAGTCAATATGGGACATCACGAGTGCAAATACAATCTGGATGATGGCCTCAAGAGAAGAATTTCCTGATTTGTTTTATTTGGCGGAGCTGAAAGAAACAAGAGGAAGTCATTGCTGCAATCTGAGGGTTCATTGAGAGGTCTTCATCAAAAAGTATGCCTAGAATCTTGACTGCTTTTTTGGGAATAGGAAAGGAGCCTAGCTCCTGAAGCCAGAAGGAGGGGGTCTAGCAATATAATGCAATTTGTTTTTGATCATCACCACCTCAGTTTTGTCCAAGTTCAATTTTAGTAGTGTGTATATCATCAGATGTGCGCACATCCTTTGTAAAATATATTCTCTTCCCTTGCTTCCTCCACGTGGAAAAATATATTCCCTCCTGAAAAGTGTAAATATGGATCTGCACAGCTGGCTCCATTCCCCCCCATGCTGCAGCATACACTATGCAGATTTCCACACAGCAAGAATATGCGCTCACAGCAGATGCCGCATGAAATTCTCATTAATAGGCCTGCAAACAGCTTTTCAGGCGTACTTTTGGGAACGCTTGTGAATTAAAAAACAACTGTAAGAGTATATCCACCCATATTGTTATTTTTTTGTGTGAACAGGTCTCAATGTATGCACCTAAAGTGATCAAGTATTTTGTGTGTGTTTCTGTAGGCAACTTGTCAGCATCCCCCCCCCCCACACTCTTTTTCAGCTTGATCCACAGTGTGTTCAACTAAAGAACACTGCTGGCCACGATGCAGAGGATTTGGTGCAAGGAATTTATTGATATTTTCTTATTATTGGAAGTACGGCAAGCAGGATTAGCCTTAACGACGCAGAACAAGATGGACGAGTACAAGCCGGTCAGGCGCAAACATAGAATAGAGCAGACCACGGATAACTGGCTCAAGCATTTAGAACATTGGCATGCGTATTGGAAGAGGAGTTCCCCCAGAGCGTGGCTGCCCTCTTTCTATAAGAGACAAGCATTTACAATGCAATGGTTTTGCCTTTGTTAAAGTTAGAGCTATTGGCATTGCTCTTGACACTCTGAAGCTCCACTCTGAAGCTCCACTCTGAAGCTCCACTCTGAAGCTCCACTCTGCACTCTGAAGCTCCACTCTGCACTCTGAAGCTCCACTCTGCACTCTGAAGCTGCACTCTGAAGCTGAACTCTGAAGCTCCACTCTGAAGCTCCACTCTGAAGCTCCACTCTGAAGCTCCACTCTGAAGCTCCACTCTGCACTCTGAAGCTCCACTCTGCACTCTGAAGCTCCACTCTGCACTCTGAATCTGCACTCTGAAGCTCCACTCTGCACTCTGAAGCTCCACTCTGCACTCTGAAGCTCCACTCTGAATCTGCACTCTGAAGCTCCACTCTGCACTCTGAAGCTCCACTCTGAATCTGCACTCTGAAGCTCCACTCTGCACTCTGATGCTCCACTCTGAATCTGCACTCTGAAGCTCCACTCTGCACTCTGAATCTGCACTCTGAAGCTCCACTCTGCACTCTGAATCTGCACTCTGAAGCTCCACTCTGAATCTCCACTCTGAATCTGCACTCTGAATCTCCACTCTGAATCTCCACTCTGAATCTGCACTCTGAATCTCCACTCTGAATCTGCACTCTGAAGCTCCACTCTGAATCTGCACTCTGAAGCTCCACTCTGAATCTGCACTCTGAAGCTCCACTCTGAATCTGCACTCTGAAGCTCCACTCTGAATCTGCACTCTGAAGCTCCACTCTGAATCTGCACTCTGAAGCTCCACTCTGAAGCTCCACTCTGAATCTGCACTCTGAAGCTCCACTCTGCACTCTGAAGCTCCACTCTGAATCTGCACTCTGAAGCTCCACTCTGAATCTGCACTCTGAAGCTCCACTCTGCACTCTGAAGCTGCACTCTGAAGCTGCACTCTGAAGCTGCACTCTGAAGCTCCACTCTGAAGCTGCACTCTGAAGCTGCACTCTGAAGCTCCATTCTGAAGCTCCACTCTGAAGCTCCACTCTGAAGCTCCACTCTGCACTCTGAAGCTCCACTCTACACTCTGAAGCTCCACTCTGCACTCTGAAGCTCCACTCTGCACTCTGAAGCTCCACTCTGAAGCGCCACTCTGAAGCGCCACTCTGAAGCTCCACTCTGAAGCTCCACTCTGAAGCTCCACTCTGAAGCTCCACTCTGAATCTGCAGCTCCACTCTGAATCTGCAGCTCCACTCTGAATCTGCAGCTCCACTCTGAATCTGCAGCTCCACTCTGAATCTGCAGCTCCACTCTGAATCTGCAGCTCCACTCTGAATCTGCAGCTCCACTCTGAATCTGCAGCTCCACTCTGCACTCTGAAGCTCCACTCTGAAGCTCCACTCTGAAGCTCCACTCTGAAGCTCCACTCTGAAGCTCCACTCTGAAGCTCCACTCTGAAGCTCCACTCTGCACTCTGAAGCTCCACTCTGCACTCTGAAGCTCCACTCTGCACTCTGAAGCTCCACTCTGCACTCTGAAGCTCCACTCTGCACTCTGAAGCTCCACTCTGCAGCTCCACTCTGAAGCTCCACTCTGAAGCTCCACTCTGAAGCTCCACTCTGAAGCTCCACTCTGAAGCTCCACTCTGCACTCTGAAGCTCCACTCTGCACTCTGAAGCTCCACTCTGCACTCTGAAGCTCCACTCTGCACTCTGAAGCTTCACGGCCCTACGTGTGCCTTGTTTAATTGGTCTTGTCGTTCTTTGATTTTTATTGGATGTTTTTATGTGTTGTCGATCTAATATTTGCAGTTTGTCACACACATCGTGCAGGTAAGCAGGATCAAGGGCAGGACGTAGATGCGGGGGGGGGGGGACCAGCGCGGGTGAGCCCGAGGGATCAAGGTCAAGGGCAGGATGACAAGGGACAGAGGGCGGCAGGCAGCAACGGCGGGTGAGCTCGGGCAGAGAAAGGGCAGGATGAGGTGGGTTGGGTAAGCGCTGACCAAGCAGCGCCAGTGCACCTTAGCGGGCCCCGCACCTTTCACGAGCACTGACTCAGCTCCCTGGGGTCTTCACTCCCGTAGGTCACCACCACGCGTGCTCTCACAGCCCGAGCTACCTGTCACACACGGAAGAGCGAGGGATTGTGGACTTTACTCCCCCTTTGAGCCCGGGGAGAGCGAGAGCCGCTCTTGGCACTGATGCCTCCGGCGTGATCATTGGGCTATCAGGAGCAGCCCCCGTGATGCTGCTGTCACTGACTGATCGCCCCCACACCTGATGTGTGGGTTGCAGAGTATTTTGTTGTGCACGCTTAACATTCTATGGTGCATAAATTGATGTGTTTTGTTTTATTTCTGACTGTTTCCGTGTAATGAAGACTCTCGTTAATGTTGCATCAGAGAGAAGCGGGAGGGGGCGGGAAAGGGGGAGGAGAGAGCTGACGACGGCCGGCCGGAGCAGAAGACGGGCACCAAAACAAGCGGGAGGGGGCGGGAAAGGGGGAGGAGAGACGCTGACGACGGCCGGCCGGAGCACGAAGGCGGGCACCAGGAAACAAGCGGGAGGGGGAGCAAGGGAGGTGCCGGCAATGCCGGAACAGAATCGGGGGCGTTCCCGGCGTCGCGTGACGTCGGCAAAAGCCAAAGAATGTCGGGAACGCCCCCGAATCTGGTCCGGCATTGACGGACAGGCCCCTCGTCCAATGGCTAGGCTCCATTTATGGAGCCAGCCAATGAATGACGAGGGCCGAACCAAAGCCACACTACAGATCTCATCAGGATTTCGCCTGCGCGAAAAAGATGCGCAGAGCGCATCTTTTTGGCGAGGCAAAACCTAAAAAAGGTCCACGGAGCACAGCACAAGTATCAGGGCAAGGCATGGCTGTGATACGATGAGGACTGTAGGGAAAAAATGCAAACCTGGCTCATCAGAGACTAGGACCATCAGGACGTAACAGGCTTCACAAACGGGGGCAGCGCGTGAAGGGGTAAGCACGCAGGAGCTGAACCTTCGATTGAACAGTTATAAAGGTAAACAGGAAGGCCATCAGCAGAGCGACAGAAATAGCCCCATCCTTGGAGGAAGGTTAAAAATACGACAAACATTAATGTAAGTGGGGCCAATCTTGCAAATTCAAACACATTTATAGCCGTTGTGGGGTTTCCACCCAGCGGTCGATTGTATAAAAAAAGGGGGGGGGGGCAAAGGCGCCAGCGATAAAAAAGACACCCTAAAGGAGCTGTCATCCCTGAGAGTTTGACCAGAGTGTCACAGGCAGTAGGATTTGGTGGGGTGGCACCCATGGATGTCGTTTGGAGGTTGTCAGGGGTCGGAGCTGTGACATCAAGGTTACTCCCTTCTACTCCTGGCACTTCCTGTGCGACCCCTGGCCACAGAGGGTGCAAAATGTTTGCCACCTCTGAGGTTAGGGGGTCATAAAGGAAAAGCCAGGAGTAGCAGGGAGCAGGCTAGATGTCACAGTTGCGACCCCGGACTACCTCCTAATGATGGCTATAGTGGCACTCACCCCCATCAGAGTCAAAGAACTTACACTAATACTCAATAGCTATCCCAAGCTTGAGGATGCACACATGCTATCAAAAGGTTTCAAGTAAGGCTCCATCATTACTTATAAGGTTCCACAGGCAGATCACTTTAGCCACATCCTTAACCCCTACCGCGCTACCGCGTTTTCCCGCTGTGCGCTGGAATTAAAAAAATGGCTTGTTTATGACAAAGCCAGCTCGTCATCCGCGTAGCGCAGGTAACGCCCATGACGAGCTGGCTTTGTCATTAGCGCGGAAGGGGTTAAGTCAGTATCTGAGAATAACGAAATAGCAAGAATTAAAGTGGCAAGGGAGCTTGAGCTGGACCAGATGGTGGTTCCCGTTTGCGCTCCCACTGCTCGAGAATTTTGTGGTCTCTCTGCTTTGCGTGGACCCAAAGAAGTAAGTTTGGGCTCATTCAGCAGCTCTCACTCCCCATGGGATTGTCAGTCAGTGACGGGCTGGAGCAGTAGCTGTGCTCATATCATACGCCTTGCTGGACGATGCAGTGGATATGCTGCGAGCAGCAGGGAGGGAGGCTTTGATGGCCAATGTGGACAAAGAATCTGCCTTCTGCCTCCTCCCAGTGCACCCTAGCAGCTACCACCTACTGGGTCTCCAGATGGACGGACTATTCTACTATGACAAATGTCTCCCTAAGGGTTGTGCGATTTCCTGTTCTACCGTCGAAACCTTTGGAACCTTCCTGGAGTGGGAACTGGGTAATAAAAGGCACCCAGCAGGATAACACCTGTACTACCTCGATGACTTTCTCCTCATTGGTGACCCGGGTACCAAGCAATCCAGTTCCCTACTGGGCCACTTTATCGCTAGGCAAGGCATGCGCCTAGTACATGACAAAATGGAGGTCCCCAACACTTGGCTAACATTCCTCGATATAGAACTGGACTCAAAGGAGGGAGTTTGCAGGATGTCACTTCCAAAGGTGGATGACTTGAAGCACACTATTGTAAACCTGCTAGTCAAAAAGAAAGCGTCCCTCAGCTAAATTCAACAGTTGGTGGGCAAACTGAGATTTCCTAGTAGGGTGATCCACATGGGCAAAACATTTTCCTGGCACCTGGCATGACTGACGAAGGGGCTTAGCATCAAACACCATAGGGTCAGGCTAAAACACAGAGGGAAAGAAGATTGCATCAGTTGGCCACTTTTCTCTTGGGCTTCAACAGGACTCTGTTGTGGCGGGAACGCTGGGTCTCAGCCAGACAGTTAGAACTACTCACGGGCGTGGCGGGGGGAAGGTTTTGAGGCCATCCTAGGAATGTCCTGGTGTGCAGCATGGTGGCCTACTTACTGGCAAGAGAGGCGGCGACAAAGAACATCACATGCCTCAAGATCTTTTTCATCATGGTAGCCTTTTCGGTGTGGGAGGACAGACGCACTAACAGACAGATTACACTATGGTCAGACAACCACGCAGTGGTGCAGGCTCTCAGTCTGGGGGTGGCGCACTGCCCGAGAGTGTTGGGCTTGCTGTCCCTCTTAGTCAGCTGCCCGCTGAGAACAATTATAGCATTCAAGGCCCTGTGCATGCCGAGTAGTGGTAACTCAGCCGCTCTTTCAGCGGCAGAGGTTCTGGAAGTTGGCACTCGTCCTGGCGGGGCTGGGGCCCTGGCAGACCTGACCTAACAGCACTGGTGGAACAGGTGCTAGCACCTAGGACAGCGGCCAAGTATCATAAATGCTGGACTCAACTCCAGAGGGTTACAAGCACAAGCAGGTACAACGACATATCAAGTCGAGAGGTCGAGCAATTCATACTGTGAGATTTGTTAAAAGGATAGAAAAAATCATGGGCCCAGGTACTTGTTAGCGTGGTGGCACATTTCTCTAAATTACACGCTGGAACTGAACCTACAGACTTCTTTTTACTAGCGGGAAGCAATGCGAGAGATGGGGGCATATGCAAACAAAAAGGAAAGACACCAGGCAACCCATTGATTTCACCAGACTAAGGACATTACTCAAGGAGTGTGTTGGGGAGGGGTGCATGGTAGATGGTGTGAGGCCCTGAGGGGTCGGTCGCCCACCTGGGGTGGGTTGGACTGAGACCCACAGGGTGCACATATCCAGGTCTGAGACTAGAGTTTGTGTATATGCCGCTCCAGGATCTGTGCGACCCTGTGGCCATTACTCCACAGCATGTGCATCCTCAGGGCTGGGGCCCTGGGTGCATTTGTAGCACCAAGTGTGCTCTGTTAAGGCAAAGTGTATGTAAACCCGGGGCTCAGTATGTTAAACTTCAGTGCTGCCTGAGACTCGCATCTTGTGCCAGATCCTTCGGGGCACCCGGTATGCACCGCAAAGGCATCTTGGGAGTGGGGATCAAAAAAGGGTCAGTTTAAGTCGTTTATTTATTGGACTTCGTTACACACGTGTTTCCGGTTATACCCTGAAACCTGCGCGCGGGGAACACGGGGTGAGTTGTTTTGAGGGGAAGCAAGCAAGCCTTACACGAGGGAACGAGCAATAAAAGACACGCACTACCAAAAAGTGCTGAATGAAAAAGAAAGAATAGTTTCCTGAGTGCAATAAATTTAAAAAATGAATTTAAACGTGTAGAGTAAGTAAAGACGGAAAGGTCACAATTTAGAGAATTGTGTGAAGGACCACATCGCTGTGCTAGCATATTTTTAATAAAGGGGTTGGCATATGCAAAACAAAACTAAGAAAACATAGGGACTAATTCTTAGAGAAATCAGAATTTGGCATCTGAGGTTTACAATCTCAGGAATTCATAAAACTTGGACTTTGGACTTACTTAATTCAGGAATTTACTTAATTTAGGACTAAGAAAACATAGGGACTAATTCTTAGAGAAATCAGAATTTGGCATCTGAGGTTTACAATCTCAGGAATTCATAAAACTTGGATTTACTTAATTCAGGAATTCACAAACCATGTCCTGGTTACTTCTAGAAACCTTCCGCACTAACAGCTTTCCAGACGTGATGGAAGAAGAGGTTTGTGAAATGCTTACATGAGAGGATATAAACCTGCAAACCAACAAAAACAATCACTGGCAAAGCCAATAGGCCTCACCTCTGGGTTGCCATTGCAGACCTAGTGGCATTGTAATGCTGTTTGCCGATTCTGTGCAGCATCAGCAGAAAAAGAAACACAGTAATGTGGCATGATGACGCCCAGCCATTGTATTTATTTTTGATTTACTATTCCAAGATGACAAACGTAAATCTTGAAGCAGTAAATTAAAAAAGAGATGTATTTAAATATACATAAAAGCGCATTTTGTAAAAGCTGCAAATTTCCAGCTTCCAACCCATCCAAAAAATATAAAAAAGAGTGGAAAAAAGTTCAAGATGTGAAGGGAGAGGCAGAAGTCAATGGTTGAAGGGAGCAACAGGGAATGGAAGATGGGGAGCACAAACACAACAAGCATTTACAATGCAACGGCTCGCCTTTGCAAAAGTTAGAGCTATTGGCATTGTAAATGACAACATTTTTATGTATGTGTTGGTTTTGAAAACAGATAAATAAATGGCATTGTCATTTACAATGCCAATAGCTTAATCTCTTGCAATTGCGAGACCTATTGCATTTGCACACACACACACACACACACAGAGGCACACACACACACAGAGCCACACACACACACACACACAGAGAGACACACACACAGCCACACAGACACAGAGCCAAACACACACACACACAGAGCCACACACACACACAGAGCCACACACACACCGCCACACACACACACACACACACAGAGCCACACACACACACACACACACACACAGACACAGAGCCACATACACACACACAGAGCCACACATACACACACACACACACACACAAACACAGAGCCACACACACACACACACACAGAGCCACACACACACACTGCCATCGGCTTCCGCAAAGCCTATTTTACAATACTTTTATTTCCGTTTGACCACAAGAAGGGCCCTTCCCTTCCCTTGAATCCTGCCCCATCGCCACACCGTGCTACCACGAGCCTGCACACCACACACCATACATCAGTGTTACCACAGCCCTCATATGAAATGGTCCAGAGAGACTCCCCTCCGAGCTCACTTACAAACCGCTAATAGATGCCAGAGAGCAGTTTATTCATCTGTTCCTCTTATGGAGTCCCACAAAGCCCACGTTCCCTTCATGCCTGACCCTACTCGATCACGCCTCAGCCCGCAGGTCGGCGCTGGAAGGATCGCCGTGCATTTAATAAGCGCCTAATTCACTCTAGGCACGTAGGACGCAGCTAAGCATGGGCGGATCTAGCGGATCTCGTGTACGCGAATTTGCAAATTTACGGATTCGCAATCCGCAAAAATACACGAACTCTCGCGGGTTTGCGGATTTTTACGGTTTTTGTGTTGGCGAGTGTTCGCGAGGATTTGTGGACCATTTCGCAATTGCGAACTTACTTTTCGGCTCGCAACGGCCGCGAGTATGTTGTTTCTACGTCTGGTTTATCATCACAGGTTCACAGCACCCTCTGTTTCACCACTGCCACCCTCTGGTACACCCATGCCACCCTCTGGTACATCCTCACTGCCACCCATTAGGTTTGTTTATCACTGTAGATTATGGGGGTGAAAAAAAGCAAGCACACCTGCCCTGCTTCAACTGCCATGAATTAATTTGGGGTTGATTAATGTGTCAGTGATTTAGAAACTTCCAGTCTGGCTGGCACCTGCTTCCTTCCTTATCTGTAATTTGCTTTCTGTTGCAGTGAAAGCAAGCACACCTGCCCTTCTTCAACTGCCATGAATTAATTTGGGGGTGATTAATGTGTCAGTAATTTTGAAACTTCCAGTCTGGCTGGCACCTGCTTCCTTCCTTATCTGTAATTTGCTTTCTGTTGCAGTGCAATTTTTTTTCACAGGACCTTTATGGTCTACTTGTACCTATTCTATGAGCCTGCTGTTTGGGTCATAGCAGGGTCATAGAATAGTTGCAAATAGGCAACTGAACTCTGGAGGGGCCCCTCAGGAATCACTAGAGTGAATGGTTACTAATGTTAAGTTTGAACTTTTGCACCTGGTGATTGCTTTCAGTTTAGCAAAAATCGTTTTTCTGCAATTTCGCGCAATTTGCGGGGCGCGAATCCGTGCGAGATCGATTTCGGAAGCCGCGAATGCGTGCGAATACGCTATTTTTTTTTTTGCGGCGTGTATGTTCGCGTGTTTTTTTTGCGTGTTCGCAAGGCGCTTGTAGTGATACGTTTGCAAACTTACCCACGCGGTCGTACACGGGCGCGGCCATCTTGTTTGCGTGACGTTATTCCGTTTCCGGCCGCTATGTGTAATCTCGCAAAGTGTGCTGCTCGCTAGTACAATTTCGCGCGTGCTCGCGAGGAAAATCTCGCGCGAACTTACCCACGCGGTCGTGAATGGGCGCGGCCATCTTGTTTCTCATTCATTGCTATGGTTCTGGGCATGCTTTCTGTATCCTCTCTGAATCTCTGCCATCCTTTGCTTGTTTGAAGTTTATTTGATCTATTTTACTTATTATCTATCCCTCTATTTTTCTAGCTCTATATTTTTGTGTTTTCTGCTACTTTTAGTTAATTTTAAACTACTTTTTTAAACTCTTTTCTTTTCTTCTTCCCTATTCTATTTCTTCTTTATCATTTAACTTCATTTCTGCCCAGACCATGGTAAAGGGAGCCGGGAAGCACCCTGAGAAGGGGAAGGGTCCCGCACCCCGTGCCCGGCTCCCGTGCGGGCGTTTGAGGGGGGAGCAAGTGATGCCACGGGAGATCTTTAGCGCGGAGGAGGTGGGCGCACTAATCTTCTACATCCAGCGCCGCCTCCCCAAGACCATCCTGGGAGGCGGCAAGATCGCAACCGGCTATGGCATCCGGGAGCGCCGGAAGCGGTGGGAGAAGGTGTGCCGGGCCATGTTTAAGCTCTCTGGGGTCCGGCGCACCTATAACCAGGCCACCCACCGCTGGACGGATGTCATGGACCGGGAATGGGACTTGCTGGACGCGCTCGGCATAGAGGTCCCCGGGCTTGGTGAGTAGTAGTAGCTATTTCTAGCTATTTCATCACTACTCTGTTTTAGCCGGCTCTGTTATTTGCAAATCTTTGTTCTTTACCAAGAGCAATAATGCTGCTGATTACATTGTAGGTAAATTATATTTCAAAATCTTCTATGCATTTCAGGTGCACTGCTCTCCTTCTCAGTAGCCTTGCTTGCTACTATGCTTATTTGTTTTGTATTTTGTGTTCATTTCATTGGCCTGAGAAATTATGTATGAGTGTAGTGTAAAGAACTGCGTAATGCTAGACACTAAGGGTCATATTTTCAATTACCGGCGCATCCCTGCAAAGTAGCAGGGATGCGGCAGTAATTGTGCGCCATGCCACCACCACCACCCATGGGCCCAAAACGTCACAGAAGCCTTACGCATCTGTGCCGTAAAGGCGGCGCATTGCCGGAGTTGCGTGCCAACGATGGCGCAGCTCCAGCAATGCTCTGGGGTGCCCTATCTCCCCAATGCTGCATCAAGCCGTACGTCGGCTTCAAGCAGGCGCAGGGTTTCAATCACGCATCATTGTCCTAAAAGTGACTGATTGACATCTTGTAGATTTCCCTCAGCCACTTTTAGGATTCGTTCCTGCGCAGGAACGCCCTCCCTTGCGCCGGAGGAATGGAGGAATGTGAGCCGCAAGGGACTTCTAAATCAGCCCCAACAGACTGAAGTCCAGTACTTCCTTTTAGACACATGGCTATAAGAAGAAATAGTGGTGGTGGTCGGTGGATTGATAGTTTGAGTATTCACTGATCTGCAAGCAGGATGGACTTTGTCTGTCACTTCGCGTGCTGCGGACTGCTGCCTGCCAGGCCTAGGCAAACCTTTTTAGTAGTCTGTTTAGTGAGTTACATAGGAACTTTCAAAGTCAACGGTCCGCAAATCAGGCAATACGAATAACGTAGTATACCACATGAGATAGGTCAATATATCCCGTGGAATAGTTGTCTATCTATTTGCTATTTCTCCAAAATATTTTGTTATTGTTCTTTTGAAATGTTTGATTTGGTTGACAAATCTCATCCATGTTTTCTGGTCTTTCTTTCTTTCATGTTGTACATCAGCTCCCCCCAAGGGCAAGAGGACACAGGAGGAGGAGGAGGAGGGTGCTGTTCAGGAGGATGCAGGCCAGGATCGGGCAGGCGAGGGCTCCTTTGCTGGCCCCAGTAAGTTTTAATTTTAATATAGAGTACCTATTTTTTCCTAGCGTTCCTCATTCGATTTTTTCTAAATCGTCTTTGATCTTGTAGACTGGATCTTATCCTGCCTCGACTATGACTCCCTGTGGTATTACTAGATTATTCTTATTAGTCTGTCTGTGTAGCTAACTAAGATTGCACATTTGGCAATTCCATTGGACTCCCATTCTAGTCAGTAATAGCTCTATGCACTGAGTGCAGTACTCTGGGATTGTCCATAATGTCTTTTCAAGTCTTCTAAATGTTTATGCTTTGACAATTGCCAACAATAAAAAGGTGAATGACCACCAAGAAAGAATAAGATACTACTTTACTTTTGGTTTGGATAGGAGGACAATCCATTCTACTACTGTTGCAGGGACAAATCTGCACAAACCGAACTATGAACACTAAATAGTGCATTGTTTATCAATTATAATAGGCACAGGTAGACTTTCTTTCCACATACCTCAGTGATATCAGACTTTGAAGAACCCCCCAATCTCCTTAATGACTAGATAGTGTGGCAGAGTCATTTAGCTCCCAAAGTCACCGATGATTGATCCCCAATGATCATTAGATTATCCAACGCAGGACAAGAGTACGGAGTCAGAGTCAAGAAGTGCCAGAGGCACTCATGCTTGCAAAAATTCCAAAACCTTTAGCTCATCCACTCTAGTCTGGAGGACCAAAAACCACAGAGTCTATTTAAGTTTAAAAGCTTTATTAAAAGTAAACACATTTATTAAAATCAAATTTGTCATAAAAGTAAACGTTTAATTGATAATGGAAAAGTGCTTAGTGCTAACGATTAATTGGACACATTTCTTGTGGAAAAAGGGACATTTTTACTTTAGAGTAGACAGTTACAAATTATTACATTGTATTTCGTTTTTTTAACATTTGTTTATTCCTCCTAGACCAAATATTATATAGTAGTGAGTGGTGTATTCTAACATTCTTAAATGTACTTTGTAGGTGGAACATCTGGTGGCGGGGCCAGCGCGGAGGTGGTGGTGTTGGGCGAGGACTCTGGGGAGGAGGCGGTGCAAGTGCCGGACGTTCCTGTGAGGGTTCGCACAGTGGTGGCGGGAAGAGGTAAGCTATATATTCCTTACTTATTGAGATTGAAGACTGCATAGTGTGCTTTCTGCACGGTGTATTATAAATCAACCAGGTAGTAGCCTCCTCTAAATGTACTTCGACTTAGCTGTGAAGTTTTTGGTGAGAAGAATCCCAATAAGATCTTAGATGAACTTGATGGATGGGATGAACGAAAAGCGAAAGAAGGGTGTAAGTAAGTGTGGAAGGACGAGACATTTTATGATGGCTGGCAAAGAAGAATGATATGTGTTTGCTTGGCCCCCGAGGTGGCTGGGAAGGAAAGAATATGGTATGGTGCATGGCTGGGTCAATGATGAAGCAAGGATGGGTGGAAGGACAACAGCCTGGGTGGGTGAAACAGAAACTGTATGTGTGCATATACTTTGAATGGATGGATGCCTGGAGCATGGTATTATCTGACTCTTAGATAGCACATGTGTATCTAGAGAGAGTAGATGGTCACTGGATAAACTAAGTGTTACCTTGAAGAGCATGTAACACCGCACCCGCACGTCCGTTCCAGTGTAGGGAAGGCAAGGAAAATAAATTGTAAATTTGTCCAATACTACCATGAATAGTAGCAGTAGTTTGTATTGCAACTGCAAGCACAGCATATATCCGGTTATTATGGTGGACACTCCGTACCTCTCTTAATAACTTAAGTTTAGTGGTAGTACGTCATTCATGTGTGGGTGTATCACTGTTCACTCAATAATAAGCAAAGCACCTAAAGTCATCCCATATGTCATCAAATACATCCCATGTGAAGTGATAGATAATCAAATTATTTAGCTTCTTCATTTTCTTTTTCTAGTACTCATTTGCACTGTAGGGTGAAAGGTAGATTAATTAAGCAGTAGCCCTTGTAACAGAGTATTCTCAGTGCCACCCCTAATAGAAAAGTAATAGCCTTACCACCTGCATGTACTGGACCGGTACAGTAACGCAAGTCTGTCTCACTCATCATGGTGTGCGTCTGTTTTTCTCGGGTGCAAGTTCACTGCGCTGGCATTCTGCCGCCTTGCATAAGATAACGTACCAATTTTCCTAAACAAGAGAGAAGAAGAAGAATAAGACTGGTGTACTGTCATAGTCGACTGTAATGGAAGTCCAAAGTGGTCGTAGAATTTGTTCATTAAACTCCCACTAATGTTAGAGCAAGGATGCAGAAGTGGGAGGTTAGATAGATACTGTCCTCAATAGTTATGTACTGTGCTTTCAATTTGCTACTTGTACTGTGACAACTTTCGGCTCAATCACTTTGTGTTATTAATGTTAAGGAGCATTGGTTACAGACTATGTCTTTCTTTCTTCATATAGTTGCTCCTTCCAAATCGACATCACGGAGGGAGCAGGCTCGAATGGCCCGGCAACGGAGGCTGGATGCCACTGTCGCCGAATATCGGCGGCTGGTGGCCCTGGAGGAGGAGGACACGCAGTCAACCGGTGGAACCACAACATCCTCCACTGGGACAGCTGCATCCTCCTCCGTGCCCCCATGGGCTGCCAGCCAGCGCAGTGCTCCAGCGATACGGAGCCGGGCTAACAAAGCCAACCTCCACCGCCAAGCAGCAAAAAGACCAGCTGCCCCCCACAGGAGTTGCAAGGCACGCCAGCACCGCCTAGGAGTCAGAATGTCCTACCTGGAGCAGGAGGTCCTTAGGTACAAGAACTTGGTGGAGGGCCTCCGCTTCGACCATGCCACCCTCCGCAAGGAGTATGATGCCCTGGCCGCAAAATTCACCAGCACCCTCCAGTAGTGGAGTGTCCCTTGCCCTTTTTTTAGAGACTTTTGGGGGGTGGGATTTGGGAGTTGGGTTCTTTTTGGGACTTTTCAAAGACAATCGTTGGGGTTAGGGAGGGTCTTGAGGGAGATTATTTTGTTAGGGCTACATAAATATACTTTTTTAAACTTTATCTGACCATACCTGTTTTTTACTGCTTTTCAGTCTGGTGGGTGGGGGTTTAACAGTAAGTTTGTTTTCCTGAAGAGTCCTAGGACTTTAGTAGTACTACCGTCAATCTCTCGTCTACTCCTAATACTCCATTATACTACCTCCCACCAAACGCTTATCTTACCTGTAATTTGTGTTAGAAATTAGGGCTAGGCCCAGGGCTGGCTCCACGGGAAATGGGGATTAAGGTTGGCAATCCTGGGCGGATGAAATTTCCTCGTTGCGGTGGTACTAGTGGTGTGACACAGTGGCAGTTGCATGCCTATGAAAAAAAAAGAAAACGAAACCTGGTTTGTCCTTACTGTAGCATTACAACGGTTACGGTACGATAGAGAATATAGCAGGTGACAGTACACTAGAACAGTGCCACAATGTAGCCTAACAAATGGTAAAGTATTGCAAGTATAACTAGTACTTGCGTTGAATTTATTTGACATTGGCTCCTACTACTACAAGAAATAGTACTGAAGCTGAGTAAGTCTAGAATATATCCTCTTATTCCTTCACCAGCCTGTTGCTATGACCTTATCCTCCCCAGCAAGTGTGTGGAATTATTGATGTCATTTAGTCAGACATCAAGCAAAACCACACAGCCCGGGGGAAGAGGGTTAGGGTTTGGAAAATGGATGGGAATGGGGGTTTCTTTTTGGGTAGGTTTTGTTGAGAGAAGAAAAAAAAAGCACAGCATGGACAAACAATAATTGAAGATAAAGAAATCTTTGGGTACAAACTAAAGCTAACCACATGCAGTCACACTCATAGAAGAAAACAATGGATACTGTATCTGTATTCTGTATGTTGTTGGAGTTGTCCTGTTGAATTTGGTAAGTAAGTTGCATGCAGCAAACAATTCCTCTTATTAGCGGCACTCCTCCATTCCAGCTGACGCTTCGTCCATCAATGTTGGTGACCAGTGACCACTGACAGAAGACACCCTGTCCACTGCCTGCCTGGCGGATGTTGACTGAAACCCGGCCTGTAATTATTGAACGGAAAACAGGAAGTGCTATTACAATACCACTGATAAATAAATATAAGGTATGTACGCTGTGTGGTGCAAAAAGTCACACTTTGATTTTCCTAATAGACAGTACTATATTTTTGAAATTGCGTAATCTGTCTGAGTCACCTTTTTAAGGATAAATAAGTATGGCCAAATTAATTTAGCGGATCTTTCCCCTCAAGCTAGGTGTACTGTAAACTGTGTTTTAGAACAAAATTAGACCTTCCCACCAATGCTCCCACCAAGACCTTTACTAAAGCCAGTCGCAAAAATGTAGAAGACCCCCAATCAGATCTCAAAAAACGAGGCCTAGCGGAAAAATGGTGACAAAACGTACTTTGAAAGTAAAAGTAGGCCCAAATACACCCTTACCCACCGTGGATTGTATTCAAACCACTTGCAAGCAAGCAAAAGTATCCATAGCCAGCATCGCTCCAAGAGTGCTCTAAGACCCCAGAACTCAGTTGCAAAAATCTAGAACACCCCGAAACACATGCAATCCTGCTGCTAGGGCTAACCCTAACGAACCCTAAGTTACAAAAAGTGCCAAAAGGCTTTTCCTTATGGATTTTGTCCAAACCACTTCTATCCGGTATTAGACCTTCCCAGGAATGCCCCAAGAGACCCGCCAACCCACCCGCAAAAAAGCACGCGACAACACCCCCAAACAGCCAAAAAGCAAAATCTCATACTTACAATATCTCTCGGCCTTCGGTCCAAACGCGCTGTGCAGCTAGGTCATCATCATCATAACTCCTGTTTTCCACCACGGATTTCCTGAAAAGCAAATGCAATCAAGATTAGACTGTCGCAGCAGTGCTTCGACAGAGACCCCGCAACCCACCCACAAACACCAGGAAGCCCCCCAAACAGGCCCACGAAAACGCTACATTGAGCAATATGTCAGAAGAAATAGCAAAAAAAAGGCTTTTCCTTATGGATTTTGTCCAAACCACTTCTATCCAGTATTAGACCTTCCCAGGAATGGCCCAAGAGACCCGCCAACCCACCCGCAAAAAAGCACGCGACAACACCCCCAAACATCCAAAAAGCAAAATCTCATACTTACAATATCTCTCGGCCTTCGGTCCAAACGCGCTGTGCAGCTAGGTCATCATCATCATAACTCCTGTTTTCCACCACGGATTTCCTGAAAAGCAAATGCAATCAAGATTAGACTGTCGCAGCAGTGCTTCGACAGAGACCCCGCAACCCACCCACAAACACCAGGAAGCCCCCCAAACAGGCCCACGAAAACGCTACATTGAGCAATATGTCAGAAGAAATAGCAAAAAAAAGGCTTTTCCTTATGGATTTTGTCCAAACCACTTCTATCCGGTATTAGACCTTCCCAGGAATGCCCCAAGAGACCCGCCAACCCACCCGCAAAAAAGCACGCGACAACACCCCCAAACAGCCAAAAAGCAAAATCTCATACTTACAATATCTCTCGGCCTTCGGTCCAAACGCGCTGTGCAGCTAGGTCATCATCATCATAACTCCTGTTTTCCACCACGGATTTCCTGAAAAGCAAATGCAATCAAGATTAGACTGTCGCAGCAGTGCTCCCAGACCCCAAAACTGACCCACAAACACCCGGAACCCCGCCAAAGAGCACCTCAAAGACAAGCAAGTCAGCAAAAACGGCAAGAAATTTCCGCCTCATATTTGGTCCAAAAAACTTTTATCCGTTATTAGAGCTTCACAGCAATGGGCCCAGAGCCGTCAACTCACCCGCAAAGAAGTAGAACACCCCCACAAGTGCTGAGTCTTTCTTCATTGGGCGTAATCCAGCCCTCTGCTTTGAGGGAAATAGGAGGAGGAGGATAGAGGAGCATGTTCTTCTGAACTTGTGAACCTGAGGAATATAGACTGCGGCACCTTCAAATCAATAAGCAAACAAGTGAAGACAGTTCTGCTGATGGGCTTGTTTTTGGGATTAGGTGATTAAAGTTTGAATTAAATTAACTGTGCAAAACAAAGAAAGACAGACACACAGGAATAAAAGTGAATAAGGACGAAAAAGAAAGTTATTGATTCATTGTCTCATTTTCAGGGCTCGGTGTCAGGGAATAAGAAGAAGAATTCGTCATCATACTCTGCCAATTCAGACAGGATGAGGTCAGCGTCACCGAACAGAGAACAAATCCCCTCATCTACGTTGCCGTCCTCCTCGTCTTCATGTGGCGTGCTTTCTCGTACTTTGTAATCTGGTGGTATGAGGTGCTGATTCATCTTGATCATTGTTAGCCTCTCCACATTTTTGGGCGAGAGGCGGCTCCGTTTGGGAGTTACAATGCCACCAGCAGCACTGAAAACACGTTCAGAAGACACACTTGCGAGTGGGCAAGACAAATAGTTTATAGCCAGGTTGGAGAGCTGTGGCCACAATTGTTTTTTCCCATGCCAATACTGCAATGGCTCATCATTAAGAAAGACCTCTGTTGAGTCATTCAGATAGTCCTGCACCATCGACTCAAGGTCCTCAACGGTTCCTCCACTTTGCTTACTTTTTGCTGTGCCTGTGACCTTTTTTCGAGAACCATACCCAAGCAAAGTTAGCCAATCCTCTTCAGCAGCCACTGTTACTCTTGTGTGTGGTGCAGATGATCCGGTTGCCGGTGTCTTTAACGGCTGAGAGGTCACTTGTGCCACAGCCACAGGTGCAGAAGTGGATTTTTTTGACTGGGGATGGCCTGCTGATGCTGATGCTGATGTACTGCCTTCTCCTTCAATATCCTGCCATTCTTTTTCAAACCTCTTGGCTGACCAGGCTAGCCAACGTTTGTACTTTTTAACATCTTCATCAGCAAAAGGAAAGAATGCTTGGCCTGCCTGCGCCTTTTTGTAGCGTGGATCCAGAATAGTAGCACAAATGTAATGCTGTTCTGAGTTGATCTTTTTAAGACGTTCATCACCACGTAGGCGCTCTAATAATTTCTCCGACAAAAGAAAAGGGTCTTTTTTTTTTCATCTTTTTCTAACTCAGAAGACACCGCCTTCAGTTGGTGCTCCAGCATGCACAACAATGGGATAGCTTTTCCCAAATTACAGTCCAAATTACAGTCCTCCTGGCTGACTGCACGCGTGAAGAATTCAAAAGGACGAAGCATGTCTGTCAGGCTTTTAACTATGTCCCATTGCGCCGCACCCATCCGCAGGTCCTTCTGAGCTGTACCCTCTTTTAAGAAATAGTGATCGAGTACCATATACTGCTAATACAGACGCTCAAGCATGTAGAAGGTTGAGTTCCAACGTGTTGCCACCTCCTGGATGAGTGCTTTCACTGGCATTCGACGTTCAAGTAGCAGGCTCCTCAGATGCTTCCGGGCCTTAAAAGAATGGCTGAAATGGTTGCACATTTTGCGGCAGGTGGCCATTACCTCGAACGCTGGACTGTCTTTATCACTCAAGAATTTTTGAACTACATGTAGTGCTGGAACCGCAACTCTGGCAAAATAGAACCGGCTAGGAACCTTCCATTTAGGGCAGAGCTTTGCCACTAATTCTAGAAAACCTACCGTTTCTACAAAAGAAAAAGGGAGAAGGTCCACAGCTAGCATTTTAGCCAGCTTAGTGTTATACAGACGCGTCAGTGGGTGGTTGCGTTCATATGGCACGTCTGAAGAAAACATGGTTCTAATGTTGCCCTGGACCAAGCATTTACGGGATGATAATGACTTCGTTGACCCAATTATGCTCGCTGGTGAACTTTTGCGCGTTGGTGTCTCACTCGCTCCAACACTCTTAGTGTGCCTCACACGGGGTGTGCTGCTGACAGGGGTACTGGGTGTAAGTGAAGTGTTTGACACGTCTTCTTCCTCCTCGTCATCATCAGATGCAATACCAACGTTTTCTTGACTTCCAATTCGGGCTTCCTTGATCGCATCTAGGTGCGCAAACCATTGGACAGTGTGCTGTCTCTCAAGATGACCTCTCTGGCCTCCGGTACCATAGTTGGTACCTGACTTACCACGACTAACTGCAAGCTTACAAAGGGTACAAATGGCGAACTTTTCCCTTTTTGGGCAAACAGTAAAGAAGTCCCAAACTGGGGACTTGAAGTGTCTGTGGGGCCTGGATGAGGCGGCGATACTGGTGGTGGTGGTCATGCTGCTAATGCCAGATGAAGTGGAGGATCTGGATTGCCCAACTTTTGTACGTTGTGCACTTTCACCGCCACTAATTAAGGTCGAGGTGGATGGAGGTCCCTTCTTGTGAGAAAGAAATATGGAAGCGGTACGAGTTGGTGTACTTAACTCCAATGATTGTGGTGTTTCCACTGCCTCCTCGTCGACAACATCATCATCATCACGCTCAGCAGCTTTTCGGGCTAGGGTCAAAATGTCTGTTTGCTGCATGCCCGCTGGGGCTGCAGTGACCTTTATGATGACTGGGTCGTCATTGTCAGAGTCTTCATCAGCAGCAGTATCTGCCACTTCTTGTTGAGCCTCATCATCACACTCCATAACTCTGAGACTTTGGACGAGCTTCCTTTTACGCTTAACTACCTTTGTCAGATCATGTGCCTCACTCTCAGACGGCAGTGGTGCTGGTTCCCAATTTTGATCCGTATCATCAGAAGGAGGTGTGCTTGAAGAAGATGTAGACACCACCCTTGATCTCTTCCTTGCTAGGGGTGTGGAAGACAATGAATGATCATCAGGAGGAGTGTCTTCCTCAAATGATACCTCGCCTTGATTGTCGATTTCCTGATGTGCCCCTACTTCGGGAGGAACAACTATTGTGGGCACTTGTGACCCTCCATGCACCTCTGCTTGCGCATCTCCTTGCGCTGCCTCTCCTTCCACATGTACTTGGGCTTGTACTTGCACATGTGGTTTTTGTTGCGGCTGTGGTTGTTCAACACTCGTCAGATGAGTTACAACAACCTGTGTTGATTGAGGGACATTGCTGCTACTTTCTTGCGATGAGCCAACATCACTGGTCGATGGTGATTGAACAACTAGACTAAGTGCCTCTGCAGCACTGAAGGGCTTGGACTTAAGTTGGCGTGGTGGTGGTGGTGGCACTGAGCCCAATGGAGCGGGGGTGCTGCTCCCAGCTTGGTCCCCAGAAGATCCAGCTGCTGCTGCAGGCATACTTTTTTTTTTACTCCCAAAAAAAGGGGCGGCCGGCACACCAGTCTCCTTGGTAACTTGCTTCTTCTGCTCCTTACTGGCAACTTTCTTGCTAGAGGAGCTACGGGTAACTTTTTTTGGGGCCATCTTCTTCAGAACAGCAGGCAGCAGTTGCACGAGTTGCAGAGTTGTCTGTGTCCAGACGTGACGTCGCGTGACGTTATGCTGCACACACACACCGCTGCAGGACTTCTTCCTGGCACTGGTGGTTCTCTAGAGTCTTGTGCACCTAAAAGCAATGGAAGAAAGAGGAACATCAGTTCAGTTATACACCCCAAAAAATGGAAAAACACAGAAAAATAAGCACAATCCCATGCCATCCATGATGTTTACATTCAAGACACCACACAGAAAGACTAGGCCCATGCAACACTGAGTCACTACCCCTGGGGATAATGGAGGAAAAGTAGGCAAAATAAGTGCAGGCCTCAGACACTGCCTCTCTTCAAAATGGCACCTTGCACCCCAAGCACATGTTGCCTGTACCAGCCAGCACTCAAGATGGCCACCACCACCACCCACATGGCCAGTCCACATCAACAGTACACCCCAAAAAACAGAAAAACACTGAAAAATCACCACAATCCAATGCCATCCAGGATGTTTACCTTAAAGAGAGTGAGACCCCACAGGCACACTCAGTCCATGCACCACTACCCCTGGGCAAAAGGCCACACCAGCAGCCCCCAAAAAACGACAAAAAACACAAAAAACAGCACAATCCCAGCCCATCCATGGCCTCAATGGTGTTTAAATTCAAGAGGACACCCCACAGAAAGACTGGGCCCATGCAACACTCACCTCCCCTGGGCAAAGGGCCCCACCAGCAGCCCCAAAAAACGACAAAAACCACAAAATTCAGCACAATCCTAGCCCATCCATGCCCTCAATGGTGTTTAAATTCAAGAAGACACCCCACAGAAAGACTAGGCCCATGCAACACTCACTACCCCTGGGGATAATGGATGAAAAGTAGGCAAAATAGGTGCAGGCCTCAGACACTGCCTCTCTTCAAAATGGCCCCTTGCACCCCAAGCACATGTTGCCTGTACCAGCCAGCACTCAAGATGGCCACCACCACCACCCACATGGCCAGTCCACATCAACAGTACACCCCATAAAAACAGAAAAAAAACCAAAAATCACCACAATCCAATGCCATCCAGGATGTTTACATTAAAGAGAGTGAGACCACACCACAGGCACACTCAGTTCAAGCACCACTACCCCTGGGCAAAAGGCCACACCAGCAGCCCCAAAAAAACGACAAAAACACAAAAATTAGCACAATCCCAGCCCATCCATGGCCTCAATGGTGTTTACATTCAAGAAGACACCCCACAGAAAGACTAGGCCCATGCAACACTCACCACCCCTGGGCAAAGGGCCCCACCAGCAGCCCCAAAAAAACGACAAAAACAACAAAAATCAGCACAATCCCAGCCCATCCATGGCCTCAATGGTGTTTAAATTCAACAAAACATTTGTATCATGCACCCATAACCAACACTGGTCCTACTGGATACTGTGGCTACCCACAATATATTTTATTTAATGTTCTGAAAAAGTTCCAAAATTGTAGTTGCAGCAACTGTAATGCCCTAAAAAACTTACTTGTGAAAGTTGATTTCTAATCCAAAAGTGATCCAAAGAAAGTCAAAAAGGCCTCAAATCCAAATATCCAGCAGCACCCACAAAAAGTAATCCTTCCAGGTCAAGGTCCAAATGAAAGTGACCAGCACATGAAGAAAGCACTGGGAGGAGCCTGCTGGACAGGAACAGGAAGTTGGAGACTGTGGGGCACTTCCTTCCTCCCCCCCCCAAAAATGGACTCCTTGCAAAAAAAAAGGCCATGCAAATGTCAACCTGAGGAGTGAATCTGATAAAAATCATCATTTTCTGAAGGTTTATCCTGTTTGCTGGTGGATTTCTTGTGCAGAATTGCAAAATCTCTATTTCGCGAGTGCGAGATTGTTCCTTTCCGCCGCAACTACGTGTTCGCAATTGCGAACTCTCGCGAGGCGTGCTGTGCAAGGTGGCAAGCCGCGATTACGTATTCGCGGGCGCCAAACTCCCGCGGGATCCCGCAGCAAGATCCAAAATGGCGCAGCAGTAGCAAAATATGATCGAGAAAAACAACTCGTCAAACGCTGAATGACGGAAAGTGAACGCCGTGCGCCGCGCGCCGCAATATTGTATCACCAAGCAAAAAATCCGCCGCGAGCGAATTCACGGATTTTCGACAAATTCGCGAGAGTTCGCGGATTGCGAATTTGCCGAAAATCCGAAAAATCCGCGATCGGAGCGGATTTTACGCCCATGCTTAGACGCAGCCCACCCGCACCTCACCCCAGGCTACTACACCTAGACACAGAACGCTTCCTGTTGCATGTATTTATTATCAACACGCGGCAAGGCATTTTATGCAAACAAATTAAAGCACGCTGCCTCGGGCTGGCAGATATCACGTTCTCTTAGCCAGGATAAACAACAACCCATCTCTTCTGATACATACAAGCGATGCCTGTAGAGGCGAACTATTTCAAAGGAGCGACGCGGGACAGGATCCCTGCTCAACACTTCCCAGCCTCGTTATATCTGTGCCACCAGTTTAAAACAACTTCATACATCCATAGCGCCCCCACCTGCGTAAGCAGGGGCGGGCAATCAATGCTGTTCGTGTCGAAAAACATTTAATCGGTCGTTGAGGACTCTTTTGACTTTGATCGGAGATGCTCACAAACACCACTGCTTAAAGGTTAGCAAAATGGAGCATTGTGGGAGGGGAATAGCAATTTAGTCAGCGACGAGGAACACAATGTAGCTGAGAGCAATCACAAAGTTGAATGCAACACACCACACTGCCCCTCCCCTGCCCGCCTCTCTGCCCCACCGAAACTCCCTCCACGGGCCGCGGCTGGATTGTTCCCATGAGGCACAGGGTCAAGACCGATTTGCATATGGCCATGTCTGAACTGGGGTGGCTTGGTGAGCAAAATAACAATGGATTAAACCCAGATCTGTGACTGGGGGTGAATGTTTTGCCATTGTGCAACATTCCGTCCATCATCTTGTGTGTTTTGCTGTTCACCCTATGTTGGAAGGGTATGCCCAGACGTGGGTCCCGTACTCACTAGGCCACTGGAGTCAAGCTATCCTGGCTGATGACGGCTGATAGCCAGAAACCGGTCCTAGGATGCTTGATTCCGGTCCAGGGAAGACATGGCTTGGCAGTTCGGGCTGGACTGTTCCCATGAGGCACAGGGTCAAGACTGATTTGCATATGGCGATATCTGAACTGGGGTGGCTTGGTGAGCAAAATAACGATGCATTCACCCCCATATCTGTGACTGGGGGTGAATGTTTTGCCATTGTGCAACAGTCCGTCCATCATCTTGTGTATTTTGCTGTGCTGAAGAACAATCATCTGTGGAACTGCTGTCATTGTGATCAAGAAAAAGTACCAAGTACTCACCAGAGTGCCGAGTGAGTCACACTGTGAGAAGAGATCTACAGCGAGGCACCTGGAAGAGGGTCACAGATGGAAGTCTCTGCTCCTGCCATGACATTCCGAGCAACACCCAGCTCCCTTGAAGACAACCATGTCCTGCCTGGAAGTTCCCTGCTCATCGGTGAGTTCCTATGCTATGAGAGGGCCAAATGAGGCTTCTAAGTATGAAGTGGGTGAGAGACTTAAGGGAAACGCATGTGATGTAATAATGCATAGCCATTACTTCGCATACCATTACATCGCATGTGGTTTTACAACACATGCGATGTAGTGATTATCCATGTCGTTGTGAGGAAACTGAGGCTGTTTCCTCAAAATGACGCGCACCACCCTCAGACAACATTGGAAGCAGGAGAGAGGAACCACGAGGAGAGTGAGGTAAGGGGGATTGCGCTTGGAGTGGGGGTTACTTTTGTTGTAGTGTTGTAATGTTTGTGTAGTGTTGTGTAGTGTAGTGTTTTAGGGTTTAGGGTAGGGTTGGGGGTCGTGCAGGGTAGTGTTTCAGTGTAGGGTCCGGTCTGGGGGTAGGGGCAGGGTCATGCTGGGGGTAGTGTTTTAGGGTTTAGGGTAGTGCTGTAGTGTTGGTGTAGTGTAGTGTTTTAAGGTTTAGGGTAGTGTTGTAGTGTTTGTGTAGTGTAGTGTTTTAGGGTTTAGGGTAGTGTTATAGTGTTGGTGTAGTGTAGTGTTTTAGGGTTTAGGGTAGTGCTGTAGTGTTGGTGTAGTGTAGTGTTTTAAGGTTTAGGGTAATATTGTAGTGTTTGTGCAGTGTATTGTTTTAGGGTTTAGGGTAGTGTTGTAGTGTTGCTATTGTGTAGTGTTTTAGGGTTTTGGATAGTGTTGTAGTGTTGGTGTAGTGTAGTATTTTAGGGTTTAGGGTAGTGTTGTAGTATTTGTGTAGTGTAGCTTTTTAGGGTTTAGGGTAGTGTTTGTGTAGTGTAGTGTTTTAGGGTACTGTCGGGGGGGTCGTGCAGGGTAGTGTTTCAGTGTAGGGGCCGGATTAGGGGTAGGGGTAGAGTTGTGCTGGGGGTAGTGTTTTAGGGTTTAGGGTAGTGTTGTAGTATTTGTGTAGCGTAGTGTTTTAGGGTTTAGGTTAGTGTTGTAGTGTTTGTGTAGTGTAGTGTTTTAGGGTTTAGGGTAGTGTTGTGTAGTGTTTTAGGGTTTAGGGTAGTGTTGTAGTGTTGGTGTAGTGTAGTGTTTTAGGGTTAAGGGTAGTGTTGTAGTGTTGGTGTAGTGTAGTGTTTTAGTGTTTAGGGTAGTGTTGTAGTGTTTGTGTAGTGTAGTGTTTTAGGGTTTAGGGTAGTGTTGTAGTGTGTGTGTAGTGTAGTGTTTTAGGGTTTAGGGTAGTGTTTGTGTAGTGTAGTGTTTTAGGGTAGTGACGGGGGTCCTGCAGGGTAGTGTAGTGTTATTGTAGGGAGAGGACTGGGGGTCCCGGGGGGGTTGTGCAGGGGTACTTTATTAGTGGTTAGGGTAGGGTAGAGTAGAGTCACTTACCTTGCAAACTTTTACCATGAGTAAAGCTTTACCACGTATGCCTTTGAGTTGTAACGGCATGCGTGGTAAAAGCATAGTCGTGGTAAAATTTTGCGATGTAATGGCATGTCGATGTCATTGACATCGTGTAGTAATACCCGCATTGTAATGGCACACGTGGTATTGGTATGCGATGTAAATGACATACATCCGAGACTTAAAGAATGAGCTGCACCCATGGGCAGTACCATGAACTCTGGACTGGGGCCGGAGGAGTTAGATGAACCCATAGAAAGGAAGGTACCAATAAAAGACCAGGTGGAGGGGTAGCTGAGCTTGCCAGAAAAGGCTCCTAAAAGCATAAAGGCTCACACGCATAAATTGTGTATTGTTACATTATTGTATATGTAGTAGAATTCAAGGTTTTCTGTTTAATAAAGCACTTGTCTTTCATACAAAGAGAAGCCTTTGATTGGACACTGATCTTACCACTCTGCTTGGGGGTGAAGGGTTTGGGGAGGTGTCTATCACTGAGTCAGAGTATCCCCAAACTAACCTCCCTGAGAAGCCTATTCTTCCACACGGAAAAAGCTAGATCATAAATTAACATTGGGGGAGCATGCCACTACTACTGCTGGGGCCTGCTTTCACATACTCAGTCTCCTTCGAAGAGTCTTTCCTCTCCTGCCACTCTTCACATGGAAAGCCTTGATCCAAGCATTGGTCTTAAGCCGCCTGGACTACTGCAACGCTTTGCTGATTTCAGCCAATGAAACCTCCTTAAACAAATTACTGGTAGTCCAGATCACGGTGGCCCGCTTGGTGACCAATGCCCCTCCTAGAACAGCCTCTCTTCCTCTACTCCAAAAACGACACTGGCTTCCGGTGCGGAAGAGGATTAAATTCAAGATCTGTTGTATGGTTTACAAATCTCTGTACAACCTGGGTCCTAGCTATCTGACAGATAATTTGGACAGATATATGCCATCTAGGCCCCTTCCGTCAGGATCCAAAGCTCTCCTCCATATCACTCGCTTTAAACAAGCTTGCATGGGTGGTAAAGCTTTCTCCCACCTTGCTCGCCTTTACTAGAACCAACTCCCTATTCACTTGAGTCAATGCACTAACTTTCTGGTTTTTAGAAAGCTGCTGAAAACCACACTGTTCTTATTCATCTCTCCTTGGTTGGTAATGGCCGTTATAGCGCGGAGATACCCCTGTTTTGGTGATTAGGACGCTTTTTAAATAAATAAATAAATATCCCTGGATACCTGCTACTTTTAATAGTGTTTTCTTCCCTTTCCCACCTTTGAATGGGATTTACTCCTTTGTGTTCTAAATCTTTATTATTTATTTTGCAAACAAAATGCAATTTTAAAGACAATAACATTAATCACACAATTGTAATAGATAAATAAATAGATGCATATGATATTATTATGTCTTTTAGATATTGAAAAAGAGCAAGTTCATTTTAGTACATGCTAAGAGGGAAATGTACTCCTTTTCTTGATAGGAATAAGTCTCCAGCCATTTTTCGGGTGGGACGATCAGCAAACATTAGGGACATTTCTGCTGAATCCCAGCAATCAGAAGTAGACTAACTTACATGGAATTCTCAGTGTGAATAAATCAATTTCCGAGTGCCAGTGGCGTAGCTAGACCTACTGCCACTCGGGGCAGACACTAACTTTGCTGCCCGGTGCAGGTAAGAGCGGGGGTGGCAGCCTGCGGATGACTTGTTCCGGGGGAAGGTCTGGTGGCCGACAGGAAACATGTTCTCGGGGGTGAGGGGAGGGTGGTAGTCGACGGATACAACTTGCTCACTTCCGCCACCCCCAAAAACAGTGCCGTCCAGGGCAGACTGCCATCCCCTCCCCCCGCCCCCCAGCTATGCCACTGATGAGTGCAAAATCAATGCTTCAGAATTTGAAAATAGATTTTGAACTTGTAATTTGAGCAACTTGCATATATTTACTCTCACAAATAGCTTAAGAAATGTGCCAAGACACTGATGCAATGTCCGCCCAACTTAAAAGGGAACTTACTGAGCTGGGATTGGTAGACACTTGGGGCCAGATGTAGGTCGCCCAATCCCGGTCGTTAACAGCCGAAATTACCACCGTTTACCGCATTACCGAATTTCAGCTGTTACCGACTGGTATTGGGCTTTTTAGATGTAGGTGGCATTTTTGTAGAATTCGGTATTTTACTGAATCGGTAATTTAAGGATTCGGTAAAATACCGAATTCTTAACATACCGATTCGGTAAATGACTGAATCCAGGATGTAGGGAGCACTCAAGTTAGTGCATTCCTCAGTTAAGGATTTGTTATTTACCACCAACTACAAGTTGGTGGTAAATAATGAAAACCTTTGAAAAAGCATTATTTTTGCTTTTCCAACAGTGCCATGTATGTCTGCAACATGTGCACCCATACACAATTAAGGGTGCAACAGGGTGTTAAAGTGACACCCTGACACCCTTCAATGTTTTCCCCCTTTTACCGAATCAGTATTTACCGATTCGGTAATTGACATTCATTCCTATGGGCCTGCAGGCCCATAGGAATGAATGTCAATTACCGAATCAGTAAATACCGATTCGGTAAATACTGAATTTTACAGATTCGGTAAAATTTATCGAAAAATTACCTACATACTACTTACCTATTCTTAAATACCGAATCGGTATGATTCGGTATTTAAGAATAGGTAAATAGTATTTACCTACATCTGGACCTTGGTGTTATATGCATTCTGACACAAGGGAATCTGCTGTATTCTCTGACATTTTGATTTCTGATCATGCACATATGGCACTGGTCTTGGCCAATATCACCTCTTCTCGGTGGGGCATCCCGCACTGACGTTATCCCCCAAGGCTAGTCAGAGACCCTGTGGGCAGAAAAGAAGTCAAAATGCTATAGTAGGATACTTTGAGCTAAATTCCCTCCCAGAAACGCCCCCTATATACTCGGGGTTGGTTTCTAGACCATGAGCAGAGGTGTAATTTCGACTATCTCCATAACTTGAGCAAGGGACTCTTGAATGCTAGAGGCAGGCCTCTAGGCAGAGATTAAAGCCCTTGAATGATTTGACAAGACTCCTCCGACCAGATGCAGCAAATTTAAGTTTGCGACTCTGTGGGAACAATTACGAGCTCACAGAACTAATAAAACTGAGAGCTCCCTCATAGCCCTGAAACAGAAATACTGCAAGGGGAGATAAAGTTGGCTCATTACTTGCTTGAAAGTTGTGCCCCAATGTTCTAAAACCCACATCTTCAACAAACGGACAGGAGACATAACCTTGGTGACTACTTAAGGAGCCAAACAGCAAGCTTTCCACAACCATTACCAAACACTTTACACGCAGGAAGATATCCCCCAGGCCCTGATAGACGCTTACCTAAGAGAATCCGATTGGGCTCCAGTTGACCCTCTTCATGCCCAGCTCCTAGATTCCCTCATCACATTAGCGGAACTCCACCAGGCCCTCAGAGAGCTGCCAATCAATAAAACTCTGGGCCCGATGGTCATCTTTTACAGAATGTTCCTTTACCACCTCCAGGGTCGCATGTTGACACAATTCAATTCATTTAACTTAGACACTGGGCTCACTCCTACCCTTGCTGCAGCTGAAATTACCCTTACACCAGAGCCAGACAAGAACCCTACATTATGCTCATCATACTGCCACCCAACCCTCCTAAGCTCATACGCAAAGATCTTCAAGAAAAATCTTGGCAAATAGGCTTCAATTGCACCTCTTATCTGGTTGGAATAATTTGTAATCGGCAGGGTGCGGACAATATACGACGGATTGCTCAACTTGTTGAAAAGTCCCATCATTGCAATAGCCCAGGCGGCCTCCTCTCGCTAGACACGGAGAAGGCATTAGACAGAGTAAGCTGGACCTATCTTTGAACTGTTCTGGGCAAAGTTGGCTTAGGCCCTGGATTGCTAGCCAAAGTCATGGCATCTGATGCAGCCTAGATAGCCCCCATTCATTTCAACGGACATCCCACAAGACCCATCACAATCACCAGGGGCACCCTTTAGGGGTGCCAGCCATCATCCCTACTTTTCGCTCTGGTAATTGAACCCTAAGCTATCACCATCCGCCACACTGTTGCCATCGTCAGTAATCCCTTTGGCGGACAATCCCACAAAATCAGTCTCTTTACTGACGATTTGCTACTTACTCCTGCTACCTATTTACTCACAGTTGTCCACTGCTTCATTGCCTTTGAAGCAGTGTCAAACTTCAATGTAAATATGACAAAACCCCACGCACTGAAACGTATTTTACCCCGGCAGCACCTGTCAACATTACAAGCTCTACCTCCCTCCCAATGGGCATCACACTCAATGCGATACCTAGGCCTCTATCTAACCCCAATATTGCTTTCTTGGACACAAGCTCACTGGCCAAAGTACAGGCAATCCATTTTAGAAACCACAGCCACTAGAAGCTATACATATCATGGCTGGGTCGAATAAATGTTATAAAAATGAATGTCCTCCCCAGAATACTTTACATTTTACAAACCATACCAACTTCCATCTCCTCTAATGACATCATGTGCCTCCAATGTAATATACAAACTTTAATCTGTGGAGGTAAACTACCCAGGATCTTCAACTCTTTGCTAATGCTTCCTAGGGATAGAGGAACTGGTCTGCCCTACCTTACCCTAATACTAAAGGGTGGGTCATCTCCGCTTTATATCTGAATGTGTTGTACACAAAAGCGACAAAAACTGGTTTCATATGGATCTTGCAATGGCCTGTCACCTGTTGTGTGACTTAGCCTGGCTCCCTAAGCAAGCCCGGCCTGGAAGCTTACACATTGCTACCCCCATCAGAACAGTCCTTGAGATTTGGGAAAAACTAGCCCTCAAGAGGGTCTCACTACCTTCCCGTCTCCCAACACACCGATTGACTGAAGCCCTGATTTTACTCCAGCCCTCCAACTCCACACATTTTTTTATTGGGAATCCGGCAAGTGTAAAACTCTACATGACCTCTTTTTAGGTGCCATATCAAGTCATTTGAGCAATGCAAACTATTCTTCAAGATCCCTGAGGCATTCCCTCTCCAATACTGCCAACTCCGTCATTGGGCACTTCACCCCCTCAAGGTTCAGGGAGCCACAAGGACTTTGACACCCTTTCAGAAGCTAGTCAGGGCTTTTGATGGCTCCCGAAGGCTCATATCCAAAACTTATCAAGTCCTCCAGCACTAAACGTCTTCCTGCACCCACTACTACAAAACGTAATGGCTCCCTAGCACCACCAAGGGCATCCCACAAAAACAATGTGAAACCCTCTTGCACGATATACCTAAGTTATACAAAAGTATGCCCCAGTGAGAGGCAGCGTATAAAATCATGGTACAATGATACCTCATGCTGACACGCTTGCTTGCAATCTTTCCCATGCATCTATCACCTGCTGGCGCGGTGCATTGGCAGCAGGAGACTTTCACCACATCTAGTGTTCTTGATCCCTTATCACTACATAGAAGAAGATTCTTGGGCATGTAAAATGCACAGTAGGATTCCCAATCCCTGACTTCTATCTCACTGTCATATTAGGCGTACGTCCCCTTACCCTTGAGGCTACGATGCATGCAGACTGGCGACTTATCAATCATATGTTAGGTACTGCAATGCAGCTTATAGCCCATGCTTGGAAGAAACTCGCAACCCCTCCTATAGCCCTTTTGTTCACGCACCTATGGAAAGTATTAGCAATGGAGAAGTTATCCCACAAACTGGCTCACGCTCATATAAATTGCATGTGTCTGGGAGCCGTTGATTGACTAACTCTCCCGCAATCAGCATACCTGCTTCTCCCCCTCAAGCTCAAAGCGCTACAACTCTCTGAATAAGGACCTCCTTCTTCAATATGAGTGTAACTTTGGTACTGGACCTTTAACCGCTGCCCAACTCTGGGGATGTTCTGACTCACACATCTCAGATGCAGTGTTGTGGTCTTGCTCTAGTGGATGTGCTATGATCTGGTACTTGTTGCTTTCCTTTTGTTATTAGTTGTTCTAGAACATGCACACTTGCTGGTTGCCCATACCTGTCACGTGTTCCACTTCAGCTGCCCCTACTCCAATGTCCTAGCATTCTGGTAGTGCTGATTACTACTGTGATATGATCTGTGTCAGTGTTATGGAATCGACTTTGAAACCGTGTCATGCTTTACTTCATGATAAAACTTTAATAAGCAGAACTCTAGTAGAAAAAGAAATGAGGCACTTTGACTCGAAAACATCAACTGGCAATACATCCAACGTATATAAAAATCTCCCCATAAAATATTTCAAATACACCGAAGCATAGTATAAAGCACTTTCCACCCACTATGCTGTGACTGGAGATCTATCGTTAAATGAACCAGCTCTGCAACAAGTGGTGCGAGGCATTTTCTTGGGATCCCAAAGCAGGCAAGGTTTAGTGAACATCACTTATAATCATCTGAGGTTGTTTACCATTGATGTATTTGAGCACAATATTCGTGCAACACAATAGTAGATCAACAAGATGACAACCCAGTCAGTTCTTTACTTTGAAAGTAAAGGATTTGTAATATAGACAAGTATGGAATACTGGATACAAAAGTAGCCTGTTAACAAAAGACAGAAATCTTCCTGCCTAAAGATTTAGATTCAAACAGCAAAATAGCTCCTAATTAGGAAGAACTATAGGTACAGATAACATTTAGGCTTATAGCCCATGTTAGTCTACACAAGATGTCTGTGAAGCACCTGTGAGACATGACAGAGCAACAAAAGACAAAACCATCTTATCCAACATTAAGGGACCGAAATGCAGTAGTATTTTCACAGGTACATTGCAAAGTATAAGGTAATGGTCTTTGGGTTTCAGTTTCATAGACTTGGTTTTGTTGGGTTTCTAATCATTTTTTTGAATGAGGTTTCAATATGCATTAATTTGGAAGTAACACACCCACAATCAAATCTTGCACTGACCCACCAACTCAAAGAATGAAGTGCCTGCTCCAAGCTTGACAGAAAATCAGTCTACTTTTAGTGGTTTGTAATGACATCTGGTAAGGCGGCCATAGTCTGGCTTCTGGTGCTTGGGTACCGTCCACTGGATTACAAAGGTCCTGTGGTCACTAGATTACTAGTTGGGGATGTGTTAGTCAGACTTTTATTCCAACTTAAGTTTCCTTTTGAGGTGAAGAGCAGTTCAGAAGCATGTATGTCAAACACTATCGGTTGCTGTCACAAAATTCCAATGGCAGAATACCCACTAGCTGACGGCGCTCATTACAGGCAGTGATGACACTAATCTTCAAAAACCACAAAACCCTGTCTTATGGGCGTAAATTATGTCAGTATGCCTAGCAAAAGACAAGTCTCAAATCAGTGATCACTGTTGCACTCCCCTATCCACTATCGTTTTTTCAGGGGTATCTTACTGCAATACGTCCGATACCTTAAAAAATATATTTTTTTTAATTATTATATTGGCCAACGTCTCTTGACAGTCACATAGAACAACACAGGATGTCTGAAACCTTAATCTACACAGTGCATCCACCAAATGAAATTGGAACTTTGCAAAAAGATTTTTTGCAAAAATATGTGTGACGAAAAGAATGTCACCTCACGGGAACACCACCCTCGGGGTAACAAAAACAACCCAGAAGTGAAAAGTGCGCAATAGCAGAAACTGTAACTCTGCTCGTGACAGGCAATAGGTAATGGTATGCGATGGTAGCTACCAGCCTTTTTAATTCAACAGATCACGCCTGTTAATTAGGAATAACGTTGTGAAGAGGTGTGCCTGTTGATTTTAATCACTTTTTTGTCACGAGCAGAGATACAGTTTCTGCTATTGCGCACTTTTCACTTCTTGGTTGTTTTTGTTTGGACACATTCTTGTTTCTTTTTTCGAACTGATTGACGACCAGTGATGAGAAAAGGGGCCCAGTCTGGTGAGTACTTGCCAGTTACCCCGAGGGTGGTGTTCCCGTGAGGTGTCTTTCTTTTAGCCACACATTTTTTTGCAAAAATTATTTTATCTTCCTTAGATGTAGAGAAAATATTGAACACTATACTGGTCATAGTGTTCAGTACTAAGCATCAGGCCTGGTTCATAAAAGGATCCACAATATACAAATCTTGGGGGCTGCTGCCAAACCGTGAGGTGAACTTCTTTGGCATGTTTCATTGTAGCTCTTCGTGAGCTGGTAGGAACTGGCTCAGGTGGAGTTTTAGCCATGCACAGGAGGCCATATGCTTTAGGAGTCCTGGGTGCAGCTAGGTGTAGATTTGAATTTGGTACCTGAACTGAGCGGCAGGTGTATCATGAGCTTTTGCAGCTGACTCACTCCTATTGCTTCTAAATCTGATTTCTTGCTCTTTAAAATGAAATATTTGTGCAGAGGCCAGACATTAGCAGAAAATGGTATGGGGAAGAAAAACACGAGCCGTATTGAAAACAGCTGGAGGCAGACATCACAGTGGTGTACATTGCGTAGTTGCCTATAATGAGAATGGAGAGTATCATGGGTATGTTTTTTCTCAATACGCTCAAATATCCCTAAAAAAGCAAATCAGCAAAATATCTGAATCTAATCATTTGTAAAACCATTTCCTGCATATTATTATATTATAAAATCTTCAGAACTTTTACCTTTGAGTATTGGGAGTGAATCAAGTGCCCTGAGTTCTAAAACGTAACAAAAAAACATAAAATGGTTACTTCACCATACATAACTAATGGCACTTTGTGGCTTGACTTTAAAGACACCAGATAAGTCCAAAGAGAACAAAGAAGCACATTTCAAGGAAAAAATGACTTTATGGAAACAGAAAAGGACTTAAGTGGGGTCAGTTAAATCTCTACAGCCCTTTCCTCATCTGCTAGAGAAACATATTCGAGAGGTAACTCCAGTTCAAGGAAGAAATCTAAGAAAAGTGGTTGCAAACAACCCCAGGGGTGGGAAACATCTGGCATGAAAAAAAGTATCTAACATACACCAACCACCCTTGCAACAAAGAGAACACTAGAGCTCGACTTGCTTTGTACGTCTCTCCCACTCACATGACAGCCTCCGCAGCACACAAGCTCTGCCAATTGCTGCCATCCACTGTAAACGCCTAATCCTTTCTGTCGGATTCAGGTAGTTTGTGCAGTGATGTTTTCCGATTGAATAATTCCAGCATTTGCTTGTAAGATATTATGGTCTGATCCTCTGTGCTGATTTTGGTGTGTGTGTTGATGTTAAGCAAAATCAAGTTTTGGAGGTTGATGTATTGACTCCAGGATCTGTAATTGCAAGCTAATTTGTGCCTTAAAGGAAATGTCTTTAAACTGCCCATTACCTCAGAGTTACTGGCGGTAATTACTTTCCCTCAGCTGACAGTTTACCTCTAAAAATCTGTAGATCCTTCCATGGTTACCACTGCTGTCGTTTTTTAGCACATATGAGTTATTACGAAAATAATTTTGATCCTTGTTCCCTGCATCTGAAGTTAGAAACCTTATTTTATTAGGCTGACAAGGATTATGGTCATTTCAGCTGGGCAAACAGTTTCTATCTTTGCTATTTGTGGATTTCATGATAGCTTAATATGTTTGTGGAAATGGCACAAATAGGAGAAGCTTTGTGGAACCTTTTTGATCTTATGTACAGCCAAGTTCAATCTGCTGTGGGTCCTCTGTAGGACTAAGTAAGAACTGTGATACTTGACAAAAGATTTGTTTTTTGTGAAACAAAATATTTTTCTTTAAATCTGAAAAATCCTGAAAAAAATACAGTTAAAAGAAGGATATGCTTATGAAACTAATCTGAACAAGCACTTACAAAGCCACTAGGTTTCGTCTTGTTGACCTGTTTGCTTTGGCGGTGCTGTGCGACATTGCCAAAAAAATAAAAAGATGGAGAGAAAAAGCGATGCGTCTGCTGCTGTCAGCCATGTGACTCTATAGGCACATACATATATATCACCATGCACGTGCACATCTGCGGAACAACTTGGGTGCCATTTTCTTCTGTTTTTATTTATTGATCTAGGATTGCGAATCCCACTTAAATGATAAATGAAAACAAGACATGGCATTTGCGAAAAAGAGCTTATCATTTAGTGCAGGGGCCTGCCAAAAAATAAATTAAAAATAAATTACTGTGGTGGTGGTGGTGGTAAACAATGGGGATTGTGAGAGAGGCGAGGGAGCAATGGAGGTACACCAAAGCGCAATAAGCATCGTGGAGCGGTCCAGCAGCAAATGGTATCTTCCGCACCTTCACAAAAAAATAACAAATAAAGCGATTGGTAGTTAAGCTAAGGAGAAGGGAGTTGGGGTGGCGGGTGAAGGGCAAGCAATGGGTGGGGTAAGTGTTTGTGGGGAAACAGCATAACACAAATGAGCAAGGAAAAACAAGCAAGCTCATGCAGTGATTAATGAAAAAAAACATTTGTACCATAAATGTTATGTTATGGCTGCCACCCGACCTTTGCAAGTGGAAGCGTGGAACCTGGGCCAACAGTTGAGATGTAGAGCGCAGTTGTCTTGCAGGGATATAAAAGGAGAAGCACTTCCGAAGATAGCTTGGCCCTTAGGCATAAAGGGAGCGATGAGATATAACTAAGACTTTGAATTTGACCCGCTCTGTTACGGGTAACCAGTGAAGGGCTAGAAGATGATGTCTCACGCTGCTAAATGTGAGCAGTGGAAGGATACAAGTCAGCCAATCATGAAAAAGAAAACATGAGTACCGTAAATGTGAGCGTGGAAGGATACAAGCCAGCCAATCATAAGAGGCCAGGGGTGACAGCACAAGAAGAAGGCAGCCAACAAATAAGAAGCAAGCAAATAAGAGTGACAATAACACCGCCCAATGTAAGAAATGGGAAGGCTGTAAGCCACTGAAAGTTTCTGGTATGGTACACAAGAAGCTTTACTCTATACACAGCTAGAAGTTGCTCACAGCTTCAAGAAGGAGGCCCAATGAATTTATATTCTCTCTGTGCCTCCTGCCTTTCACTTGAATGGTAGCACGTACCTGTCTTCATTAGACAACAGTACAATCTGTTATATTTGAATAAAAACTGAAAGGTTGCCTTGGCACCTGCAGGCTATCTAGACAAACTCTCTGATGCTCCACTTTGTATCCTACCAAGACCATAAGGGTTAGCGTGGTGTAAGAATGAAATCTCTCTCGTTTGACAGAGTGAGATGATGAAAGTAAAAAAATGCATACATGTAGGACTGGTTCACTGTCTGATCTGTTTATTATGAAAGTGAGTGAGGTGTTACTTTTTGATTCTATTCCTCTGCTTTGACAGTACATGAGATGATTAAAGTTTAGAGTGTAGATGTATATTTTTTAAACTGTGTGTGTGTATATATTGGCATGACAATGGAAGTGATGGGTCATAGCTGTCTATTATTTTACTTCTTTGAGACCTTTCATCATTTGAAAGACGTATCGCTAACTTGCCCCCACCACTGACTTTGTTTTTTACGATTTGTTTAGAGTGGGTAAGTCATAAACTCCCTCAAATGCTGGTATTAGGTACTATTTTCCCAGTGGATCTAGTGTGACCAGCTGGGTTTGCTATCTTAGGAAAGCCCCTAACTCCAACTGAGATCCAGGCTAATGATCTGAATACTGATTACTTATCGGTAATCTTCATTCCTCCCATAATACTATTGCTAAACCTGGCAAAGGTCTGCAAAACCACACTTCAGGTAACAAGTTAAATGGGAGGGAACGGAGGGAAGATGAACTGAGACGAGGAACACTTGCAACTGGAGTAATGAAGATTACTGACAAGTAATCAGATCATTACATACCATTCTCCTTGTCACAGTCCTGACTAACTATGGATATACCAAGCATTATCCTAATTTGATTTACATAGATTCACAGTTAAGACAAAATTAGTTAATTGCTGAACTCAAAATTTTGTAAACTACATTTTGAAGAAACTGATACAGAATGTAAGAAATCTTATTAAAAATACCAGGGCTTTGAGAATTTACATAAGTCTATAACGTTTTACAGCCATGTTAGGAGACGTTCATGAAGCAGATCAACATATTTCTCCAGCAACCACTTTCAATTCTGCACAAGAAGCTGACATTCTTCTTGTGGAATGTGCTTTAAACACCTGAAGGTGTAGACTGCCCTGCAACCTCATAAGCAGAAATATTAGCAAACATGACCCATCTACTTGAAGTAGCAATACATGGCTTCTTCCCATTCCTCCACCCAAAAGTGTCAAATTACTCTAGTCTTCCATTAGAAGTATTTAAAGCTCGACCCACATCTTAGGTATTTAGACATTCTTCTCCCCACCCCAGGTTTTCGGATAACAGTGTCAGAAAACAATTTAAAGTAAGGATCATCTATAAACAGAACTCAAATTTCCCCAAAACATCCAGCAGACATGATTGCCATCATAAAGGTAATTTGTGCCATCAGAAAGTAGACCTGTTCTCTAAATGCATACGTAAAGCTCACTGATAGCCAGGTAAGACTAGTGGAAGGTCCTGTGTCGGTAATGGTGAATGGACTACCAGATGCTTCAGTTTAAAACTGAACAACAAACAGCCAGCCAGTTCTTCTGCATGTGTAAAACATTTTCCATGGTCTCTAAAAATCTGAATGACTACCGATTCACCCCTTCAGGTGGACGTAGATATGTTTTTTCTTGAAGCTGTCTCTTGGAACATTTAGGACCTTAAAAGGATCATACGAAACCAGGTGTAGCCCATTATATTGACATAATATTGATAAAATGCCCCCATATCTGGTGTAGGCGGCTCATGTAGTAGGACATCTACTGTCTTGAATAAAGATGCTACATAGCCTCAATAACCCAGTTCTTGCAGAGCTACCTGGCCAATGTCCAAGTGGTTAGTCTTAAATGACTTAGAGCTTGATGGGACAGTTCCAGCTATTTTGGGAGGATTAGAAAATGTCTGGTGACACAGTTTCTGGACGTTTCTGTAACACATGGTTGAAAAGATGGTGTCCTGGGCAATAAAGGGTGCCACTAGAAGGGTCCGGTGCTTTTTTCTTCTACCCTCGGAGTGAGGGGGATGAGGGAAAATACATAGAGGTACCCATTGGCCTCCTGATTGACAGATCATCCGCTGCCCATGCTTACGCTCACTCGGTTATCAAGCAGAAGTCTGACAGTGGAACATTTATCATGGATGCAAAGAGATCCAATCATGGGCTTCCTAGAAGTCTCACCAATGACCTGAATACCTTTGGATATTGGTAGGCGTCTCTTGAGGAGGGACACGCCTAAAACAATTAACAAACTGATTTCCTGTCTAAGAGTGTCTGTTATTTCAATTTGTTTACTCATGTCCTGATTGGGTGGGCCCCAATGCCACAATAGATGCTGAATACTAGGCTTCAGATATAGATAGGGCCACTGGAATTATGTGGCAGGAGAGAGCCAAATTATGCTTCAGGGTTGAGTAAATTATGCGGCAAGAATAAGCAAAGTATGCTGCATAATGCGGCACATCTTGTAATAATATTACTTTATTATTTCATTTTTATTTTTAAACTTGGTAACACTGTCTGGGCATTGGTTGCACTTCATAGTACCAGTTTAATACCAACACATAGCAATAAGCACCACAAGGGTGACCATTCCATCTTTGCAATGGCCCTGCCACTATCATTGACCCACAGTCCGAGTCCTGAGGAAAACCCTAGAACTATTTGGGGTTTGAAATGCGTTGACATCTGGGCAAAGGCGAATGAATTATATTGGGGGTACTGGATGGGAATCTGTTTAAAGTAATTTCGTTCCCAGTGGGCAGACGACCCTCTTCACAAACCGTGCAGCCCTTTGCCCCAAACACAGGCAGGATCGCTGGAACCGCTAAGGGTCCGCCTTTGATCTATATATCAAATATGGACTGGTTCTTTGTAGGACATGTATAGGACATTGACCATTGTATTGGCGTTCACATATTTTCACATGTGTAACATTTATGTGTATTTGTTGTAAAGTTGAATGTGTTATGTTATGTTGATAAGTATGGCATACTAAATAAGGTGTTTTCTATCTCATGACCAATTCATGTTATTAAATTCTTTTGTGCAAAAAATAAGTCACAGATGATGTCAAATAAATCACATGAATTTAGAATCGCTATTTAAGCTCATATATGAGTAATTTGGAATAACCTGTCCGGTCACTGTTTTGTTGTACAATATTGGTGTGGTCCAGGCCGAGTAGTGGCATGACCCAAGCCTTTCCTGTTTTCACTGCGCAGCAACACGTCACTGCATTTTTAGTAACTTTTGAACCATGTAAGCTAGAAGCAATTTCTTTTTGGTTAAAATCTGCAGATTATGTGGCAGATAATGGATTATCCGGGAAATCTATAATTATACTAAAATCACCACGGCCACATAAACGCTCAATTCCAGTGGCCTTTGAAATAGTTGAGCCACAGGCATTACACTTGTAGCTGAGCGATACAAAAGGGGATGATGGACGGAGCGTTTGAGCAAATCAAACACTCACCCCCAGTCAACTGATCTGGGTTTAATCCATCACCATTCTTTAGCCCACTCAGACCTGGGCCCGGGCAGACCTGGAAGCAGAGGTCAGCCCGGGACCAAGGTTCAATTCCCGGCTCGGCGGGGTCTTGAGTCCTAAAATGTCCATGGACTCGACAATTCTCGCTCCGGTGCCTACTCGATTCACGGGTTCACACTCTGCGACTCTGGGCAATAGCTTGCTTAATCTCCACAACGGCCCCTCGCGGCGGGATGCCTGGCTTTCACCTTGGGGATACCATGCCGGGGTTATCTCACAGGGGAATACCAGGACGGGTTCCCTAAGCAAGCGCTTAGAAACCGCTTGGTGATTTGCGCTATATAAATTCCTGTACATTTACATTTACATTTACATTTACATTTACTCAGCCACCCCAGTTCAGACATGGCCATATGCAAATCAGTCTGACCCTGTGCCTCATGGGAACAGTCCAGCCCGAACTGCCAAGCCATGTCTTCCCTGGACCGGAAACAAGCATCCTGGGACCGGTTTCGGATTCATAATCCTCATCAGCCAGGCTATCTTGAATCCAGTGGCCAAGTGAGCAAGGGACTCACGTCTGAGCATACCCTGCCACACTTAGGGCGAACAAAGCGATACAAAAGGGGATGATGGACGGAGCATTTGAGCAAATCAAACACTCACCCCCAGTCAACTGATCTGGATTTAATCCATCACCATTCTTTAGCCCACTCAGCACCCCAGTTCAGACATGGCCATATGCAAATCAGTCTGACCCTGTGCCTCATGGGAACAGTCCAGCCCGAACTGCCAAGCCATGTCTTCCCTGGACCGGAGACAGGTAAAATGTCTTTCAGGTCAGACCGTCAGAAGAAGGTTCAATATCTGCAACTATGTGCATATCGTAGGTATAAGAAATAGCAAACTATAGCCAGTCTACAATGTATGGAAATATGTGTTTAAATTGCAGAAAAGCAACAAGTGGAGCTAATACGTTTGTGAGCCATCTTGGTGCCACTAAGAGGTCGTATGGAAATAGTGTGAATTGATAGAGAACTGGGGCATCATTTACGAGAAGTGGTGCATCGCTGCGTGAAAAGAGCGATGCGCCACTTCTCAGTGCACCCTCCTTGCACCATGAATGATGCGTCATATTTGTAATATGACGCATCATGTTGCTAGGAAGGACAGCTACGTCAGTATAACTGATGTACCTGTCAGCGCATAAAGTGGCACATTGCTGGAGTTGTGTCAAAAGCCTGTCGCAACTTCAGCAATGTTCTGTTCACATGGGGCAAGCCCCATGTGAAAGGGCCTGAGTCACCCGTACGCCTGACATGAGGCAGGTGGGCAGGTGTAAGGTTTTGACACATCGGCGTCCTAGAAGTGGCGCAGTAAAATCTCATAGATTTTGCTGCCTCACTCCTACGAACCTTTCTTGCGGGGGAATGCCCACACTGCATACATTATACCTGGCGCAGGTATAATGTAGCGCAGGGGTTTACGAAGTGAAGCATCTACCTAAATGTGTCACTTCGTAAATACATGGTGCATTTTTTACACCACAGGTGCGTCACAAAAAGTGACGCACCGTTGGCGCAAAAGTGACACAGGGGCTCATAAATAAGGCCCCCGGATCTTTGAATGCTCCACCACCCAGTACAACCAGCAGCCTCCCACCCCCAGCGCCTTGAGACCCTCATGGGTGAGGAGCCACGCTATACAAGCTCCTGGTTAATTGATTGATTGATTGTTCTCCCCTAGAGAAAAGAAAAGGTACTTCTGCTAAAACAGATACATGAAAGTATGCATCTTAACGGTACGGGATAGTTAGAAAGTCGCCTGGGGCTACTAGAGTGATGACGCATTGCAGTGACACCATCTTAAAAGTTAGTGACACTAGAAAAAGATGTGCTCAATTTAAGTCCACAATTGCACTTACTTTGCCTAGAATGTCCTCCTCGTGAACAGAATTGAGTACGCTCCTGTCTCGTTTTCCTTATGATGCAGTTTTATGATTGCTTTGTTTCTGAAGAAGCGCTATTTCCTATTTCATAGTTCAATTCAGAGCCTCTCTTTTAGATTGATTGTTTGGTAGATGAGTTTGGCAAAATTGTGTACCTTGAGGAGGATATTTGAATTTTAGTTGGTAATCTTTTGCAACAATTTGCAGAACCTATTGTTTAATGTGGTTTTCAGCAACCTCCCATTGGAATAGAGGCTCCTTTGGCATGGTCTAGCTTATGGTGGTTGGGAAGGTGTCTTTAGGGCTGCAAGGCGTACTCTGCTGACCCTGGGTTCCAAAGCGATACAAAAGGGGATGATGGACGGAGCGTTTGAGCAAATCAAACACTCACCCCCAGTCAACTGATCTGGGTTTAATCCATCACCATTCTTTAGCCCACTCAGCCACCCCATTTCAGACATGGCCATATGCAAATCAGTCTGACCCTGTGCCTCATGGGAACAGTCCAGCCCGAACTGCCAAGCCATGTCTTCCATGGACCGGAAACAAGCATCCTGGGACCGGTTTCGGATTCATAATCCTCATCAGCCAGGCTATCTTGAATCCAGTGGCCAAGTGAGCAAGGGACTCACGTCTGAGCATACCCTGCCACACTTAGGGCGGACAAAGCGATACAAAAGGGGATGATGGACGGAGCGTTTGAGCAAATCAAACACTCACTCCCAGTCAACTGATCTGGGTTTAATCCATCACCATTCTTTAGCCCACTCAGCCACCCCGTTTCAGACACGTTTCAGCTTGTTTCCGGTCCAGGGAAGGCATGGCTTGGCAGTTCGGGCTGGACTGTTCCCATGAGGCACAGGGTCAGACTGATTTGCATATAGCCATGTCTGAACTGGGGTGGCAGAGTGGGGTAAAGAACGGTGATGGATCAAACCCAGATCTTTTGACTGGGTGTGAGTGTTTGATTGGTTCTGATGCTCCGTCCATCACCACCCCCTTTTGTACCACTTTGGCCGCCATAAGTGTGGCAGGGTATGCTCAGACGTGAGTCCCTTGCTCACTTTGCCACTGGATTCAAGCAAGCCGGGCTGAAGACGGCTGGAATGCCAGAAACCGGTCCTCGGAAGCTTGTTTCCGGTCCAGGGAAGGCATGGCTTGGCAGTTCGGGCTGGACTGTTCCCATGAGGGGCAGGGGCAGACTGATTTGCATATAGCCATGTCTGAACTGGGGTGGCAGAGTGGGCTAAAGAACGGTGATGGATCAAACCCAGATCTTTTGACTGGGTGTGAGTGTTTGATTGGTTCTGATGCTCCGTCCATCACCACCCCCTTTTGTACCGCTTTGGCCGCCATAAGTGTGGCAGGGTATGTTCAGACGTGAGTCCCTTGCTCACTTTGCCACTGGATTCAAGCAAGCCGGGCTGAAGACGGCTGGAATGCCAGAAACCGGTCCTCGGAAGCTTGTTTCCGGTCCAGGGAAGGCATGGCTTGGCAGTTCGGGCTGGACTGTTCCCATGAGGGGCAGGGTCAGACTGATTTGCATATAGCCATGTCTGAACTGGGGTGGCAGAGTGGGCTAAAGAATGGTGATGGATCAAACCCAGATCTTTTGACTGGGTGTGAGTGTTTGATTGGTTCTGATGCTCCGTCCATCACCTCCCCCTTTTGTACCGCTTTGGCCGCCATAAGTGTGGCAGGGTATGCTCAGACGTGAGTCCCTTGCTCACTTTGCCACTGGATTCAAGCAAGCCGGGCTGAAGACGGCTGGAATGCCAGAAACCGGTCCTCGGAAGCTTGTTTCCGGTCCAGGGAAGGCATGGCTTGGCAGTTCGGGCTGGACTGTTCCCATGAGGCACAGGGTCAGACTGATTTGCATATAGCCATGTCTGAACTGGGGTGGCAGAGTGGGCTAAAGAACGGTGATGGATCAAACCCAGATCTTTTGACTGGGTGTGAGTGTTTGATTGGTTCTGATGCTCCGTCCATCACCACCCCCTTTTGTACCGCTTTGGCCGCCATAAGTGTGGCAGGGTATGCTCAGACGTGAGTCCCTTGCTCACTTTGCCACTGGATTCAAGCAAGCCGGGCTGAAGACGGCTGGAATGCCATAAACTGGTCCTCGGAAGCTTGTTTCCGGTCCAGGGAAGGCATGGCTTGGCAGTTCGGGCTGGACTGTTCCCATGAGGCACAGGGTCAGACTGATTTGCATATAGCCATGTCTGAACTGGGGTGGCAGAGTGGGCTAAAGAACGGTGATGGATCAAACCCAGATCTTTTGACTGGGTGTGAGTGTTTGATTGGTTCTGATGCTCTGTCCATCACCACCGCCTTTTGTACCGCTTTGGCCGCCATAAGTGTGGCAGGGTATGCTCAGACGTGAGTCCCTTGCTCACTTTGCCACTGGATTCAAGCAAGCCGGGCTGAAGACGGCTGAAATGCCAGAAACCGGTCCTCGGAAGCTTGTTTCCGGTCCAGGGAAGGCATGGCTTGGCAGTTCGGGCTGGACTGTTCCCATGAGGCACAGGGTCAGACTGATTTGCATATAGCCATGTCTGAACTGGGGTGGCAGAGTGGGCTAAAGAACGGTGATGGATCAAACCCAGATCTTTTGACTGGGTGTGAGTGTTTGATTGGTTCTGATGCTCCGTCCATCACCACCCCCTTTTGTACCGCTTTGGCCGCCATAAGTGTGGCAGGGTATGCTCAGACATGAGTCCTTTGCTCACTTTGCCACTGGATTCAAGCAAGCCGGGCTGAAGACGGCTGGAATGCCAGAAACCGGTCCTCGGAAGCTTGTTTCCGGTCCAGGGAAGGCATGACTTGGTAGTTCGGGCTGGACTGTTCCCATGAGGCACAGGGTCAGACTGATTTGCATATAGCCATGTCTGAACTGGGGTGGCAGAGTGGGCTAAAGAACGGTGATGGATCAAACCCAGATCTTTTGACTGGGTGTGAGTGTTTAATTGGTTCTGATGCTCCGTCCATCACCACCCCCTTTTGTACCGACCCTGGGTTCCATCAGCTTGTGCCAAGGGGCTCCTTCTCCCCATTGCGGTTGGTTCCTGCACAGTCCTAGTTCAAGAGGAAAGAGAAGTGTCAAGGTTCCCCTCCTGAATGGACTTGTCTATAGACTTTGGGCCCACTTCAGGTAGCCAGGAAACACTGTTCTGCACCTGCGGCCTGGCAACGAACACCTTCATTCCTGTACAGTTGGGTCCACATGGGTCAGTCTGATAAGAGATAAGTTGTGAGAAAGACACAGGGGAAGCTGTTTACCATCAGTGTAAGGGTGTAGTTGGTCCTCTGAGTCACTCATGGTGATCAGGGCCAGGTGTAGATTACCCCCCACCCCCATCCCTTGGTGCTCATCAATGCACAACAAGGGAATATGAGCATTACACTCTAGACAGACATTGACACCAATACTCGGAGAAACAGGGCAGTGATGGTATAAATCGCAGAACTCACCGGAATATGGCTCAATCTGGAGGGTACATAGCATGGAGGTGACACAAAAGTATTGATTCCCTGCCACACCAGTGTACCCACTGTACCTACTGGATTGACTCTGAACATGGGACGCAACAAATTAGTAAAACCAAAGGGGATGATGGACGGAGTGTTGAACATTGCAAGCACTCACCCAGAGTCAACTGACCTGGGTTTAATCCATCATCATTCTTTAGCTCACTCTTCCACCCCAGTCCAGACATGGCCATATGCAAATCAGTCTGAGCCTGTGCCTTATGGGAACAGTCCAGCCCGAACTGCCAAGCCATCTCTACCCCGGACTGGAAACAAGCATCCTGGGACCGGTTTCTGGCTAATCAACCGTCATCAGCCAGGCTAGCTTGAATCCAGTGGCAAAGTGAGCAAGGGACCCACGTCTGGGCATACCTTGCCAACTTAGGGCGAACAAACCAAAACCAAAGGGGATGATGGACGGAGTGTTGAACATTGCAAGCACTCACCCCCAGTCAACTGACCTGGGTTTAATCCATCATCATTCTTTAGCTCACGCTGCCATCCCAGTTCAGACATGGCCATATGCAAATCAGTCTGACCCTGTGCCTTATGGGAACAGTTTAGCACGAACTGCCAAGCCATGTCTACCCCGGACCGGAAACAAGCATCCTGGGACCGGTTTCTGGCTAATCAACCGTCATCAGCCAGGCTAGCTTGAATCCAGTGGCAAAGTGAGCAACGGGCCCACGTCTGGGCATACCCTGCCAATTTAGGGCGAACAAAGCAAAACCAAAGGGGATGATGGATGGAGTATTGAACATTGCGAGCACTCACCCCCAGTCAACTGATCTGGGTTTAATCCATCATCATTCTTTAGCTCACTTCCCCACCCCAGTTCAGACATGGCCATAAGCAAATCAGTCTGACCCTGTGCCTCATGGGAACCGTCCAGCCCGAACTGCGAAGCTATGTGTTCCCTGGATTGGAAACAAGCATCCTGGGACCGCTTTCTGGCTAATCAGCCGTCGTCAGCCAGGCTAGCTTGAATCCAGTGGCAAAGTGAGCAAGGGACCCACGTCTGGGCATACCTTGCCAACTTAGGGCGAACAAAGCAAAACCAAAGGGGATGATGGACGGAGTGTTGAACATTGCAAGCACTCACCCCCAGTCAACTGATCTGGGTTTAATCCATTATCATTCGTTAGCTCACTCCGCCACCCCAGTTCAGATATGCAAATCAGTCTGACGATATGCCTCTTGGAAACAGTCCAGCCCGAAATGCCAAGTCATGTCTTCCGTGGACGGGAAACAAGCATCCTGGGACCGGTTTCTTGATAATTAGCTGTCATCAGCCAGGCTAGCTTAAATCAGTGACAGCAGATGGAATATCCCTTTGTGGATGAACTGCTGCAACTAGTCCCTGCAGACTCCAGGAACCTTGGTGCCCCAGCCGACAAACGAGACACCATTATTTCAAGCCATACAACCTACAAAAAACATCCTGGAACAAACGACACAGTCATCCGCGATCTTAATCTACAGAGAGCAGATCAACAGAAAGTGCCCAAAAGTGTCTCAAATACAGAAAATGTACTGGCAGGGCTGAACTTTGCAGTCCGAAACTATCACAAGCTCACCGCAGACTTACACGAATCAGTGTGTGTCCTTGAATACTAGATCGAAAACTCAGAAGGCAGGTTTTGGTGCAATGATATAAGACTTGTTGGACTACCTGGAGAGACTAGAGGGCTAAAACATGGTTTTCTTCCTGTAAGAGTCTCTTGAAACATCTGTGTGCCCCCGGTTGGCCTCTCTAAATTACTCTGTTGAACGAGTATAATCCTGGCTGCCCTTCTGACAACAGAATCACCACCCTGTCTGGTTGGAGCGAGACTGCTTCACTATAAAAACCATGAACGTTTGCTTCAGGAAGCCAGGAAGAAAGGCCTGCTGGTAACAGAAAACCACAAAATATTGGTTTTCGCTAACTACTCTGCAGGAAAACAATTTAAAAGTTATTTCTGGAGATGAAGCAAAAGCAGAGACAACTGGGAAACAGATATATGTTGTTGTCCTAGCTAACTTGAAGATTATAGTAGGGAGCCAATCATGCTGCTTCACTAATTTCGGGATGGTATGAGGCCATGCAGAACAATGAGGAGGAGAGCAAGGGATAAAAGTGTCAGTCACATGAACTAAATGGCTAAAAAAGAGGACAAAAAGGTCAAAACACAGACATGCACTGGAACCAAAGTAGGCCCAAACTGTAGAAGCAGTGAAAGGACAGTCAGCACCTGGGGCGGCAGAAACATCCTGGGGGGAGAGGAGGACTTAGGTCCAGTTAGGTGAAGAGTTGCAGTAGGTGGTGAAGGTACCATAGTCATAAGATCACATGTATATAAAACTGATGTGGTTGGGGTGACTCACATTCTTTCTCCCCCTCCTTTCCGTGCACCTCCCTTGTGAGAGGCACCAGCTCAACACAAGTGAAGCAGGGTACATTGTACTGGGAAGAGGGGGCAGATGACACCTCGCTTGCTACTACTCGTATTCCCTTTCCAGAGAATAGTCTCTCTACCTGTTTTATTTCAGGCAAGGCCAGGTGAACTACTACTGCCCAGGGTGGCAGTTGACAATTGGAAGTTCTGTTTAAGTTATAGCTTCATCGTTGTACTTCACATACACAGGGAAGGGAGTTGGGGAACTAATACCAACATGTGGAGCTCACATTCTAAAAAACCACTGGCGGTGCAAGATGCTTGATGTATTGGACTATAATAATGAGAGAGCACATCAACCCATTCCAAGCACTCCTCCAACATGTATATTGTCAATGTCAAGATGGAAGACAAATAATCTGATTACATGAAATGTGAAAGGGGTGGATAAAGTCTTCAAACGGGACTGACATTTCATTCCCGCAAGAGACTCACATAAGCGATGGGGAGTGGGACAAACTGAGGAACCATTAAGAGGGCAAGTATACTCAACAATCTATTCCTCTTATGCCAGGGGCACACTATGGATTAGCCCAAGTACTTCCTTTGTGCTGGGTGACGTAATAAAAAGCCATCTAGCAGAAGCTTGGTAGATAAAAGTTTACTAAATGGAGAACTCTTGCGCCTGATCATTGTGTGTGCCCCAAACTCATCACAAATACTTTCTAGAAGATCTGACGGTATTACTGGCATGCTGACAGCATGTTTCCACAATATGAGGAAGGAACATTAACCGTGTATTAGATCGTGAGTTAGACAGGGCCCACCAAACTCTTCTTGGCACAGCAGCCAGCAGGCTGCAGCACTTTTCATCAAGTGCAAAAAGTGATTAGGTCCTTACAGATGACTACACACCCAATGGAAAGAGATTACTCATTTTATTTGCACATTTATGATTTTAAGGATATTTTTTGACAGCGCAATCCTGGCCTGGTCACGTGATGTAATCAGAGGATAAGATTAAAGGATTAAGGTTTGTTGATGACTTTGTTTAAGATAAATAATTACAGGATATTATGGATGATGGGAGGAATTTTATTTCCAAGAAGGGCAGCTTACCCTAAAAGCATGACTACCCTGTTACTTGGCGGTATCACAGAGTGCCTTAGAATTAGAACAAATAGTTCTGAGTGGGGAACATTTCTTGAATGTTTGCATAAAAAACCTTTGGGGCATGGCCACGGTGCATGTTTTGTATTAGGCAGTAGGGTTTAAACATAGTACATTTATGTAGCGGGTGCCAGCGCAAGTTTACAGAAGTAATGGGAGACTGATTCAAATTTCTTTTAGTTGAAAAATACTCTCATTTAAAGAGTTCTGCATTCTTTGTAGTCGAGCAATGGATTTTTGAGCAATGGATTTTTTAGCAAGACTGATATATGCTGAGTTATCATAATCTAATTTCAGTTGTATAAATACATTGGTCAGGGTAACTTTTGTTAAAGAAAGAAGGAAGTGGGGACTCTTCTAAGAAGCCTTATTTCATAATGAAGGTTTGCGTGACTTTGGTTATTTGAGCGACCATATTCAGGTTGCAATCAACTATAATTCCTTTGGGTAAGATGTATATTCTGGCGGACGGAGCATTCACCATTGGCCTGGCGGTGGACTTTACGTTCGACAGGCCATGAATTCTACGCCTGCCAGATTTATAAATGACCGCAAAGATAGCGGTCATTTATAAAGGCTTTGGCAGGAACTGCCGTCACGGCGGTTCCTGACAATGCAATTTACTGGTTGTTACAGGGCTGCATTGGAAGGACGCAGCCCTATAACAAACAGTAGTCTTTTTTTCTTTTCCAAAAAGAAATTCCCAAAATGTATTTTCTTTTTGTAAAGAAAAAAGTAATGCTTCCCTCGACAAGGGGGAATTTTCCCATGGCGAGGGAGCATTAAAATGTTTTTACTGTTCCTTAATAGCCAGGTACCACCACCAAGTGAGTTAGCAGTATCTTGTGGTCAATAGTGTCGAAGGTTGCAGACAGGTTAAGGAGTATGATCACTACTGGACATCCACCCGCATATGCGATCATTCTTAGTTTGCCAGTTGCTGTGGTTATGACTGTGTCTGTGGAGAAGCCTGGTCTAAAAGCTGCTTCACCAGGAAAGGGTAGTTGATTAGCTTCTGTGAAGGCCTTTAGTTGCTTAGTTACCACTTTTGTTCCATGAGCTTGGTCACATAAGGAATAGGTCTGTAGTTTGCAGGGTTCTAAATATCGAGATGGGATTTCTTTAAGATTAGGCGAACCACTGCTGTCTTGTAGTTGGGGCCATTCCTCATGAGACATTTATAATGTTGGTGATCATAGGACCAATACGATTGTATATTAATTTAAGGCATGCTACAGGACAGATGTCAAGGGGAAGCCTGAAGGTTTGCTGGATCTTTACCAGATCAAGATTTTCTTCTGATGAGGCTGTAAGATGGGAGTGAAGACACAGAAAACTGGTGTGGTTTGTGTAATTTGAATTGTTGTTGTTGATTGCTTTATTTCGATATGCATATATCATAAAAGCGTTACAAAAAAGAGTAAAACAGCATGTCGAAAAATATCACTGTACATTAAGATTAAAAAGAATAAAAACACAGTTAATTAGAATAAATTAGCTAAAACAGAATTAAATTGATATGGACAGTCTTTTTTGGCGAATCAACCAAGCCCATTTTAAAAACGTTGAAACGGCACAGACAATGGGAGGGGCTGTATTAGTTAATAGGATCCGAAGGGCAACCGTATGCTGGCGAGTGCCCAATTCTCTGCAGATTGGTTTAAGCCATCGTGATCTAGGGCGCCCATAGTCCGGACATTCAAAAAGAAAGTGTGGCACAGTCTCTGGTTTATCAGAACATAGAGCACAATGGCGAGATGATGGCTGGGACTTGTTCCACCTAGAGCAAAGGTCAGCAAGGGGAAGGGTTCCTAGTCGGAATTTGATGTACAAGGACCGGTCCATAGCGATAGTAATTAAGTCCAAGTAGGGCTCGAAGGCAACAACATCTTTTATTAGTAAAAAAGCTGTAGTGGCTTTACAGTGCTGTTGATTGCTGATGCGCTTCGCGAAGACCCATTCCCAATATAGTTTTTTTAGGGACTCCTTTGGAGGGGCGGAATGGCTGAGCCAACTGGATTCCAGACCTAGATCCCCTAGAAGTTGTTTGATGACCCTAAGCCATTTAATCTTCTGCCAGCCAACGGAGTGCATCACCTCTGCTAACCCGTCAGCGTAAGATTTTAGCTCCGGAGCTCTCCACAGGCGAGCCCAGAGCAAGAGAGGGCGAAGGCGTGCCTGGTCCCCTATTGCTTTACAGCCTGCATCCATTAAGACCGGGACTGTCGGAGTACTCATCGGGACGGCAAGGAGGTCTTTAATAAATTTGTTCTCGGCCTTGCTCAGTGATTCCAAATTGCCTAGGCCCCATAGTTCGGCTCCGTAAAGTGACGCGGATACAGCTCGGGCTTTGTAAATGTCTATCAGTGGAGCAACACAATGTTTGGTTGAATTGCTGTACTCCTTGAGGAGGGCCCCCCCCACCCTTTTATGCCCGATTGTCATTTTATTGATGTGGGCAGACCAGCTCATTGCATCACTTAAGCGGATTCCCAGGTAATCGAATTCTGCCACTCTTTCAAGGGGGATGGAATTCAAAACAGGGGGGCGGCCAAGTTTACGAGGAGGATGCATGACTAGATACTTGGTTTTGTCCACATTGATGACTAGACCTCTGGTAGAACAAAAGTCCTGGAATCGGTTCAGGAGTTTCTGGAGTCCTTGGGGGGTTTTTGAAATGAGGAGGGTGTCGTCGGCGAACAGCAGTGTTGGTATTTTTACGCCTCCCAGAGTGGGGGCGTCTGCTGGTTCGCCGAGCAGGTGCTCTACCACCCCATTAATATAAAGGGAAAATAGGGTGGGAGCCAGGACACAGCCCTGCCGCACTCCCCTCTCGACCCTGATCTTTTCGGTCTTTTCCCCATTCAGACCCCATCTAACTTGGGCATAGGTGGCATTATGCAATTTAATAAGAAGGTTTAAGATGTACGAGGGCATCCCTTGACCATGCAACACCCTCCAGAGTTCCTCCCTGGGAACTAGGTCAAAGGCCGTCTTCAGATCTATAAAGGCCAAGTAAAGACTGCCTTTGCCTAGCTCCACCACCTTCCAGTGCAATAACAGAAGCCTGAACACTTGTTCAATAGTTCCGGTTCCTGAACGGAACCCGGCTTGCATGTCAGACAAAATGTGGTTGTCGTCCACCCATTGTAAAATCCTCCCCAGAATAGCTTTCCCCGCCAGTTTCTGACTCGAGTCTATTAGGCTTATGGGCCTATAGTTCCCAGGTAGGTCCCGACAACCCTTTTTAGGTTTCGACTGCAAAAAGCTGCGCAAGCAGCTTTTGCGCAGGAGAAATCTAATGAGAACTGTAGTGTGGCTTTGGGTCGGCCCTCGTCATTCATTGGCTGGCTCCATAAATGGAGCCTAGCCATTGGACGAGGGGCCTGTCCGTCAATGCCGGACCAGATTCGGAGGCGTTCCCGAGATTCTTTGGCTTTTGCCGACGTCACGCGACGTCAGCCGAAAGCCGGGAACGCCCCCGAATCTGGTCCGGCATTGCCGGCACCAGTGACTATCCTGCTCCTGATTGGTGAAGCTGCGTGGACGTCACTGCTGGTCCACGAGGGAGCCCACTCCTCGGGAAACTTCGCCGCCCGCCTGCCTGAGCTAGAGACGGGCCGCCGCGCTGCCCGCGGCAACCCGGAAGTGACCGGCCGGCCGGCCGGCCAATCCTAGCGCGGCCGGCCGGAAGTGCCCGCCCCCCGCAGCCCGGGGGAAGAAGGAAGACGGCAAGAAGTATGGCGGCGCCCGCGGGGCTCCCGTGGCCTGGAGGGAGCCCCGGGAGATGCGGAGGACGTTGCCGGTCTCCCATGCCAAAGAGGGAGACCGGAGAAGTGCCAGCAGGATTGCCGCCGTCGATGTTGCCGGTCTCCCATGCCGAAAAGGGAGACCGGAGAAGTGCCGCCGTCGCAAGGTGCAGGTGAGTCGATCTGCTTGCACAGGAGGAGCCCCGGGGAAAGAGAACGTCCCTCTGCGGCCCCGGAGAGTCCCGAGGAGCGGGAGCTCTCGTCCAGCAGCCGCCGGACCCGGTGAGTGCCTGCAAGGGGAGAGGGGCGTCGGGACACATTGTCGGTGTCCGCCCCTCCCCCCGTAGTAGAAGTCACCATGTCCCCTGCGCCTCTGTCCCGTGCATCCCCGTGCGCCTCCTCCTTCCCTCGTGTCGGGTCTCCTTCTCCGTGGGTCTCAGCCGTCTGGCAAGAAGCTGGGACTCGGGTAAAGATGGCGGTAAATGCTCCACTGGGGCACATCTGCCCAGAGGTGTGTTATGAAGGGGAAATAAATGCCATGATGCCAGATGTTACATTTATTAAGTTTAATGGAGCCCACAGCCGAGCGTGATTCTACCTGGGCTGTCAAACCTGTCACTCTTATCGCCACCATTCTGCAATAGAGTTACAATGACGTCATGCAACATGGCAAGGCGCACGCCACTATGCCGGTCCCAATCCACGACAGTGCTGCGGTATCCGTCGGTATTTTTGAATGGGTGAACAGTGCCAGCAATGGAGATGGTGCCTGGTGCCCCAAAGCCACCTCTGGATTGCAGGAAGATATGGCGGAGCGGCCAACCAGCTCTCCGCTGTGGCAGCAGCCGGGCATCAGTCCGTGCCTGGCACCGTGCTCAGGGCTCATGGACTTCAGCAGCAGGTGGGTGCCAGGGCGACTGGCAGGCGGAGAGGGCACTATAAACACTCCCTGCTGAGGAGGTCGGGGTGTCGTGTGCTCCTAGCCTGCACCCTGGAGGGGAAAAGCCAGCACGGGTGGTCTGCAGACAGGGTCACCTGCCCTGAGTCCTAACTCTGCACTCTCCCTTCACCTGCAGGGTCAGTGGAGCAGACTAATGGAGTCCAGGGCCAGGACACCACAGTGTTGCTTCGCTGCAGCTACACTCCGACCTTGGATTTGATGTTTTAGTGTCTGCCCTGATAGAGCCTGATATCATGCTGACTGTTCCCGAAGCTTCCATGGCTCTGCTTTCAGAGGGCAGCCCCAACACCCTCCACCTGAGGCACTCTGTGCACAGTTGGTACAGTCATGGCTGCTACGAAGAGATGTATACCTTGGGCCAAAGAATGTTTTATTTACATTACTAGTTGTAATACTCTTATGCTACCTCACTATTTCCCTTTAAGGTGTGATCGTGGGTGTGTGCTCTCGCCCCTGTGTGCGGTTGTGCTTCAGGGCTGTGAGCAGCTTTTATTGTTTATCTGAACCTGTGGAGTAAATGGGGGGAGGAGAGGCGTAAACTGACCCAAACCTTGATATGTCTACTATCAGGTCCGGTCCTGCAGAAGCTTTCTCTGCTCTCTTGGACCCTATGAGTGAGAACAAAGATGCAGCATCAATGCGTAGGAACACGTGCAGCACGGAGCAGGGCTTCGGATGAGGGAAAGTGACTGACTGGTCGATAAGAGAGCGGGCGCAGCAGGAAGACACCCGCTGGACCAGGGAGACCAGGGCGGCGACACCGCGGCGGAACAGGGCTGCTGCCTTCAGGACAGGGTGGCTTGCTTTAGCATGAGGGTGGGCACACGTTGCTGCACTGAGTTCATTGGGCATGCAGTTGGCAGCGCTAGGTTGGGTATGGCAGCACCAATGTGGCCCTGCTGACTGGACCAGGGCGAGGACTGACAACGCAATTTCTCTTTTCAACCTGCGCCTCACAACAACCAAGTGCGTCCTTGTAAAAGAAAGCAGTAGAGACGGGGCCTTTCTTTTAGAGGGGCACTCCTCTTAAAAAAAAAAAAGTTTTCTCAGTCCCGTTTACAATTATGCTGTTTGTTATGAGGTGATGCACAACAGATACTTGAAACTCCACGGGTCTGCAACAGGGCCTCTCCTCTTGATACTCTTCTGCAGGAGTAAATGCACAAGCCAGTTTTCATTGTAGTGCAAAATGATAAGTGAAATAGTTGCAATACAAATCGCATTTGCGAGAGATTAAGCTATTGCCATTGTAAATGACAATGCCATTTATTTATCTGTTTTCAAAACTAACACATAAATAAAACGTTTGTCATTCATAATGCCAATAGCTCAAACTTTTCCAAAGGCGAAACCGTTGCATTGTAAATGCTTGTTAAAGATTGGGACTACCACGGCCCCTTTCCAGGAGTCTGGCACGGGTCTTTCCTCGATGATTGCATTAAGAAGGGCCGAGATCAGTACCCCCCATTCTTTAGAGTAGGCTCGGAGAATGTCTCCTGGGAGACCGTCCGGGCCAGCTGCTTTTAATGGCACCAGGGTTTTAATCTGCTTTGTAACATCCTGTACAGAAAACAGGTCCAGGTCTCTATCTAGGGTGTATGGCGGGAGGGTGAAGGGATCGTTTAATGTGCCTTCGATGGCAGAATAGAGTGTTTGAAAGTGGTTAAACCATGTCTGGGCATTGATACTGCAGGTCCTCAGTGTATCATCAGGGCGATTCCTCTTTCCCACCAAGTCCCAAAAACCTTTAGCATCTTTCCCTTGACTGGCTGCCAAAAGGTCCTGCCAGTAGTTGTCCTCCCACTCCTTCTTAGCATTTTTTTGGGTGAGGGAATAGTGCCTTCTAGCCACCCTAGTCCTAATCGGTATTTTAGATTTCACTGCTTCAATAAGAAGCGACTTCGCCTCCCTACACTTCTGGTTAAACCAGCCCTGTCTAGCTTGTGTACAGGATATCCTCCTGTTAGTGCTTGCAGGGACTACGAAAAGATCACTGATAGCCTGGGTTAGGGTGCAGAACCTAGTAGTCACCTCCGACAGCCCATCCTCGCAGGAGTCAAGGTTATCTAAAGCTGTGGTGAGAAGCTGCCTTATGGCGGTGGTTTTCTCCTCCGAGAGCGACAGCTTTGCCCACTTTAATCGTCGTCCACAGTTGGAAACCGCTGTCAAATCCGGGGCGAGACTACAAGCGGTTCTACTCTCAGTGCCAGATAACCACCTCTGGGACAGTGTGAGCGAAAGAAGGTTATGGTCGCTCTCCACGGAAGGTAAGATCACCATGTCATTCACCGTGCTCCACAGATGTACGTCGAGAAGAAAGTAGTCGATTCTTGACGTATGTCCAGGCCTGTTGTAAGTGTGGGCTCCTGCTTTATCAGAACCAGTCCTACCATTAGCGGCCCTCAGGCCAAACTCCATAGTTATGGAGTTAATCTGAAGGGCCACTTCTGTCCACTTTTTGATTGGGCTGAGTTCTAAGGACGGTATTCCCCACCTGTTGTCCTGTTCCTCTTGATCTTGTAAGATTTCGAGGCCCAGAGGCTCAAAAGTGCAATTGAAATCGCCCGCCACCAAGGTGCAATACTTGTGTGGTGACGAGCGAAGCAGGGCTTCCAGGCAAGCTATAACTGGGGATTCCCTACCCCCTTTCGTGCCTCGGGCATAAATATTAAAAATATTTAGAATAACTCGACCCTGAGGATTTTTCAGGGAAATATTAAGCAGGTCCGGGCATTTAGTGTCCCGCTCCACCACCCTTCAATTAAGTTTAGAAGCTACCCAGATAAGGAGGCCGCCTGAGGGGCGACCCCTGCCAGTCTCGGATTGGACAGCTGGTAAATAGTGGGTAGAGTATCCTGCCTTGTGGAGCGGCTCCTTGCTCCAGGTTTCTTGGAACAGGCATATGGAGTATTGCTCCACAAGCCAGTTCCAGTCAGGCAATGCCAACTTTCTCTCGAGGCCCGCTGCGTTCCAGCTGAGAACCCTAATGAGTGGGTCCGCCACAGCTGCAATGCTGCAGGTCTCAACAGGAGCAAACAAGTCCACAACACCCGTAGCTGGAGAGCCAATTGGAGAATCAAGTGGCGCCCTCACCTCCCCTGGCACCCCTGGAGTATCTACCCTATCCTGATCTTCTAATGTACTAGGAGGGATAAAAGTTTGAACAGAGAGGGGGGACTCAACACCGGGACTCCAAGTCGCCATGGTCTTCTCGGGAGCGTCACGAAGTCAGCAGCCCCAGAAGCCCCTGTCCGGTGGTAATGGAACTGTATGCGACAGCGCTGCAATAGTTCCCGAGAAATATTGGCCATGGGCGTTGTTTTGGAAAAGGGGCCCGGGGTGAATGGAAGGGGTAATCGGGGCCGGCTGCGGGTAGAAGAATGATAGGTCAACTGCGTCAACACCCGTGCCGGCCACGGGTCGCCCTTGACAGCATATTGCATGGGCAGCTCTTGTATTTTGGAAATTAACCACCACACAATCACCCTCAAAAGGTTTTTTCCCATGTCCAATCCAGCCCACCCTACGTACGCCAAGAATCAGGCCATCCACGCCCAATGGAAGTGGTCTGTTGGTTTTCAGCCAGTGGATGACCTTATTCTTTAGCGCCTGGTGAGTTTCCTGCTGAGTACCTTTTAGAGGGGGGACTTTGGTAAGGACTACCACGTACGGGTGGCACTCAGGGGGGAGGTTAACCGGAGGACACTTACGTGTCTGATTCTGCGGAATGGCCACTGGGGTGGGATTTTTAGGCGGAGAGATGGTAGGTTTAGCCTTAGAGGTTATGGCTACTTCGCTGGTTTTAGCGCGTGGGGCAGCCAGGGATTCAGGGTTTGGACCAGTCCCTCCCTTCTGTTGTTTCTTGTGGGCAGGATTAGGCACGGAAATTGCCACTGCTGGGGAGGAAGTAGCATGCACTTGAGCAGCGTGATTGAGAACACTCAGCCCTGTCTGCCTTGCACCGGCTGGGAAACTGGAGTAGGAGCATTCCCAGTGGCTGTAGACTTAGCTGGCAATGTCAACTGAACTCCCAATGGTTGGCTCACTGGAACCCCTTTTCCAGCGTTCCTGTCTGTATTGTCCACACTAAACTTTGGCTGTAGTTTAATCAAGCTCTTCAGGGAGAAGAAATTGTCCCTGGTAGCCTGTTCAAATCTATCAAGCCTGTCCCCCAGACTCTTAACCTGGTCAATAAGTGGTACCAGCAGAGACTTTACCAGTTTCTCGAGGGGCTCATGTGAGGATCCCTCGTTTGCTGGAACAAGTATTGCCGGGACCAAGGGGGGAGGTTGCAGGATGTTCGCTGCAAGCTGTGGGGGGATAGGGTTTCCAGGTGATTCAGGCCCTCCGGAGTCTGAATGTGTATGACCCCTTTGGGGCTGGGTCCTAGGTCGCTTGTAAAGCGTGGAGTAGCAACCCTTCCTAATACTAGTTGCCCTTTTCCTTTTCCTTTTCCTGTGCACCTGGATAGATCGAGTGTGGGACAGAGGTTTTGGGTCGGGTAAGGAAACGTTAGAGCAGGTTTGGGACATAATACCGGGGGAACTGGCTATGGGGTGAACGTGGCGGGGCTCTGCTACCACAGTGCAGGGGCTATTAAGGGGAGAAACAGATATCAGACTTTCAATCCTGTCTATACCCGCCTCTAGTGCTGCTATATGTGACTCCCCAGAAGAGGTCTTAGACAGGAGTGCAGTGGGGATGGAGGAAGTTGGGGACAAAACATGTGCCATAGCTCCCAGAGAAGAGCGTTTGGAAGGGAGGATGTCTAAGGAGAGGCGGCGTTCCGTCATTGCAATCTCCTTTTCAATGACGGCAGCCACCCTGGTAATGAATTTGTCCATGGTACCAATCATCGTAGTACCCCTTGTGGCACTTTCTCCGCCACCCCTCAATGCTTTGCCAGAGCGGGTAGACATGATGGCTTCCGGCCCCGATGCTACACTCCGAGGTATTAGGGCAGAGGCAATAGCTGTTGAGGGGGTGGCCCAGCCCAGCCTTGACAGCCCCTGACGGCCACAGACGGCCCGCCCTCTGCCCGGGCTCAGCCCGGTGACGCCCGCGCGCGTCCGCGACGCGGAGGAAGCTCTCTGCTTTTCAGCGCCTCCGGGCGCGCTCCGCCGGAAGTGGGCGTGGTTCTGGTGCAGGGCAGGCTGGGAGCTGTAGTTCTCCCCTGTCCGCGGCCGAGTGATGGAAGCTACTCGGCGACAGGTGAACACACAGCCTCAGGGACCCAGCGCTGCCAGGGACCTCCGGTGTAACGTCCGATCCCCTCCGCAATCCTTTTGGTGTAGAAGTGCCTCCCGCTCCTCAGTGGGAGCTCTCTGCTTTTCAGCGCCTCCCGGCGCGCTCCGCCGGAAGTGGGCGTGGTTCTGGTGCAGGGCAGGCTGGGAGCTGTAGTTCTCCCCTGTCCGCGGCCGAGTGATGGAAGCTACTCGGCGACAGGTGAATACACAGCCTCAGGGACCCAGCGCTGCCAGGGACCTCCGGTGTAACGTCCGATCCCCTCCGCAATCCTTTTGGTGTAGAAGTGCCTCCCGCTCCTCAGTGGGAGCTCTCTGCTTTTCAGCGCCTCCGGGCGCGCTCCGCCGGAAGTGGGCGTGGTTCTGGTGCAGGGCAGGCTGGGAGCTGTAGTTCTCCCCTGTCCGCGGCCGAGTGATGGAAGCTACTCGGCGACAGGTGAACACACAGCCTCAGGGACCCAGCGCTGCCAGGGACCTCCGGTGTAACGTCCGATCCCCTCCGCAATCCTTTTGGTGTAGAATTAGATTAGCTTGATTGGATTCTTTTTCTCTTTCTTGGAAGGATTAACTTAGGTTCATCTCTACCTGTGCTTACTATGTTTACAAAGAATTTGGACAAAGAGTCCACAATGATTTGTGAAGGTTCTGTGCCAGCTTTATTACAGGACGGGTTATATAGGTCATCAATTGTTTTAAATCAGAATATTTTTTTTTATTTGCTAAGAGTAGTTTGTTGGAGTAATACATTTGTTTAGCTTTTCTGATCTTATCATTGTATTTTCTCATCTGTCTTTGATAAAATGTTTTTGTCTTTTATTACATTGTTGAATAATTTGGTGAATTTTGTTATTTTAAGAGTTTTCTCTACAGAAGGGGAAATTGTCTCTAAAGTTTCTGAAGTTGCTGGAGTGAGATGTTTTTATTTTTTAAGATATTGAGAAATGTTTTGATGGGGATTGAATTCCAGTTCCATTTAGTGAAGTATTTGACTTTGGTGTGGTGTTAGCTAATTTAGTATTTTTTTTACCTCAAAAGGTGCAAAGAAGTGATCAGACCAGCTCATTTCAAATGCTTTGAGAAACTGCATGTTGTTGAGATTTGCAAAGGAGAGGTCTAAGCATGTTATACAAATTTGTTTTAGTCCAAGATGTTTGATTGGGTCTAATGCTTTAGCTCCTTTAACCAATTAATGTATTCTGCATTTAAAGTGGTGTGCTAGGATGCGGCGTAAGGGTACTTTGCTTGCATGTTAGCAATAGTGTTTTGAAATTATTTGCATGGGAGGAAGACTATTTGGATTTGATTATTATGAGTAAGTAAAACTCCTCTGTGCCTTTGAATGTTTGTATCTCAAAGTTTTAAAATTGGATGAGATTAAGTCCTTCAGCATAGGGTTGCAATCTAGAGTTTTTGTCGGTGATGAATAATAGGTCTAACTTTTAGTTATCATTGCGAGTGCTTTAATGAGGGAACAGTTCTTCACGGCTGAGCAGGCGTTACGTATTCCTGCTTTCAACTCTATATTACACGGTTCATCATGAAGCGTGTTAATGAGGATGTTAATCCCCGAGTCCTGAGGGGTTTGGTGAGGAAAGAAGATGCCATTGTTTATTACTGTGATTTCAAAGGGGGACAGGCATACTTAAATAAAAATAGATTAGGAATTGCAGTAGCTGGAGTTAAGGGCTCAGCGTGGCTTTTGAGAGTACGGCAGCTCTGAACAAAGTTTTAAAGCCTGATGGCAAGCTTCATGGTGGGCAATGATGCAGATGGGTTTGCTTTAGTTGCACCTTTGGTGAGTGATGCAACTGAAATTTAAAGGCACTTTGATGTGGGGCTTCGTGGAGAGCAGCCAGGGAGTCCTGACTCTGCCATGCACACTTGCCACACCGGAATGGACATGTTCCTACCACCTTGCACATGTGGGGTCAAATACTGACTAAAGAGTACCTGTCCAAAACGTTGCTCAACCATAATCTCCTCCGGATGATGGTGCAGTGGGGCAGCTGGTTAACAGGCACACCCTTTTGAAGCTAATAACAGATGTCCCTTCAAGACTATCTATATGGAGGACTATGTGTACCTCAATATGGCAATTCATAACCGACAATGCAGCAACAAATAGTGTCCTGGTTGAGTGAAAGGCATTCAAGTTATACATATGGTGAATCTGTATGGGCACAAACCAGGAGCGGCCCGTGCAGGTAAGAGCAGTGGGTCGGGGACTCGACAAACGTTGACGAGGGAAAATGAAATAGATATTTAATTTTCCCTCATTGTCATCTGTCGAGCCACCCCCCCCCCCCCCCCCCCACCTCGCCCAGCCCCACCGCTCTTAACAGCCCAGGCTGCTACTGGCACAAACTCCATTAAACTAGAGAATACCACGAAAGAGCTGGAAAAGCAGGGATGATACTTCCCAACAGGAGAGGAGGACTGAGATGGACAAAGACTGCATATAAATAACTAAGCAATAGAATCAGGCTGCTAAATTCCAAGGAGTACATAGCAAAAAAGCATAGAGATGGCAGCAAAGCTGGGCAACTGCTTTCTGGCTGGTAGAATCCAAAGCAGTCCACTCTCCTAATGCAGATATACCTTGTCCAGCTGGCTCTGTAGCATAAACACATACAGAAATAAATGATACGAAGCCAGACTACTATAACAATCTATACAGTTCTGCCACCTGCACCCGGGAAGGCTATGTATGAGGATAAGATGTGAAGAAACTGACTTGGGAAAAATCCGAACAACTAGTTGCTCTTTCGGTACCGTCTAACCTAGTCAGGGAACCTGCTTACAGAGAATGATGGCGAGAACCAGAAAGGCAAAACCTGAACGTAGATTTATAGGCCTGGTGGTGCTCATTGTAAAATGCCACATTGGCATGCACTGGAAGTCGAGAACACCGCCACAGACAGAAGCATGGGTGAAAAAATCACTAAAACGGACTGAAGGAGATCACAGCTGTCTGTGTGAAACAAATATAGGTCGACACAACAGCGCCTCAGACAGATGCATGGGTGAAAGAATTACTAAAATGGGCTGAAGGAGAGAACACTGCTATGTTCGTGATTCAAAAACAGGTTGACAACGTGTGTCAGGAGGCTGGCCGCACTCCTCAAACAACAAGCATTTGCAATGCAATAGGTCTTGCATTTGTGAAAAGTCAGATATTTGGGTGTTGAAAATTATAATGTTTTTTGCTTTTGTTGTATGCAGTGGTCCCATCTAAACATGGATTGAGCTGAAAACAACGAAAAAGCTAAATTTAAATACAACCAGAAAAAATTCCTGTTGAATGTTGGTTTTGAACATGCTTTGTTTTTGGGCAAATTATTTAATCTCCCTCTGCCAAATTGTAAGCGGAATAGTACTTTGGATGGGCCAAAAATATGGTGCAGACTGGGCAAGACACGGCAATTACATATTAGAAACCGCCACTTCTGAACAGCCCAATTACAGCATCATGAACTTGAAACAGCGTTGAAATAATTTGACTGATATGAGGCTATTGAATAAGAATGCACCATAAACATGTGTGCAGGCGCAGAATAGAGAGAGGCACCTATTAGTGAATACAATCTTGCTGTCGTACAGCGCACACTATGGGCCTGATTAGGAGCAGTTTCATTTAGCCGAGGTTGTTTTTGCACCCGATAATATCCGACACCCAGGTGTTGGGAATGTGAAATAATTATCACTTAATCTGACTTTTTGTGCTCCAACATGCATTCTGGTGGTTGCCACTTACCAGACCAAAATCACTAGTCCTGGTTAATTTCAGGCTGTACTTTCTTCCCGATAAATTCCACCAAGTTTGACCTGCTCAAATGTTATCGCAGCTGGGAATTACCGGGGCGATAAACCCCGAGCCACATGTGATTGCCACTCCTGCGGGAAGAGGTGTTTGCTCCCTGTAGTCAGGCTTTAGTTGGGAAGCTCGGAGACTCTCCGTGTTAATGCATGCGCTGAGGACGGCTGGGCTCTGGAAGGAGCAACCACTACTACGAGTTCTTGAGCTGGACTCTCTACAGCTCAGGCAGTATGTGGTAAAGTCACAGAGTTATTGCTAGCGCAGATATTGTTAAAAAAATAGAATGCGTGCCCGTGTGTTCATGAAGCGGGCCTTGGGGAAGCAAGCTGGCTCTTGCCCTCTGTCAGAAGCTATGGGGTACAGGAGCTCTTCCGGGGCGTGGGTACAACCTTCCTGTGACATGGACACTCCCACGCACTCACCAAACCTTGGCTCGAGAGGCCCTGGGCTTAGTATGGGAGCAAGGCTAGGCAAATAACGCCACACTTTATCTCACGTTATCGGTATTTACTAAGTAATGAGGAAATAAAACCGAGTCCTCTATCCTCCAGCCTCCCTGAGCTTACTCACTGACACAACTGAATGATCCACAAATCGCTGCTCCTCTCTGCCCCATGGTCAGATGGTGAGATCAGGGCGGACTCCTCTAACGAGTTCAGCAGCTCTGCGCTGCTGTAACTGAGTCGCGCAAAGGGAGCGTGATGAAGATGGAAGCAAGCAGACAGTTGAACAGACGCCGTGCACGTGCACAGCTCCTGTCTGGGCAGGCAAGGTGAGCAGGAGACAGGGAGGGAACAAAACATGCCTCCCTTCCAATGAAAAGCACACATTTCTGATCAACGCCAACCGGAAGCATGGGTGGAGCTTCCACCCCGCTTCCGATGCTAAATCCACGACATTAGATCTCGGAAATGAGAGCGCATGCGCTGCGTTGCTAGACGAGACCTAAAAATTAGCAAAGTCAATAGGTTGCGCCTACGCAAGATGTTTTGGGTTTGTCATTTTTTAGGACATGTGGCACAGCAGCACAGGCTGCTGTGCAACCTGGCTGAAAGTAAAGCGCTGATTGTGTCAAAGCACTTTTTTTCCTAATTTTAAGCCATTTTGCACAGCAGCCGTGGCTGCTGTGCAACATGTCTGAAAAACATTGACAAAGGGTCAGCGGACTCGATAATTCTCGCCTCGGTGCCTACTCTAACCAGGGGTCTCCCTCGGCAACTCTAGGCATTAGCTTTCCTAATCTCCACAACGGCCCCCTCAACGCCGGGGATGCCTGGCTCCACCTTGGGGATTCCCAGCAGGGACCATCCCACAGGGAAAGCCAGGACGGGTTCTCCAGCGGTATACAGCGCCAGGACGCCGGCTGGCAACAGTGCGCTTTACAAGTATACACATTACATTACATTGTGCAAATGCTCTTTATTTTTTCTTATGTATTAGATAAAGTTTTTACAAAGGCAACAGGTCAACAATATGCATGGGCCATGACCTTTGAATTGAAAATTGGTCTACAGTTTACACTGGGCAGAAAATTAAGAAATATCTTGCCCTAAGACAGACAAGGGGTCCCTACCAAAGGGGTATCTTTCTGCCGGTCAGCGTTGAGCTGGTACAACCTGGGGCTGATGGGTTGCACCAGCTCTGGTTCAAAGCCTCCATTTTTTGACAGTCCCCAGCAGCCGGGGAGCAGAGGGGCAGAGGTTGGGTGGGAAGGCAGAGAGCCAGACCAGTGGCAATTAGGACCCCGGCCCCAGGAAACCCTCAGTCCCTTGACTCATTCTCTCATCTGTGTTCACCAGGGGTGGGCCAAAGACATGAACATTATTTGTATATGAGGGTTCTGTCCCTGGGAAAAAAGGAAACTTACCACCAGAGGTCCGCAGAAAAGAACTTCTCTCCTCAGAGACCCTGAAAAAGGAAGTGGTGTAATGGGTTAGGGTGCTGAGTCCAGCAGCATGGAATGGGGTGAGCATCTGCTGTTGAGTGGTAGTCCAGCATCCATTGCCACTTACAGGTCTACCCTGGTTGAGTGCCTTAGAGCCCTCTGAGAAACAAAGATAAGCACTTTGAGATTTGTTTTTAATAACAATAGCTTTCGCCTACAGCACATGTGAGCTATGTAGGCGAAATCTAAAAAATGACAGCAGACCGCGTAAATTGAGGAAGCGTGAAGACTACACAGAATATCCACAAACCAGGAGACAGCCTAGGTAATGACATCGCTACATACTGCCACTCAGGCATATTTCCCCTGATACAGATGGTGTAGCCTAGTCACCCCTCAGCAAACATGATACCATACTGATACACCTTTGATGAAAGATCACAAGTACAATATGCTAACCTCCGTAGGGCAGTAGTCTCAACATGTGTAACAAGACTGACCCCCTTACAATGCAAAACTAGCCAAAAATGACTACGTGAAACATGGTATAAGTTATTGACATACGTTTTATTTTTTTATTTTATACTGTATGCTTGAAAATGTGGACAAGATATCCTGTAGTGTACAAGTGTGTGATTATATTGCCTCCACGCAAAATAAAATTTCAAAAAAAGACCTTTGCCTCTGTTGATGATTTCTGAAGGGTTCCAATATTTTTGTTTCTCTTCTGTTGTTTCTTTGAATAGTTCATCTAACCATGGGCTAAAACTCTAAGTACCTACAAAATGGTAAATTGGAAATGAGAGATTTGTGTGAACGCATCTAGCTTTCAAGGTCGCATCCAGGTGTGTCTTCAGTCTGCTTTAAGTGTGCCAGAAAAAGTAGCTTCTGCATACAATTCATCACATTTGGTGGTGGATAACTATCTGGTAGACTCGACCTAACTAGATCCAGTGAGTTTTGCCTTTAATAAACCATGGTCCATTTAATTTTGCAGCTAGGTGTCATTGCAGTTGAAGGACACTGTCAGTGTGCCCGCCAACTTCCAATAGATGCGTTTCCAAGCAAACACTCATTGCAGTAGTAGCGGGAGAACCAGCTTAGTTTAGATCCCCTCAGCTTGCTTCTCGCGTACCTTCCTGTCCCGCCCAAAGCTCAAGAATTATGCAGATTTATGGAGGATCAGGCTCTTAGTTGTCAGAGCTGCACCGTGAGCTGCCTTGTTGCTCGGCGGTTGGCGGCGGTTGGCCACACCCCCTCTTATGTGTGTACTGTTGACCCATCATCTTGTGATTTCTTATTCTAATGCATATTATCTCAACTTCCTACAAAAGTATATGCTGCAAACTTCTTCTTTTAACCATTACGCAATTTGATCCGCCACAAGCCTTTTTGCTAAACAAGGGAGCACCTCACATTCCCTGAAATAAATGGAAAGTAGAATTTTTAAATTCTATTGTTACCATTAATGCTAATATAAAGTCTGTGGAGTGCAGTGAAGGCATTCTTCCACATTGATTGGGATCAAAAGGCCAAGAGACTTACAGAACTCCTCTTAAAGTTGAAACACCTGCAGAAGATGATGATTATAACTATGAAGAAGCACTAATGCGTCTTGAAGGCTATCTTAAACCTACAATCCCTATTACTTTTGAAAGTTATCATTTTTACACTCGCAGAGAGAAAGATGGCAAATCTTTGGATTCATTTTTTACAGCACTTAGAAGTCTTTCTGCAACTTGTGAGTTTGGTACTGCTACCAACGAAATGTTGAGGGATCCGTTTATGGTCAATACTACTATTAAAATGAAACAATATAAATGATGGATTATGGGAAGCCTAGATCTAGAGGGAGTCATTACATCAGCCACAGCCATAGAGCAATCAGTTTCATGGGTGAAAGAAGTGAATGAAGACAGAAGTGACAAAAGGAATGTTGAAGTGTCTAGCATAATTAAACACAATCATAAGATACAGGAAAAATAAGAAGTTTGCAACTAAAAGTAATTGTTATCGTTGTGGCAGCAATTTTCAACTAGTGCCCTTTAAGGAATGTCCTGCACTGAACAAGTATGGTAACATTTGTGGCAAAACTGGACACTTCTCAAACCTCTACAGAGAAAGTGAACCCAATGTGAACTCCAGAGTAGCACAAGTATCAGAAGAAAAGAACTCCAATGAGAAACAAAGTATGATTCAGAACCAAACACCAACAATATGGTCCATGTCATCCACAAGAGACTGATAGTACAAAATGTAGATTTAGACAAACCTCCTACAAGTGTGCTGGAACTTTTGGAAAGAGAATTGAAGGTGTTGGTGGATTCCAATTCTCCATATACCATTATTAAAAAAGAGAGGTTTGAAAGAATGCTCTCCAGTAAGACCAACAAATTAATCGAACCAGACATCAAGGCAGTGACTTTTGATGGCAGACTCATTGATTTGATTGGATTCTTGAATACTGCTGTCACTTTTCAAGGACAGTCTGCCCTAACCAAGATCTATGTAACCAATAAAGGAGTCTGTGTACTAGTTTGGAAGGATCAAAGGTTATTGTAGATCGCCTTGAATCATACATTACTTGATCTTGTTCTTGTGGTCAATGTGATAGATTGTGAAAAATATGTCTTCAATGTATTTCCTAAGGTTTTCAATAAAGGATTGGGAAATTTGAAAAATTCTTCACAAAAAATTATATTGAAGGAAGGTACCACTCCAGTTAGGGAAAAGCTGAGAGGTGTTCCAATTTGAGGGATTAAACTGTTATCTTACGGATAGTGTCCATCTTGCCCTTCCATCTCACAAAAATGTGATTTTGACTGTAAAGGAGAAAGTGTGGTCATATAGAATTACCCCATTCTGTAACAGGAGAGAGCCCTTTCCAGCTGCTCAAAAAGTGAGTTACAGTCTCCAATCTTTGTTCTTGGTGGTTAAAGACCCATTTAGACAAAAGACCCAACTACATGAGGGTTCTTGCATTATTAAAAATAAGTTGTGATCCCATCAAGAAAAATCAATATTATATTTGGATGAAAGATGCCAAGTTAAGCCTATTTAGTGTAAGATAGTAAGTTTGGTGAAAGTGAAGATAATTGGTCATGTTGAAAAAGGTTGTTCTAAATATACCAAACCTACGAAGATTGTGAAAGTGAATAGAGGTAGTGTGATTACCAAAGATGGTTAACGTTGGAGCATGAGAGGGTTGGCACCCTGTGCATGCAATAAAGAGACTTTCTAGAATGAGATGAGTAGATGCATTGACACTGTTTTTGTTCAGGTGTGTAGTTATATTGCCTCTGCCACTTGCAACAAAAAAATCAACACTGATTCTTGTTCTATTTCCAAAGAATGTGATATTTCTTGCAATGTTTCTGAAGTTGTAATTGATTTTGATGTTGTGGAAAATTCAACTGATGAATCCATTGCACAATCCACCTGAAGTAGAACTTTTTCAGGGAGAATTCTGCAAGATTCATTTTCTTTTTTTGTTTTAATGTAAAGAAAATTCTAAAGGGAAGATGTGTCATATTCTCCATGTCCCTGTTTACCCACCCCAGTTCATTTGAAGTTGTCCATTAGATATCCCCCATGGAATGTTAAAATGGAATGGTGGGATATAACAATGGGAAGGCATGGTTGGATATAACAATGGGAAGGGATCAGGTGGGGCGAACGGTTTCAACAGCATTTATTGTGACAAGATTCTTCCTGTTGAGGTTTATTTGTGTTGAGGTATAAAGAAGTATCTTGAATTTCAGTGCAACTTATTTTATCGCTACTACACGCCCACCGCCTCTCTTTGGTCAAGGGTGGCCAGTGGCAGTTCACTTCGTTTTAGCGAGGTTGCCCTGTAGCGTATCCTTATGAGGTAGACGTGTTCACAAGAGTCTGTGTCATAATGGTCTGATTAAAGAGGCACATTGTAGCACACCAGAAGTGATTTTGTGAGAATGTACGTAAGAAGGCCGAGCCTTACATGCATCTTATCAGTAGCGCATAAGCCCATTTCAGCCAGAGGAAGACTGACAGGCTTCGTTTCTGCCTTTTTGATACTCATCATGCACATTGACATTGGCTAATTAGACTTGTGTCCATCTGACACATTCTATGCCAAAAGAACCATCCATATTTATTGCACTTCTCAAGTGTACTGATTTTACGCGGATGGAGAATGAATTGAATATTCTTCCTCTTTTCTGCTATCTGTTATGTATGCTAAGGGGTCCTATAAAATGGTTTGACACTGCGAAGGGATCTTTTGGGCCTGAAACTAAGAACAGAGAGAACACCATTTGGGACACTGTGCCCCATTTGTTTGGAGTAAATAATGCTTCATATTGTGATGATTAAGTTTAGAAGTTTTACTGCAACCAGTGAAAAAATGGAACACAAGTTTATATTAGAATATTGCCTACAATGAAGAAGCAAATGGCTGTTTACAAAACTAAATAGTTTGAGATGTGTTCCATGCTTGAGTTTTTTCAGTTAAGACTCCAGAGTTTATTCAAGCGTTTTAGCTTGCAGTGTTCATTGTTTTACTTCTAGCCTGACGTTGGGACTTCATCAGATGTGTTCTAGTAATATTTTTTAGTGTGGGCGTTTTGCTAATGGTAATACATTTGAGCACCAATAACAGACTGCCTGTGATCTCTTTACTTCAGGTTGTGTATCGGATTTGTCCTGTGACACACACTGGACACAATGCCAGCTCGAGTCAACACCCATTTGACCACCACTTCCGCTCCTGTGCTGTATGCACACTTTACTTCCCCAGGCCTCAATATACCATTCTCTCCAAATAGTGGGTTTCTTGTCTGAGGATTACACCAGGCAGTTTCTTTCTGGCATTAGCCTAAATTTAAGTTTTCAGGAGAGTTTTCTATAGTTTTTTTTAAACAGAGGGTAGAGTGTTATGCAAAGAGACTCCACTGTATCTCCCAGATATTCCAATTGTATCTTTAGGGATACCAGCATATTTCTGCTCGTGTGTCCTCATCCCTCTTTGGCAGATCTCCTTTAATAAGGCCTCTGAGTGTCGTGTCCTGGGAGGAACCAACTTCTCACTGTCTCTTTAAGTACTCACAGGTCACACATTCCGAATATAATCGCTCTCCAGTCACAAAAGCACTAAGACACCATCTGCTGAAAAATGACGAAAACCAACTCCTACAGGATTTTTTACATCTCTACCCTGAAGTTGTGGTGGTGGAGAGTGCCTTTGGTTAGTGTTAATGTGACAACAAAGTAATTGAATAAGGCCACAGTGAACCACACTGTTTTGTGTTACTAGAGATGTCTGTGGCCAGGCAAGAACAATTAGTTTTAACAGTGAGTAGGATGGTGCATATGTTGGGGAGTGATCCTCCTTCTCTGACAGTCAGTGCCATGGTTGGTGCTGGAGTGCATCCCTCTGCTGCGAAGGTGAGTGCTCGGGTGGGATTTGCTGTTTGCTCTGGTCAGGAGTGGCAGATAGTGAGTGACAGTGTCTGTATGAGAAATATGATTCATGTGGGTCCTGTAGAGGTCCTTCTCCTCTGACACCGAGTGAGATGGTGGCTGCCGAGTGCAGGTGAGATATGTCTATTCCAGCGGTGAACGAGATGATGAATTTTAGAGCCGCGAGGCATTCTGTCTTCTCTGATCAAGAGTGGCATAGTGAATGCAATTGCTTTTACTGTGATTGGGATGGCATATGTTAAAGTGTGACTGACAGGGCATCTGCATGCTGTTCCAGCAAGGACTCGTCATTGAGAAGAGAGACACCGTGATCTCTCTGCTGGTCCCGAACTCACATTGCTCCACATTCAAAAAGACAGGAAGAAGAAGAGGTAAATATGTTTATTGAGTAATAAGGCCCCCTCGGGCACATTCTTCTAAACACAGCTACGAATAAATGGTCACTTTATCGCTATCTTTTGTGTATAAAACTTAAGAATTCTGAAGCTTCTGCTGTGTCGTCACAGACCCAGCCAAAACATTCCTGTGGCGAGAACATTGCCGCCGGTATACAGGTGGTCCTCGTGAAGCCACGAGCCTGGTCAAAGCCGATCATCTGTAGAATTGCTCGGCTCCAAGTATGCCATAGTGTCAATACCAATGTAAACGTTAATGTGAGCTTGGCATTAGACGACATTCGCAAACAGTCCATGAGTATCGGACTCAGAACGCCTTTTGGCTCCCAGGCGATCGACTCATCCGTAGCACTTGTACATAAGTAAATAATTCCATATCAGGCATGCACATTTCTACATGGAATTACATAACATTAGCTAAGAACATTCCCTACTGTACCTTCCCACTCTAGAAAGAAGCCCTCTATTCCTGTGAACAAAGAGACAATATCTCTCCCCGACCCCTAAACCCAGTTTCCTTATTAAGGGCTTTTCGAAAAACATTCAATATCAGGAAGAGGTTTTGGGGTCTTGTTTACACAAAGCCATCTCCTTTCCAGGCATGAAGGCCTCTGAGCCCACTTTAGGGTAAAGACTGGGGGCTGGATGTATAGTCTGCCGGGACAAAGACAATTGCCTGTTTGATACGATGATGCCAAAAAAAATCAAATTTATACCTGGCAATATAAGGAACAGATGAATTTTGAACACATCTTGAGGAAACTGGACTGTAAGCCCTGTATCTGTAGGAAAAAACATAACAGCTACACATTTCTGGTGCTTATGAAATCCCTCTGGATGACAAAGCCAGACGTTGACCCAGATGCTTTTGGTGGCACTCAATGGCTTCAGCGTAACGCTAGAGACCCTCTGAATGCAAAAACATGGAGCCTGCCAAAACCTTCAGAATGGAAATAACAGTTTGATAGGATGTCAGTCCGTACACTCCCAAAGCCTAGGTTACCGTGAGACATGCTCAAGTTCGGGCATCAATCCCCACAGGTGAAGCAATTACATTTCCAGATCTCATTGCCTCCTTCTCCCCACCATTCTTCAAGAGCTTGGAAAAACATAGGGAATGGAAACTAACATAAATAAACAAATACCTATCTAGAACAATCATCAGTTATATATTATGCAAAACAAATTTCATAAATCTAAGTATAGAATAAACATTTAGATTGCTTTGTAACTACGTTCTACAAGGCACAAAATTCTGATAATAAATGTTATTGGTCTCTATTGACGCTTAGAGGGGGTCACTCTTTCCTTCTCTTTTTTCTTCTTTCATTTTTACGCTGTACTCCCTCCTTCACCATTTCTATACTCGTCAGAATATGTTTGCTTCGAATTGCATATCTCACTTTCTCCACCTGTCTATGTCTCTTTCTACCAAGGATTCAATGTCCACTCCATATCACTTTCACACATTAATGTTCTAAAACTCATTCATTCTTTCTTCCCACATTCTTGCATGAGCTCTTTCTCTTGATTCCACGCCTGCTCTGTCCACCCAGACATACACACTGCCTTCTTTCGCTTCTGCATTTGCTATCCTCTGTGTTCCATTGCTTGGTACAATACCATTTTGTTCCCTTCCCCCACATATGCGTATCACCATTATTTTTAAAAGATACAGAATCCTTTAAAAAGAAAGAACTGTTAGTTGGTAGCTAACATTTTATTAGTATTGAAGATATGGAAAAAGACTACCAGTGCTAAATTTCAAGCCCTTCAGGAGGATTAACATTTTTGGGTGAATTGTAGTTGACTTTAGACCTCAGCCGATTTGTGGATATGGCACTTCTTTATGTAGAATTCTCAATCTATGATGTTATCGATAAAAGTTAACCACTCTTTGTTGATGTTTCAGGACTTGTTGGTTGCCTCAGACATTGTGGATCACCCCTTTCTCCAGCTCAAGAGTAGTGTTCCGGACTCTTGTAGAATAGTGGCTCCACTCTTTTAAGATTTAGAGACAATCATAAGTAATTGTTGTGGTGATGTTATCGCCATTGTGTTTAGCTATCTGCGGTTACAATCATGGTGTTATGCTTTATTTCTGTTTCATCGACTGTTGGTATCCATGGGAGTGAGTTTTATTTTCAATTCTATTGATGATACATAGATGGTGTTCCAGATAGAGTTATGTGGTGCATTAATCAAGTGTTCTCTTCCATCCAAGTAGGCTAACTGGCTCAAGGTAAAATGGAGATTCTTATTATTGCTTCCAAATCCATATATAAGTAAATAAATGTCATAAGCCTGACTATGTGGGTGGCATCTTTCACTGTCTGTAGACGCAAACATCAGCCTGAACTTTTCAGCTGACCTGTGTGAACAACTTGTAAATATCTGGTGAATAGTGCACTCGGATGTCACGGAGCAAATGTTACCCGCAGCCAAATATACAGAGTAACTGAATATTCTAAAGAACAAGTGAGAGACACACTGACACTATAATTTTCTAGTTTCATTAAATTAATATGTTAGTTATAATGATCTATTTCAGCTAAAAACGCACAATAATCCAATTTCTAAAGAAGTTGTGGAAGCTAAAAACAGCTACTGTACCTCTCTGCTGTAAGATACTTATAAAAATGGAAATTCGCAAGGTAAAATTGATCCAGATTACAGCTGCCCGAACTCTGGTTAATTATTTAAAAGAGAGAGAATATTTACGCATACTGAGGAGACTTCGGTGGCTGCAAGTTCATGCATGTACACAAGTTAAGGCCCATTGGTTGCCCCACAAGGCCAATCACAGCAATACTCCTACCAATCAAAGACATAGATTCAAAATGTATGCCGCAAATAGATTGTTGAACTCAGGGAATAAGATCTGGCTAGTTTGGCCAAAGCCAATGCCAGAAACTTTTCTTCTTCCTAACCACTAAGTTATGGAACTCTTTTCCAGATTTCATAAGCAGAATGAGGTCGTTTTTTTAGCCTTCAGAAAAGCAATTTAGACTTTCTTTCTGATTTCTTCTCCATGCCTGCTAGGCCAAGTATGGATACTCTCCAGGGTTTGTTGTGCTTTGCACGTCAGTATGATCATGATTCCCTTTTGCTATTTCTTCAGTTTTTCTTATTTAGAGCAGTGGACATCATTCTCTGCAGTACAGCATGTGATGTAAAGTTATCCTGGACAGAGATTTAACCAGTTTCTTAGATTAATTTACATACAAGGAAGCCCCTGTGATTTTAGCCCACTGATGCACGTTTATCTATCAAGTGAGCCATATCATTGCACTCTCTATTGTGTAATAAGGTATACAGTTAGGTGGGTAATATCACGGTCAAGAACAGTGACCATCAACTATTGGAAGCAAATGATTGTGAAGGAAAAATACTAAATGTGAGTTTTTTTCTGTGTTTGCGAAGATCTTCAACTTCGTAAATGGCATTTGAAAGAGTCTTCCAGATCCTGTCTGCACTGTAAGGTATTCGTTTTCAGTGCAGCACAATTACCAAGTACTGGGCAGGAGAACAGAGATTTTAAGTTGAAATCTATCTGATTAATCCTTCTTGAATAATGGTGCTGATGACCAATGACCAGCACCAACAAGCATTTACAAAGCCAAAAGATTTGATGTTTGTGTGCCGTTTGGATCGTGAATGCACTCAGTGTAAAATGCTATCCATATTATACTAAATTGCAGATAGAAGCATTTAAAAATGGATGCTACAGAAAATAAAGCCATCTTTTTTCCATAGCACCAATTTCTCAGATGTCATTGTCAGCTCTCATTCGCCAGTACTACTGGTCTGTTTGCCCTCTGATTTCAGATATAAATGGAACATATTGAGTTTGAGTGGAAGAATAAGGATGCACCCAAACATCCAAAGCTTAAATACTCCTGTGGGCTGATCCGAGATTGATTAATAATATCTCAAGCCAATGGCTGAAGGATCTGGTGGAAAGACACAAGTGGCAGAGAGTGGCTGGCCCAAAGGCCCCTAAATTACAGATTACAGTATAGTGCCTATGAATTTCACAATTTCATACACATTAGTCCTAAAAAAAGGAAAGGCGTTCATTGGGAGTTACATGGAGCCAAATGAGCGATAAAGAGTTTTGTTTATATTGCGAAAGACCATCACAGGTCCGCCTGTTGATTTCTGTATTCTTGGAAGCCTGTCAATCATTTATATACTCTTGCAGTCATTTAATCCAGCTATCATGATGGCAGCACATTTGACTGTGTCTTGATCATTTTGGTTAGTCATGGCAGTAGGTTTTTTAGCTACAGTCGGATAGAAGGACGAGAACTGGTAAAAGCCATGTTTATTTTGCTCCCACTGTCATCTGGGTCCATTATAACTCTTGATCATGTAATGATAACCTCTAAAGACCAGGCTATGAATCGATATAAACTGTTGAACAGAGGGGCTAAGATGTAAACTTGTAATTCTTTTTCTTAATTGCTGTACATGTCTTTTACCTTTCTCTTGCAATGGTACTTTTCTTCTCACTCAATTCAAAGAAGATTTTAGAACCATAAATAGGCACCTTTGTAAAAATATCTCCAAACACACAAGGATTCAGAGCGCTATAGCACGCCTCTGAGGTGTAGACATTGTGTATTGGTACTGGCACACATTCTTTTACTCCCCATACATTCTATTGCACATGTCTACCCTCACACACATCTGTGAGACATTGTTTGGTGTCAGTACTGCAGAGCTAAACATCAGCCTGAACTTTTCAGCTGACCTGTGTGAACAACTTGCGCATATCTGGTGAATAGTGCACTCCGATGGCACAGAGCAAATGTTATCCGCAGCCAAATATACACGACTGTTCCTCGCACTCTGTCATTTACTCAGGCCCCTCAGTATAATCTTCTGCATCTATTTCCTGGGATGCCACGAAGGAAAAGAAATAATAACCCCAAAGCTATCACAAAGAGTAAATGAAAGGCAGCACAGAGACCAAACGAAGGTCAATACAAACTCCAGACAAATGGCAACACACGGAGTAACAAGAGGAGCAACACAAAGAGTAAATGAAGAGCAACACAAAAGTGCCACGAAAGGCATCACAAAGAGTAAATGAAGGGCAAAACAAAGACTAGAAAAATGCCAAGCAAAGAGAAACACAAAGCCTAAACAAAGGGCGAACCGAAGAGTAAACAAATGGCAACAGATAGTAATCTGATGTGAAACACATAGTAACATGAATGGCAACAAAGAGTATACAAATTGCAACGCTGAAGTAAATGAAGGACAACGTAAAATGTAAATGTAGGACAACACATAATAACATGAAGGGTAACACTACAGGAAGGGCAGTCCAAAGAGTATACAAAGGTGGCACATAGCATGACTCAAAGAGTAACAGGAAGAAAGACACAAAGGGAACAGGAAAAATGACGAAGCACGACACTGTTGGCAATGTATGGAAGAACGTCATCACCCATAAATTCCACCTTTACATATTCCATAAAAAGTTTGGAATCTTTCTCTCCTTATTGCAAAAAGCAGCTCATGTATCGGTTAATTCACGCATCCTAACATTCTCCTAGTCTACCTCTCCCTGAATCCCCCCTCCACGCCCTGCGTTTCATGTGCTCCTTGGCAGGCAGCTGCCGCGAGTCTCTCTCAGCAGACCAGGCCAAGGAGTTGCCGGGTCTCGAGCACTCCGAGGGGAAGCGCCCACGTCGCAATTATACGTGACATGTTTTTGGCTCGACACACACAGCCCTCTTCTCCTCATAGCTCTTTCATAATGAACAAGTCTCGAAAGAGCTGCACTAACAGAGAGCAGATCTCCTGTCCATGCTTCCCTGAACGCAAGCAGGTGCAGCCGCTGCTTCCGAAAGGCTCTGTGGTTTTACGAGCAGCTGCCAAGTTCCCCAGGCTCTTCCCCGGCAGCACCGAGGGAGGTTATTGCCCTATTCAGATGAGCTGGCGCCTGTCTTCACAGCCTGGCCCTGCCACCTGCTCCTGGCACAACGCCGCGATGCCCTTTCCAACATGGCCGCCCCTCTTCCCGCTCTCTGGTCCTCGCGCCCCTCAGTCCCTCGTCGCTGGCATAAATGAAAATATTGCATATGAAGAATACTACATAACGACCGCTGGTCACGCCGGCCCCACCACATCGGCCGGCGCTTCCAGTATGAGCGCAGGTGCCGACAGCCAAAAAATCACGCCCCTGCCCCTTGGCGCTTCTTTCTAGATTCTTCTCAAGTTGAGTGGTCAGACCGTGGCAGTCAGGCGAGGGTGCTAGGAAGGGCGCTGGCCGCCTGCCTGCTGGTGAACTCACGACTTCATTGTGCAAATTGGAACCACGATGACCAGAATGACGGTGCAAGCCGCGGCGGCAATGAGGGCCGCAATTTTGCACACCTTGGCCCGTCGGAACTCTGCCTCTTTGCGCTTTAGCAGTGAGTCGTAGCCGGGGGTGTAGATGTCTTCCATCCAGTATTCCAAGTTGTTGGGGTTTAACGATTCTTGACCCTGAAATTGAAAGAGTGGAAGAGTGAATAGGTTGAGTATCAAGTTTAAGGGAGGAGCTACAGTCAGGCAGTACTTAATTTGTAAAATATGAAGTGCAGGTGCTCACAGTCTTTCACGAGGCCACATCCACTTCCCCAGCTCTGCCCACTCCCTCCAGTGGCCCCATCCACTTCCCTTTATTGGCTCCGCCCACATCCACATGCCTCAATACATCGGAGTCACCTCCTCCCTTATTGAGTTCCGCAAGAAGATGAAGGGCTGGCTCTTCACAAAAGCAACTCAGGCCCCTCACACCTACACACCTGCCCAAATCCCTAGATACCCTCCTGGGTGATTAGTGTGCTATACAAATCAATATAACATAATATAACATATTGGAAGCCTATGAGAAAAACTTAAAAGTGAACTCAAATTAGAGAAAGGTCATTTGAGGACTTGAGGCAGCTTTGCACACAAAAGAAAATGTGCTTGCACTGCGCTGTTTAAAAGAAAGAAAAGAAGGAAGGAAGGAATACATTAAAGAAGGCAATAACAAATTCAGGCAGGAAGAGGAGCACTGGAGTAAGGAAATAAATAAGTAATGGATGAAAGAAGGAGGAAATAAGAAAAGAATGTGAAAGGAAGAAATGAAGGGATAGAGAAAGAAACACACCATGTATGTTTGTAAAGCACATATTCACTAGAGGGGGCCTTGACACCAAATTAAAAATGTTGTTATCCAGCTCAATTGCACTAATTTTATCTAAAGATGAAAGACTGAGTGGCCACACCAAGATTTCAATTCATGACCCTGAGATAGAACACAGATTCCTGGAGTAGATATAAACATATGTGCAAGAAGGAAAAAATTAAAAGGGAGAATGAGGGAGGAGGAGAGGTCTAAAGGCAAAGATAGACGCAGTAGACAATGTGAAGAGAAATGTGGAAAGCAGAGATTGGGATTTCAAGATTGGAGTGGAACTTGATGAGAAGGAAAAGTGAAAAGAGGAGAAAGGCAAGGGAAGAAAAGTGGACGGAGGGAGCGTGTGAGAGTAGAGTGGAAGGGAAAGATGGAAAGGTGAACAATGAAAAGCATTTAATGAGGGGAGGTGGCGATTAAGAGAAAACGCAGATGTAGGGCAGAAAGTGAAATAAGATTGGAGAGAAGTGAAGGAGTGAAAGGTGAGGGGGAGGAAGAAAAGCAGATACTGAGATAGAGCAAGCAAAGAGTACACCTCTCCTTTATTGAACATACAGTCATTAAGTATGTAAAGTTGAGAGGTGACAGGAGTGTATCATTCTTGGCCTGTCTCATCAATGCACAGCAGTGTTGTCCAAGGCACTTAAAAGCGGTTCTTTAACTGTGTTAAGTTTTATGCCATAAAAAGATGTTTTATGTCACAATAGGTATTCCTGATAAAATATAATAAAGTGTCAGTTATACCATTGGGATAACGCCTTGATGGAGAAGCACACTTTCATGCTTCAAACACATAGTCCTATTACATGATCAGACTATAAGTGGCAAAATCCTACTGCCACCTATTTTCAAATGAAGTCAGACATTCAACCTTCATTCAGACCAGCTTCCACACATACTTTTTAACTAATAGAGCACAAAATTCAACGGAGTCTGCCGCCGGTGCTATATTAGGATTGTAATTTATGATCAGCGAGTAACAAAAGGACGTCTGTGACAAAAAACAGAAACCCACTGAGCTATCCACATAAATATAGTTCTGTCATCTGCATGGTACATGTTCTACATTACCCCTCTGTGCTACAGTCAATACTTCAACTAGACAAAACTCTGATCTCTCTCCAACAGGGACATAAGGCTGTAAGTATGCAGCAGGGGTTTACGGGACATGGTTCTTTGGAGGTGCAGGCTTGTAGGGGTGGGGGGGAGGTACAGAGCGCCCAACAAAGCCTAGTCCCTCTGATAGAACATTTTGAGTCAAAGCTATTTTTCTCCAGGTCAAAGCTGAGAAATTCTCTGTGTATCCTCTCTCTTGTTAGGGGGTACATGGGAAAGCCTCCTGGTTCGAGTGGCCAGGTTTGGCAAGGTTTAAAGGTAACCTACTAGAGTGCGTCACGGAGATAGCGTTGCGGAGAGATAAGTTTCTGCTACTCGGAGATCTTAATGTGCATTTAGAGGATCTGTCGGACAAAGGAGCGATGGAGTTCCGTCAAGAACTTCAGGCCTTACAACTAGAGCTAAAGGGCCAGCTTCCAACACACCAGCATGGCCACTTGCTTGATCCAGTATTTGCGAACTGGGAGGAAGTCATAGCGGCTCTCCCCGTGCCCCTCCCCTGGACCGACCATTTCCTGGTACCATTTGAAATTCTTCTCCCTAAACATAAGGTGACAGACCCCACTCCCCTTAATTACCCCAGGCGCAAATGGGCCAGGTTCTCCCTGCCAGAGTTCAATGAGGCTCTTATCGCAGAGGGCCCCCCTGGAGGTGATGATGCGGAATCGGCAAATAAATTGCTTAATGACCGTATCACGGCTGCCCTGGACCGTACGGCCCCTTTAGGCCGGCCGAAGGAGGGCGGCCGTAAACAGAGAGCGGCACCCTGGTTCAATGAGGAACTGCGTTGTGCTAAGAGGGATTGTAAGCGAGCTGAAAGGCAATGGAGGGTAGCCTATGACAGCCAGGCGAGAGAGAGATATCTCGTCAATAGACGGGCATATCACAACCTAATCAGGGGAGCGAAAACTGCCCACTATGCCGATAGGATCATGGGTGCAGAGAATTCAGCGAAAGAATTGTTCTGTGTTTATAAATCCCTGGCTGTCCCCAAGTCCTCGGCAGGATTAGAGGATTGTTCAGTTGTTGCCTGCAATCGCATTGCTGACTATTTTGGCGACAAAGTGTCCAAAATTTATTCAGCCTTTCCTGCCCAACCCTTGGCAGGGGGAGAGTTTGAAGCATCAGTAAGAGAGGCTTATGGACAAAATCTGCTGCTTAACTTCTCCACCCCACCAGTAGAAGACCTGATCAAAATATGAAGATCAGTGAAATCAGGCTCCCCACAGGACCCAGCATCCCCTAAACGGCTGGGGGACAGCTTGACGACACTAGAACCATACATTAGGCATCTGTTGGATGTCTCCTTCAGGTCCAGCATTATTCCTAGGGAATGGAAACAAGCTGTGGTGCTCCCCCTCCGCTAGAAGCCTAATATCAGCTTCAAAAAGCTGGAGAATCTGCGTCCCATCTCTCTTCTACCCTACTTCTCTAAAGTGGCGGAGAAGGTGGCCAATTTGCAGTAAATGCAATTTGTGGAAGATACCAATCTTCTACATCCCACCCAGTTTGCGTTCCGGCCTCGACACTCGACGGAGTCAGCGCTCCTCAAGGCATCCGAAACCATCAGGCAGGGTGCCGACGAGGGCCATACTATGGCCTTGATCCTTCTGGACCTTAGCGCTGCGTTCGACACTGTAGCACATTCCATCTTGCTACAGTGTCTGAACAAAGGAGGGGTAGGAGGTGCAGCGCTAAAATGGATCCAGTCGTTTCTATCTGGCCGAGGTTTCCAAGTCAGGCAGGGCGACTGCTACTCCGAGCGAGTAGCCTTGGACCAGGGGGTGCCGCAGGGCTCGTCCCTGAGTCCAACTCTATTCAATCTGTACGTTGCCCCGGTTGCCACCATAGTGGAGAGTCACGGTTTGCGCATGGTGTCGTACGCCGACGACACGCAGCTGGTCATCTCCCTATCGCGTGCACCCGGTCTTGCGGCAGACATCTTCAGAGCATGCATGCAAGACCTAGCTGCCTGGATGTCTGCCAACTGCCTTAAGCTCAACGGAGGCAAGACTGAGGTGCTGGTGGTGGGGGGAGACCGAGCGGGTTGGACGTCGGCGTGGTGGCCACCTTGCCTGGGACCAGCACCAATTCCCTGCCAGGAGGCGAGGAATCTAGGTGTCTGGTTCGATTCCAACCTAACTTTCGGACCCCAGGTCAATCGGGTGGTTGGTACCTGGTTCGGGATCCTCAAGACCCTCAGGAAGGTTCTGGAGCTCCTTCCTATCAAAGCCCGCCAAATACTAGTGCATGCACTAGTCACGTCCAAGATGGACTATGGCAATCTGCTCTACCTGGGGACTCTCGAGAAGAATCTGAGCCGCCTGCAGGTTTTACAAAATGCCGCAGCCCGGTTGGTTCTCAGACTGCCCAGAAGATCAGCTTCTAAAGCCGCGCTCCAGGCCCTGCACTGGCTTCCGTTGAGAAGCAGGGTGGAATTTAAAGCATTATGCACCTGTCATCGGATCGTCAACGGCAGGGCACCTCTTCCCCTACAGGGTCTGCTGACACAATATGAGCCCTCTCGTTCCCTCAGATCCTCTGGCTCGGGGCGCCTGTCCATTCCTAAGGTGTCCAAAGCAAGGATGGGCGGCAGATCCTTCAGGTATCTGGCTGCATCTAGCTGGAACAAACTTCCTGTGGCGTTGCGCCTGGAACCCTCAGAGCCCATTTTCAGAGCCAAGCTAAAAACATTTCTATATGCCCGGTAGTGGGTTCCCACCTTAGTACCTTCTCCTGCTAGCGCTCGCATCATAGCGCGGGGACACGCCGTTGTGCGTCACCAAGCGCTTTACAAGACCCCCTATTATTATTATTATTATTAAGACTGAGAAGGGATTCACGGTCTCACGTGCAAACTCAAAGTATGGATACTCAGGGCCCAGTGCAAGCTTTAATACAAAGCGATGGTTGGGAGGGGTGCTCTGAGAGTGAGGGAGGGAGCCAAGGGGTACTGTAACAGGAGTGAGCGAGTGTTGTTGCAGGGAGGGGCATGGTGATACAGAGGGGAAGGGGACTGTAAGCAGAGGGGCACTGAGATACAGGTGAGGAAGGCACTGTGGAGAGAGGGGCACTGGGATAGTGGGAGAAGGCCACTGTGGAGAGAGGGCATTGTTGGAGGTAGCGGTGGGGCACAGTCACAGGGGCAGGGATGGGAAGTGTTCTTCAAGGTGCTTGTGGTTGCAACGGTGCCCATTGCAGAAGGGACGGGTGTGATAGAGACGAGATGGTGCTGGGACAGGTAGGAGCGTGGTAATAATACACTGACTGGCAGGAAGAAATGTTTTCACTTTCGGACCACCCTCAGCTGCTTCCTGTATTTTGTTATTACGCTGCAAGGCCTTGTCTGGGCTCCTGAGGCAGGCAGCTACTGGGAAGTTTCCTGCGGGTGCCACTGTGCAGGAATTTATTGATGGTGTCCCACGGCCAAGCACTATTCTGTCACCTGTAGAATAACAGTTGTGTGTAAAATAACGCACACACAACTCACCTAACATTGCAGCTTTGGCTACACTGGACAGCGCAGACTGCTGGGTAGCGCAGCTGAAATTATGCTCCCAGTTCATCGCTCGTCCAGTTTATACTGCGCCTGACGCAACACACCTGCCCTTCCCCCACACTGAAGACCAGGCACTGGTGCGCACCAAAGCAAGCAAACTAGCAGCATGCACCAAATCCGAACGTACAGCTGCACAAGCCTTGCTCGAGGCTGGGGCTTTTTAATGGCCTGTGCACAGTGCTGATGTGCATAGGAGAAACATTCAATAGACCTGGCCCTGAGAAATAGGTGCCAGTGCTCAGCACCTGAAAGCACCTGCATAAATAAGCACTGCAGTCAGGGTATGCAATGTTGTGTTACTCTTCGCAGGTTCCTGTGTTTTATTCATTTACCCACTCGCACCATGCTTTTTTTCTCTCCAGAATATCATTACAGATCACTGAATGTTTTTTTATCTTCTCTAGGACGGAGGTAAGCATGTTCTGTCAGATCACGTCTTGCATGGGTTTGAATCCCCCCTCACATCTGCTTCTATTTCAGCAACAGGGGCAGAGCCTTGGGGAAGGGTGCTCCATGCTTTCATTTCTTTTCTGACTCAGATGCGTTACAGTGACCTGTAGAATTATGTTGGTGGTGAAGTGTGACGGGGATAGAGCACACACATAGTCACAGGCATCACATCAACATTTGGTAGAGCCAGGCAAGACATGAACATATGAGACAGAGCCCAGCCACATGTTTGACTTTAGGAACCCAAAAATTGGACAAGACACTGTCTTATTTTCAGCCACAACAGGAGCAAAAGAGATGCAGGGACTTAAAGAACGACAGAATTACAAAGGTTCGACCCCTCTGACCCTTGCAAATAAGCTGACTAGAATCAAATGTTGAATCATTCAGGAAAAAGGTATCAGGCAAACATATGGGCAAAGTATAGGAATAGAACCCGATGCCCTAAATATCTTTAGTCAAAAATATTGTGTCATAAATGTCATTGTAAATATCGCCCTATTGGAGTAAATAATAGAAAATCTACCCCGATGGAGCCATATTTGTGATACCAATATTTAGTTAACAATATTTATGTATTGGTTACTCATATTCTGGTATACAAGCCGCAGCAAAACTAATCACATCAGACATCAAGTACCTCCCTGATTCAGAAGGGAGCCTGGCAAGGTGCCCGTGTTATACAGGACACGTGAAACTGATTCATGTTCAAAATGGGATAGTCCCTGCATCACAGAATATCTAACCCAGATTTAGTGACCTTTGGGTACTCCTAGACTAAAAAGGTCATCCTGGGAGGGTGATCTTTTCATTCAATATCCTAGTCTGACTTAAGGGGCAAGATGACAAGGTGATCTTTTACTCTAATTCACAGGCAGACAAATTTTGTGTTTACGCCACATAGTATTACGCTGTTTTAAAGGGCAGTTGACGTGGTGCCCACATTGGGCAGAATATTAAATCTTGATTCAGGAAAGATTGTTATGTCTGAGTGCTCACGTCTCATAGTGATTTATAGGGCAGGGCTGGCATGGTGGACAATCCCACAATATCTCAAACCAATATAGGGGTCAGCTTCCTTTCTACTGACATCACACATTGTCTAATGCGGGGTCAGGGGCAGACTGGCATAGTGTCTCCATAAAATATTTTCTTCCCCTAAATTAGTGCAATTCGGCAGAGCAGCTGTATCAGAAAAAAAGCAGACAGCTCAGACTAGGATGGTAACTCACATGCAGGTCCAGCGCGGCCAGCTTGCACTTCTCTCCAGAATGCCTCGTGTATTCCTCGATGGTCCAGGAGGGTTGCGGTCGCTTCACCTCCGACATCTCAGTGAGGCGCATGTCCGTGTAGAGCGGGTTACTCTTCATATGTGACTTGAGGGACGTAGGATAGGGGTGAGGGCTGAAGACTTGTTCTACCAGGAAGGAGTCCTTGGAAGGTTTGGACGGCTTAGATGCTCTGTGGGACTGCCTCATCTCATACTGTCTGTCCGTCTGCGACATAGGAGAAGACATGCAGTTAGTATCTGATGACCAGAATCACATTACATCATTGAACATTCACATTGCATCATTGAATCTCCCTGTGCATCAAGAGAACACTTTATTACTAGAAAGGCCTACTACTTTCACCAAGATGATTCCTCCATACGCCGACAGTGAATCAGTAGCCAAACCTACTTTTACTAAGAGTTCTTTGCATCCCAGATTATACCTACCTACTCTGAGAGTGTGCTGTATAAGTAACACGCATGTTACGCATCCTAACTGATTATACTTACCTTCAGTGAGTTTACAATGCGCCTCCGGCTATACCTAGCAATACTGTTAATACAAAGCATCATTGACCATATGTATCAGCACAAAAAGTAGATTGTGTCTTTGATACTTACCTACACTCGGATTACACTGTTTTACTAAGAACACCTACCTACCCTGAAATAATCCCTTAGAAATAACCAAGCCTACCTTTACTGAGAGTACAGCACAACAAATCACTGATTACAATTACATACTGTGATATTACACTGCAACACTTGCTGTACCTTCATATATTGGGAGTACTGCCTTTACATACCTAATCTGAGGGTTCATAAAACTTTCAAAATAAATGCCACTACTACACAGAACTGGTATGTTAGGTTAGTTCTGCTCATAAAGCACTGGTTTATATCTGGAAGTTATCATAGCAATAGTGCAATCAAATTCAAGAAACAAACTGTTGACCATAAAGCCTGCTGGGTAGAAAATCTGGATTTTATTAAAGACACGGAGGCTAAGATTATCCCACCTCTTTTGCTCCCACCCTGGGAATGTTTTTTACCCTTTTGTTCTTCTTCTCTTTCAGATTAGTTGCTTCATAAGATCGTTGTGATGACTTCATTAAGTTCTCTAAAGTTTGGTGTTGGCTTCAAAGTCCTCTAATTTATTTCTAAAGTTATCTTGTTCGCTGCACAAAGAAGGAAGGCTACTGCGTGCTCATGGACTATTTACCCAATTGTAACGTTTATTCAAGTTCTAGACCTTTTCATTGTTGCTGCTGTGAGCTACGCAATAAAGGAGATTGCATAATCTTAGCCTCCGTGTCTTTAATAAAATCCAGATTTTCTACCCAGCAGGCTGTGAAAAATCTAAAATTTCAAGACCCTATATAACCACAGATGGTTGGAAGTGATGCAGGGCTGAAGGCAAAACAGCTCTACAGAAGGGTAGCTTGAAACTCGAAAAAACATTCACCCAGTTTGGCTTGTTGAAAAGGAGAACTTTTCAACAGGAGATTGGATGTACATCTTAGCTTTCCAAAGTTTCTAGAAGGAGAATATATTTCAGGGGTATCCTTAACATAAATGGGAGCCACACTAGGGAAGACGTGGGCAATGAGAGAGAGATTTAAATGCAATCACGATGAAAGACTACTCTATACTGGGATGACTTAACTGGTCATGACTTGCTGGTACTCTGAAATAAGCACTGGCAAACCGATAGCTCTCCGAAGAACACCCCACCTCTGCTCTCACCTGCCCTCCACCCCCAACTACAACAGATGCCAACACTGCGGCAAGCAACCTCCACCAATGGATTACCAACTGCGCCAACACACTCGCCTCCCTCCAGAAGACTACAGGATGACGCAACAAGCAAGCAAACTGATTCACCACGGCACTCCAAGAATCCAAGCACTCCTGCTGATGACTAGAAAAGACGTGGAGAAACAGCAAAACTCTGGAAACACGCACCACCTACAAAACAGCCCCCATCAACTCATCAAATCCACAATGAATAATTTACTCCAAGAGAGAATCCTCTCCAATGCCAACTCCAAGGAACTCTTCTCTATCTTACAGGAATTTGCCAACCCAACAGCGAGACAACAGACGTCCCTCCCTCCTAAGACCTCTGCAACAGACTGAGCTCCTTCTTTCACCTCAAGATCAAAACACTCTACGATACTTCGACGACCAAGACCTCTGCACCGCCTCAAACCCCACCCCCAATGACACCATCCAACAGACCCTACTTACTTGGGCCCCACTCACGACGGAAGACACCCTGAAAAGACCATGAAGAGCATCCATTCCGGAGCACCTTCAGATCCCTGCCCGCCACACATCTTCCACAGGGCAGCCACATCCATCGCACCCGAGCTACTTCAAACCATCAACTGCTCCCTCGTGACTGCCACAGTTCCTGACAACTGGAAGCATGCCAAAGTCAACCCCCTCCTAAAGAAACCACCCACAGCCCCTACGGACCTCAAGAACTTCAGGCCCATCTCGCCACTTCCTTTCGCAGCCAAGGTAATCAAAAAGGCTGTCAACACCCAGCTAGCATACTTCATTGAAGTTAACAACATCCTAGACACCTCCCAATCGGGTTTCCACAGCAACCACAGCACCGAGACCGCCCTCGTCTCCGCCACATGCGACATTCGCGCCCTCCTCGACCAGAGCCAAACAGCAGCCCTCATTCTCCTGGACCTATCAGCAGCCTTTGACACCATCTCCCAGCGCATACTAACCACCAGACTCCAAAGTAAGGCCCTTGACTGGATATACTCAGTCCTCACAGGTGGAACACAGAGAATAGGACTCACGCCCTTCCTCTCAGAACTGACAGAGACCAGATGCGGAGTACCCCAAGGATCCTCCCTCAGCCCCACCCTTTTCAACATCTAGATGGCCCCCCTCGCAACCATCGTCAGCAACCATGGGCTCAACATCAATTCCTAAGCAGATGACACCCACTCATCCTCTTCCTTACCAAAGATCCCGATGTCACCAGGCACAACGTCCAAGAAGGGATGAAAGCAGTCGCAGCCTGGATGAAGAACAGCTGCCTGAAACTCAACTCAGATAAAACAGAGGTTCTCATTCTCGGCTCCACTCCCTTCATGTCGGACGACACCTAGTGGTCCCCACCCTCGGAAAACTACTCACCCCGACAGACCTTGCATGTAACCTCGGCATCATACTGGACTCATTGCTCACTTTGAATCGCCAGAACAACAACGTTTCCTCAGCATGCTTCAAAACCCTCCGCATACTACGCAAAACATTCAAATGGTTACCCCCCGACTCCAGGAAAACGGTGACTTACACCCTCATCACCAGCAGACTCGACTACCGCAACGCCCTCTATGGCGGAATCAACAAAAAACTCCTCTGCAAACTCCAGACCGTCCAGAATGTCACAGCCAGGCTAATCCTTGATATCCTACAGCACAACTACATCACCCAACACCTCCGCCACCTCCACTGGCTCACCGTCGAAAGAAGAATAACTTTCAAGCTACTCATGCATGCCTACTAGGCCCTCCACAACATACGACCACAATACCCCATCAACAGCCTCTCCTTCCATACCCCCAGGAGAAACCTCAGATCAGCCGACCTCGCTCTAACCACCGTCCCGCGCTTCTACAGGAACAGAGCAGGTGGAAGGTCCTTCTTCTACCTCATAGCCAAGACCTGGAACAATCCCCCCCTTTACCTCCGGCGAAGCCAGACACTGCACCAATTCAGGAAAAACCTCAAGACCTGGCTCTTTGAATGACTCCAACAAAATGCATAAACCCCCCAATGCCTTGAGACCCTAACAGGTGAGCAGTGCACTTTACAAACCCATGATTGATTGATTGATTGATTTTGTTGCTGCTAACACAGAATTATTGTCTTTGACAATGCCTTTACTGATGCTGTTCAGCATCAGCAAAAAGAAAATATAATTGCCTTTTTCCAATGGTCTTATTCAGCAACAAAAAAGAAACACCGAAGACACCAATCTTGCAGTACAAAAAATAAATATGTTACATGTGCGCAAAGCCCCTTCTAAAAAAGAAATGATCAGCAGCAAATTGCAGCTGCCAGGCCCTCCTTGTAAGGAGTAAAAAGCAAAGAAAAAAAGTGTAGGGGTGGGAGGACAGTATGGGAAGTGTGGGCAAACATATTGGAATAGATAGGTGGGCAGGTGGAGGAGCGGTTAAAAAGTGATTGCCACAGAGAGACAGTAGCTGAAAGGGAATGTGTGGAGCATGGGGAGGAGAGGAACAGTTACACAGGGAGGCGACAGGGAGCTGGAGAGCAATGAGAATGTTGAGGGTTAGGCAATTAAAAAAAATAAAAGTAAGACCGACAGGAGTGGGAATGCAGTGAACGGGCTGGTAGGGCAGGAGCAACATGGAAAGCATGGTGGGGCTTGAATTTGAGAGGAAGACGCAGACTAAGGAGAGAGAAAAAAAACACGTGTTTTCGCATGGTGTGCTGAAATGAAAGGAAAACACTAGTTCCTTGAATTTACCCTTGAATTTAACCCTTTACGTGCTGATGACGGAACCGCTCCGTCATCAGCTGCGGTGGCGCTGTGCTGATGACGGAGCGGTTCCGTCATGGTCCGGCCGCCAAGCCTGCGCGGCATGGATTCCGCGCCTGCGCTGTTCGTTCTATTGAGCTCAACCGAGGCTGATGACGCAGCGGTTCCGTCACACAGCATGTGGCCGCCCCGCCCCCTTAGCGCTGTGGCGGAATAGCCGCTGCAGCGATGCAGTTAAGCAGTGGCAGGACACAAGCCTTCCAATCAAAAGGATGGTAAAGAAGCTATGGTCCAGGGGAGGGGCAAACACAAGAAGAGGAAGGAAAGTCATCAAATAGGAAGTAAGCAAATAAAATTTGAAAAAGCCAGCCAATGGTAAACAGTGGGCTTGCCCAAAACCACAGTAAGTTTTTGGTATAGTCCATAAGAATAATTTTGACAACAGTATTGATAAGACCTACAAATTTGTAGGTAGGGCTTATACCCAATGCATCCCTTCCAACTAAAATTAGGATAATTTCATGGAGCACAGCAGTTTTTGCAAGACACTCAAGTAACAGAATGTATGAGTATTCTTTTTCAGAATAAAGCTGGCGTGTGCATGCCAAGTTGTAAAACCTGAAGGCTTGTTACTCTAGCCATTTAAGAAATAAGCCTTCCAGCTTTGGTAAGTGCGTATTATAGAAGCTCTTTATTTTAGCAGGAATGTCCCAAGGCCTGTGCAGAGATGGGAGCTGCAGCCACTTAGCCTCTTTTATTAGCCACGCGTTGTTCCTTCCCCTTGCATCTTTGCTGCAAGTCTCAGGGCTGGACATCCAGGAGCTTGGAAAGGAAATGAAGTGGCTGGGCAGCGGTCATTGTGTGTTCAGGTTGGAATGCATACCTGCAATCCGGGTCTTCCACTGCCTGACTTAAGGGCAACTGAAGCCAGGATTGAACTACACACTAGAATATGTTATAGGCTGGTGTTCTCAAGTATATATCACCCTTGGGAGAAAAAAGCCAAAGGCATTAACAAAAAAACTTCTTTGCTGAAGCCATTGAGGATAGAAGAAAACCAGGATTCTGATGCCGACTTCTAGTCGCAGATACCTCACCATTTGAATATTCCTCAGGCGTCAGACTAGATCTGGAAACATATTCATAGTATCTCGGAGCACTGAAAGGAGGCACTGTACGACTCCACATGAATGCTGTTCCACTCCAGAAGTGACTTGAGGGCCTAAATAAGCACCACCCTGCCCACTGATGTCAGTGCCCTTCTTTCCGTGCCCCTAGATGTGGATCCGGAGCTTCTCTCGTTTTTCAGCGTAATTTTTCTACAATGTTTTAGTGTGCAAGGTGCTATCCCCTAAGATAAAAGGTTTTTAACCCTGTAAGAATGGTTGCAAACAGATGTCTGGGAAAGATCCCCACTAGGTTTGTCTGTAGTGTCTGGGGTCGAGCCGAGACTCCAAGACTTGCGGGGACTTCGTGTGGATGAACCAGAAGGTTATCAGGGTGGATGAGGTGAAACCTTGTCTTCATGCACAAGATGACGCAGTGCCAGGACTACTCCATGTTTGATTCTTGTCCAAAGCTCGATCTCGGGGCGTAGCCAAGATGGCAGCTCATTGAGATGTGTTTCTCTGTCCCTTCTCCCCCCCCCGCCACTGAAACACTGACTGGGGGGTTCTGCGAGGGGCAAAGCTGAGATTATAGTGGTCTGACTATCCCTCCCCCCCATCTTCAGAAGGGAGAGCCACCCTTCGGGTTGCGGAGGATGCAGCAGCAGTGCGAGGTGTGCGGACACAGGAGCAGATCCCAAGATGGCCACCACCAAAGAGCCCCGAGAGGAGCTGGGAGGAGCCTGGTAGCCCAGCAGAGCATGGGGCATTTTCACAACTGCCAGAGAAGTCCATGAGTGACTGGAATGGCAGCAAATCCAAGTGGAAGTGAGTTGGAGCCTGGAGTACACCAACACACAGCGGCTGGAAACAGCGTGGCCAATGAGAGGGCCCGCCCCTTGGGTTGATTGAAAGGACTGGAGAGTGAAGCCCAGGAAAAGGAGAGGCTTATCCCCTCATACTGCCCACTGTCAGATAGTGGACATGTGCCTTGCTCCTCTACCACACACAGAACAAGCAAGTGGTAATTCTCGGGGAGACACAGTGCCACGCCAGCCGTGCGTGTGGGGTAGCTTAGTGAATGCCCCTCACAGGCGGTGAGGCCCCAGGCACGGTGGTACTGTGCATGGGGCAGAGGCCAGCATGCTTGGTTAAGAGGGACTAGGGAAACAGACTTGTGCCCACATCAAGCATAGCGGTCGGGGAAAAGCAGACTCCTCCACCTGCGCCGGTTCCCCTGCACTTTCTGCCCAAAATAGCAGCTAGTAGGGGCAAGAAGGAACGGAATTTGAAGGGCATGCCAGGGGTGTTGAATTTAATGAAATATCTACTTGACCGAGGGACAGGTTGCTTCATAAATCTACTTATCCTGTAACAAAATCTACTTGTCCAATTTGTGCCATGTATTGCGGCGACAAATTATGGCAGAATTCTCATTATATAAGAGCTCTGAGCCTCTGTGATTATGCCAGGGCTCCTTTCATAGTAGGGTTTGAATACTAGCAGTTCCCTTATGTTGCCATGTTTCTGTCGATCTACATACTGGGTCTGGGTCTGAAGGTAATGGTAAGCAACAGTTTCAGTGCTGGGAATGTCCTTTTGAGTCTATGCAAACCTACTAACTTGCTTGTTTTGAGGGTTTTCACTACATCTTCTCTAATCTTTTCCCATACTGAGAAAGGTTGGAAATGTACTCCTGACAATGGCAGACATAAAACTTCTTCCAGGGTTGGGAAAAAGGTGGTTGGAGGGAAAGTGAACTTGCAAAGACTCAGATTTTCACATGAGCAAATCTACACCTGCATATTTGCTCATGCTAAAATACAGTTGACAAAATATTTTCTAGGAGTACTATTTCTAGGCCTACTTCTGTAAAATCGTGTGAATTCACGAAAGCTATATATTTGCACTTAACGCAGCGATATGGGTGCAGTTATGAGACTTTATTTAATAATTGGACCCCTAATTACATCTGGCGTTAACTGTGACCTTTTGTGTTTATTAAAATTCTGTCTCTCTCTCTATCGGCTTTCTTCACTGTGAGTGACAGCGCAATCTAGTCTTTCACAAGGAGCGTATAGACACACAGTCAGTGCCAGGAACTACTGTGGCAACGTGTGCTTTTTGAGACCAACATTAGTTTGCTTTTATCAATGTTTCTTATGCAGGTGAGCGACTGGCAGCTCCCACCCCAGTAAGCTTTTACAAAAACCATGCCAAAACAAGTCAAACATTGACAAAACCTAAAGGCTGACCAACAATTTCAGACCTACTGGCTTTGTCAATGCTTGATTATTTTTGTTTCCCAAAAACTTGTTAAAACTGGTTACACTGATTTTCCATTAGGAATAGTTTTGGGAAATACTAGCATACCACAACAAATTTTACTAAATGGTGCTGCAAAGAAATGGTACCTAAAATTTTACAGTAGTTTAGTGAAAATGTATTTGCATTTTTTTTGAACATTTTATTTTGAAAGCAAACAATCATCACTCTTGTTTTCAATCTTCTACAAACATTTGCTACTAATCAGAGAGCATTCTGGGAGCATTTTACATAGCCTCATATTGCTAAATATTGAAAACGTGTGTTCACATTTTCATACCTGAACCACTGTCAGTGGTGCAGTCTGAGCTTACACTAATAATAAGGGATTTGTGTTAATGAACCATAAATCAAGTTTTAACAGCATTAACGCATGGACTCAATATTACCTTAACTGCAGAAAATGCCTTACTCTGATCCAAAATCTGATACTGGTAGCCAAAGAGTTTGTGCTGTAGTGGGTTGTGCCTACTTGTCCCAAGGACAAAATACACAAGAAAACTTGTTGCCCTTGACCCCAAACAATATGTCACGGGCATCTAGCCATAGGCATTCCACATCCCTGACATGCTCACTTGTCCTGTGGACATGCGACAGCATGATGGACAACCTTCCCAGCAGAGTTCCCTCCAGGAGGGAACCAACACGGAGACCAACCCACCCAACGTTCTGCCGTACCCTCACCCCCCTTGAACATCCTTACTGATTGGAACCCAATCTCCACTGAGGACACCATCCGCCTGATGAACTCCATCCACTCAGGATCCCCCACAGACCCATGCCCTCACCATATCTTCAACAAAGCTGACTCCATCATAGCACCACACCTCCGAGACGTCATCAACTGCTCCCTCAACTCTGCCACCTTCCCGGAAAGCTGGAAACACGCCGAACTCAGCGCCCTTCTGAAAAAACCCACAGCTGACCCCACCGAACTCAAAAACTACCGCCCCATCTCACTCCTACCATTCCCGGCCAAAGTCATCGAGAAAGCCGTCAACAGCCAGCTCGCCGCCTTCCTCGAAACCAACAAATCCCTTGACTCCTCACAGTCCGGCTTCCGAGCAAAACACAGCACTGAGACCGCACTCATCGCAGCAACAGACGACATTCGAACTCTATTAGACAATGGAGACACAGTCGCCCTCATCCTCCTTGACCTCTCCACAGCCTTCGACACAGTCTGTCATAACACCCTCCTACAACGCCTCAGAAACATCGGAATCCAAGGAAAAGCACTGGATTGGATCACCTCGTTCCTTACCGGAAGAACTCAGAGAGTCCGCCTTCCACCATTCAAGTCAGAAGCCACTGAAGTCATCTGCGGCGTACCACAAGGATCTTCACTCAGCCCCACTCTCTTCAACGTATACATGAGCCCCCTCGCGACCATCTAACGCCAACACAACCTCAACATCATCTCCTACGCTGATGACACTCAACTGATCCTCTCACTCACCAAAGACCCGAACACCGCCAAAACCAACCTACATGAAGGAATGAAAGAAGTAGCCGATTGGATGAATCACAGCCGTCTGAAACTGAACTCAGACAAAACAGAAGTCCTTATCTTAGGCACCTCCCCTTCCGCCTGGGATGACTCTTGGTGGCCAGAGGCCCTTGGAAAAGCACCCATCCCGACGGACCACGCACGGAACCTGGGCATCATCCTGGACTCCTCACTCTCGATGAACAGACAAGTCAACGCCGTTTCATCATCGTGCTTCAACATTCTTCGCATGCTCAAAAAAACATTTCGCTGGATCCCCACCGAAACCAGAAAAACGGTCACCCACGCACTGGTCACGAGCCGCCTGGACTACGGTAACACCCTTTATGCCGGCACCACCGTAAAACTTCAGAAAAAACTCCAACGCATCCAGAACGCTTCATCCAGACTCATACTAGACATCCCGCGCAAAGACCACATTTCTAGTCACCTGAAAAACCTCCACTGGCTCCCCGTCAATAAGAGAATAACATTCCGCCTCTTAACCCACGCACACAAAGCACTTTACGAACTCGGACCCGAATGCCTCAACACACGACTTTCCTTCTACACCCCCTCCCGCCAGCTACGCTCCTCCAACCAAGCCCTTGCTGCCGTACCCCGCATCAACAAAACCACCATGGGAGGAAGATCCTTCTCCTACCTGGCTGCTAAAACCTGGAACTCACTCCCCATTCACCTTCGCCTCACTCAGAACCACCTAGCATTCAGAAAGCAACTTAAAACTTGGATATTCGACAAGTAATTCCCCACCCTTCCTCAAGCGCCTTGAGACCCTTTGGGTATGTAGCGCGCTATATAAATTATTTGACTTGACTTGACTTGACAGGAGGATGGGGAAGAGGCCACATCTCCCCTGATCAGAGCAATGATGGAGTTGTTATTTGACTCTCCCTGTGCAGTTCTCCTCTAGTTGAAGTGCAACACCTAGCAAGATGTGGAGGCGATTGGCGACACAGTCTCGACACTGGAAGACTGCGAGACCACGAGGGAACAGAAGCTAGATACCTGCCGCAATGCAGGCCCACTTGAAGACCTGGACAATCGTTTGCACAGGAATAACATATGGGTGCAGAGGGTGCGAAGGGGGCGGACATAGTGGCCTACATGCAAACCCACCTTCAGCTAGAGCCTGGGCCTGAGACACGAGACTCCAGGACAGCTAGACAGAGCACACGGGTAGACTTCCCTGGTTTGAGGGGTGTTGCCCAGCCAGACATTCTCGCATGCATGATTTCCAGCTCAAAGAAACCATACTTCGGAAGGCTTGTGATGCTCAGCCAGTACAGTTCTGAGGCAACATCTTCGCTCTGTACCAGGACCTCTCCACACTCATGCTACAAGGACGCAGAGACTTTAAACCAATTAAAGACCATCTCCACAATATGGGGAGTCTCATATAGCTTGGATCACCCATTCCAATTAATCTTCTACCTGAATGACACATTACATCAAATTAAATCTTTGGCCGATACCCATCGGCTGCTCGACCAACAATAAGACGCCCCTGTAGGCTCCCAACGAAGGCTCCGCAAGACTACGAAGAGACATCCGACTCAGTGTCAGACAGCAACAAATTCTTTGAAAGGCTCGCGACCGGATCTGGATACTATTTCACAGGAACATCAGGCACTACTGGATCAACATGTTGGTCTGAGCCTGGTAACATTTGTATGTGCCTTTTCCTTTTGTTTTAAAAGGAAAGAACCGAGAGATGTGGTTTTATATCTGTCTATAGATGGTCTAAATCTGGGACCCTTGCTGGTACTGGATACTGGGGCCTCTAATCACATTGTGACCTCCTCTCCTGGAGCTGGGCAGGGGGTGGGTGGATATCGGACCCACCCCTGTTCTGGGCAATGTTGCCCACATTGACTACAGTATGTACTGCACATTATATATATATATTGTATTGCTTGTTTATGTCACTGTTTAAGGTTGGGACGTACTCACACAGCTTAAGAACAGCTATCACAATACGGTAATACCTGCAATTCACTACTCACAAGCCCCATTTATTTATAAAGTTTTATATAGCGCGAACCAGATCCCGAAGGATATCAGAGCGCTTTACAAAAGGGTGGAAGGAAGGGCAAAACCCAATACCAACATCAAGTAATAATACAAAACATGAATAATCACATGATTCACATACAGATGACACAAAGGAGAATAATACAAAAATCAGGTATAGTTAAGACTTCCATTTATTGCATTGTTCATGTCTTGCAATTCTATCGACAATGATTTTATTTCAAGTGAGTTCTCTTTTTTAGCGAGAATTCGTTGTATAGAACTGCATTTGATCATACAATGACTTTTCACAATACTTAGAATCAAAGTATTCTGAATTCATGTGGCATCAAATTACTGTGCACTTGTCTGATTCCTCGATGGTTTGGCCTCACCAATACCGAGAGGCTGCTGAGGCCCCGGAAGTGCGAGGGGGACACTCCAGAAAAGCACTGTTGCCCATACACCTCATCATTTAGTCATCAGCCTCAATGTGAGAGTCCTAAATAACATGGCCAAAAGGCCTGTGGTTCTGTCCTTGCTAGAATAGAATAGAGGAGACGTTTGCCTTCTTCAGGTGATGCATCTTTTTGCTCAGGACTGAAACAGGCTAAAACCCTGATATTTCCCACAGCAATACCTGTCCCCTGGCCCTGCCAAGTGGCAGGAAATGTTGATCCTCTACTCACAAACCTTGTGCGGTAGTGTGTGAGGAAACTAGCAGAAATCAGTGGGAGGCTATATGCAAAACATATTGTGATAGAATGGCAACCGATCACTGTCTCATCCTTATACACTCCAAACAAGAGCCAGTAGCAGTTCATAAGCCAGACAGCCCTGGAGACCCTTGAAACCTCAGATCCTGCTATTATGTTAGGGGAAGCCTCAATCTTGTCATGAATAATGACCTAGAGAGGTCAGGACAGCGCTATGGGCAAACTGGGGCCAACTCCCAAAGTGGCCTGGGGTGGTTCAGGGAAGAAAGGCTAGGGGCTCACACGCACATGAGAGACTACACATACTATTCTGTAGCCTGCAAAATGTACGACTGCATCGATTACTTACTAGGCACACATAACCATAGAACCTATCTCGCAATCCAACCACACCTCATTCTTCACCGCCCTACAAATCAAAGCGGTCCACAAAGTGGAGAGACTGAGGTGACTGCACTACAGGCTATTCCGTAGGAAGGACATGGTCCAGGCCATTGACCGCACCATTGCAGACTTCATGTAAAGCAATGACACAAGGGGAGTAATGGTTGCTACCATTTGGGAAGCTCTCAAGGCTGTGACAATGGGGAGTTAATTGTCGTTTCTGGTGCGGACAACAAGATACCTAAAGAAAAGTGAGCAGAATTGATGGACTGAGCACAGGATCTGGAAGCTACACACAATCACTTTAGGGCACATCATATATTGCACCAGCTGGATGCCGCATGTGCCCAACTGTGAACCCTAAATGTGGACAGAGCTGAATATGCTATACTATGCCAACAGCACAAAATTTACATGGGCCGCAGACAAATGTGTTAGGCTTTTAGCACACAAACAGTGTGCAAAACGGCAACACAACAAGGTAACCGCTCTCTTGTGTCCGGATGGCACCAAGGACACGAAGAACGGTCACATAATCGCTTGATTCAGGGCCTTCTATAGAACTCGGCACATATCACAAAACGTCCCAGTCACCAATTCCCACACGTATCTTCAAGTGGCCAAGATGACTAATTTGACCGGGCAACGGACCAAACAGCTCGACGAACCCCATCAGGCTCCAGGATGTCATCTCGGCTCCAGGATGTCATCTCGGCTCCAGGATGTCATCTCTGTGATTGCCCGTGTGAAACTACAAAAGGCTCCTGGCCCTGACGGTTTCCCTCCCTAGTAATGTAAGACCTTTTGACAACTCTTAGTCCTGATACTCACTAGGCTTTTTAATTACTTTTGTTGACTCGGGATGCTTTCACGCACAATACCAGAAAAAACAGAAAAAGATAAATGCCACTGCAGCTCGTATAGACATATCTCCTTAATACATTTTGACACAAAACTCTTCACTAGCATACTGGGGGCTCGGCTGAACCTGCTCATGCCCCTTCTGATAGCTTTAGAGCAAGCAGGGTTCATCCCCCATCAACAATGCAGGGATAACACCAATAGATATTACACCTGGGAGACAAGGCAAAGAAATCGCAACAGGAGGCAATGCTTTTGGCTATCAACACTGAAAAGGTGTTTGACAGAGTACAGTGGCCATTCTTACTCACTACACTCAAGCATTTTGGCTTTGGCAACATATTATGCAGACAGATTCAGAGTAGCTACATTGTGCCCATGGCTGCAGTAAGAGTCAATGGGATATCCTCAGATCCCTTTCCGATATTTAGAGGCAAATGACAGGGATGCCCCCACCCTCACTGCTCTTCACACTATATATGAAACGCATGGCACAAAGGGTTAGGGATGACCCTGTGATCAGGGGAATCTGCTTAGTGTGGGACACACATACTATTAGCCTATACGCAGGTGATGTAGTGGTGGCACTGAAAGACCCTGTGCACTCCCTACACGCATTCCTAGACAAGCTCTGTTGCTATGGGGCGCTTCAGCCACGCCGCACCATATTGGAGAGTTTTTCTCAATCATGCTCTGGCTCTATGGATCCTTATTGACTCCCTTTGGTGTGCCTCTCCCTCTGGAAAACCACCACAGTGTCAGAGATTAATATCAACTTGCAGAAGTCTTGAGATCTCAATCTTACCTTTGCCTCACCCCCACCAAAAACTGCTGGAAGCACAGTACATGCTAACATGGGCTACCTCTACGTTCGCACACCTAGGGATACAGATCGCTCCCTCCACATCTGATACAATAGAATGTAACTATCGCACACTGATGCTCCAGACTAAGACCTACCTGGCCCAGTGGTGACATTACCGCCTCCCCTGGCTCGGCCAGAAAATGACCATCCTCCCTCCATCACTCTTCATCTTCAGGCTCTCCCGCTAACACCCGCCTTGGCATGTTAATATCCCTCCAGGCTGAGATCAACCATTTTGTCTGGAACCAGAAGAGACTTTGCATGCACCACACTCAGACACACAGGCCAACTTCAAAGGGTGGTTTGGGAGTCCTCACTCAGTACTGTCTCAGGCCGTGCAGTTACGCTACATGGCGGCATGGAACTGCCCCGGATCAGAGAAACATTGGTGCTTCATGGATATGCCGGTTGCAGGCATGACCCATAGCTCCAGCAGAAGCAGAAGCAGAAGCAGAGGCCCTTTGGTTTATACTCCCTGGCCACACAAGCCTCCTTCTTGGTATGGGACAGGATTGTGGGCTGCAGGGGATTGGCCTCCCTCGCATCTCTGATGACACCTTTCCTGAGCAATCCCGACTTCACACCAGGGCTACACCCGATGGCCTACACGCAGTGGCAGCAAGTAGGGCTTACATGCACCGGCCAACTATATGACACTGAATGGATAATCTCCTTTGACAAGGCTAAGGAAGAGTATGGGCTCCAGGAAACAGAACACCTCTGTTATCTTTAGGTCTGACACTGGGTTATGCATTGATCTATGAGACCAGGCACGCAGCAATCGCCCCCCACTCACCCCATTGAGACATGTCTCCTTCCAAAAGAGGGAGAGAAGCGCATTATGACAGAACCATTTTTTAAAACACATTTTATTGATTTTCATTACATAAGAAAACCATGTACAATAATATGTCTGCGGAGAACTCTTTTTGTTCATTGGGTCCATTAAATAAAACAATCTGTGGACATCAATTATTACTATACATTTTATGACAGAACCATATGTTCTCCTTATGCAGCCCAAGTCTGGAGAGATGATCCCAGGACAGAGCGCAGGACAGAAACCATGGGAACAGAAAATCAAGTGACCCTTGACACCAAAGGACAGGGAGGATATATATAGTACAGAGCGTGACACACGGCACGTAATGCAGGCAGCGTGGAAGCAACCACTGAGATACTTAAGTATTACTACTTCACCCCTGCTACACTACACAGATGGAATCCGGCCCATAGTGACACTGATTTGATAGCAGGACTGCGGGGCTACAGGCACCCTACTGCACTTATTGTGGACATGCCTAAAATTGTTACTATAATGGGAGGTAATCCTAAATGACATTGACACATACCTGGGTACCCAACTCCCATGCTTCCGAGCATATGTCCTACTTGGGTTCCCCAAGGGCTGCCAGGTGGCATTGGCTTTAGGAGCAGCACAACAATGGTATTTGGGGTACGGAGAGGATTCTCACACACACCACCTGGCTCCACAGGATGAAGTGCATATTAGGTATGGAGAGGATCATGCTCCAATTCACCAAACCAGAAGACATACAAGACATTTGAGCTTCATTTATTGACCTCCTCTCCACAGAATTTAAAAAACTAACTTGCCTCAGATATCTTAAAGTACTATGTTTCCCAAGGGCGTAGGAGACACTAAAATTCTGGGGGGGACAGGGACAACCTTGTGGACTTCCCAGTGACCCTATACAAATCACCGCCCAATAAACAAATACAACCGCATACTTTCAAAGTGAAATATTGAGAAAAGCAGGCATGTTGTCACAGTTTGCATGTATGCTTGTTTGTTATTTCATATAGTAATCAGACCAAATGTTAAAAAAACATGTATATGAATCTTGCATCTTCATGCACCAAGCAAACAAAGGTCACGGACTAAGGGTGGGGGCGTTGTGTTTGCAAGTGCATTATGGTTTGAAAAATACCTGCTGCTGCATTCCTGGTCTCCTTGCAAACACAACAATGATGGACAGAATGTTTTCCACTTAACTATATCTGTGTCATATTTGCCACATAATACATCATCTGCTGCATAATCTAACAATTTGACCAAAAACTATTTTTTTGCTCAAACAGATCAAAAATTACTAAGAGAAATGTGAATTATGTTGCTGTGAAGTGTAGGGCCCTTTGCAAAGGTTGACTGGTCACCTTTCCCACTGCTGCATTTGTATGTTACACAGGCACTAATGAGGCAAAAGCTTTGCAGAGGCTGTTAGTAAGTATAAATATGTCAAAATAATAAATTATCATAAAATGCACTGCATTACGCTGCAGCCTTTTTATTGTTGTGTAATTTAGTCAACACTGTAATATCGTTTTGGCCTCCATTGCTGCAAAACTCCAGTGGCCTGAAAGAAGGCTGCACATGTTAAAAGTGTTTGTGCATGAAGCAGAGACCATGAAGTTTGCAAATTTAGGGGCTGATTACGATGGCAGATGGACTTCAGTCTGTCCGCCATCGAATCGGGGAATGGGACCACTGGCCTTCAAGGTGGCGGCCCCACGATAGGCATTACAATGTGACCGCCACTATGGCATTCGCAGGGCCTACCTTTTACATTGCAGCAGGTGCTGATGGCTGCATCATCCGTCGCAATGTGTAAAAGGACATGTTACATATATCACTGCACTACGTGGCAGGCACAATCAGGTGCCTGCCACTTGGTGCAGTGATATGTAGGGGGGCATCTTAGATATCCCCTGGGTCCCATGTCTGGGGGCTGAGGGGACAGGGGCCTGCTACGGGCCCCCAATGTCCCTTTCCACCAACTTTTTCATGGGGGGGTGAACCGCCATGGATAGGCTGGCGGGTAAAGGGTATCGTAATCCCTACTGTGGTGGCTGGTAGGCACCACCAGCATTGTAGAAACCACAAGCCCCTCCGCCGCAAGGCGCCAGTTGGGTGTGTGGCGGTGGTCTTTCCGACCGACAGGGAACGACCCGCCATTGCAATATTGCTGGCGGTAATGCAGTAAACGATGGCGGTGGAACCGCCACTGACGGGGTGACGCGGCAGTCCCACCTCCATTATAATCACCCCATAAGTTTGGTGTGCATGCAAATCCTTCATTACTGATCCCTGGTGAGTTGCACCACTACTGCTAAAAAAGACCAATGGAGGTACCAATGGGTGCGGTGGACTGGCCTCAAGGATCTTGTGACCTCAGTGACAGTCACTGTCGATGGTGTGTCTAGAGTGTGCTTCTTTGTATGCCTGCTCGCAAGACTGGAGGTGAACTGCAGTATGGATTGTGGTGGACAGGCCTTCAAGGGTAACTCACACTTGCCGCCATTAGGGTCCACCTACGGGTGCTAAGACACCAGGGCTTCTAAGGTCTATCGGGCCTTCTAAGGTGTAGTATCAGAATGAGCTCTGTCAGGAGTGTGGTCTGGTGGACTGGTCATGAAGGCTGAAAATGGTGCTCAAGTTCCAAATTCAGCAGCTCTGGCCAGAGTGCCACATCCTCTCCCACATTGAACACCATACTGCCCCACTGAGAGAAACTTGCACTGCCTTAAGCTACAACTCAATTGTGCTGCAACTAAATTTAAATTATGCACTAGACAACAGTAAAATGCTGCCTGAAAAAAACAAAGAACACCCTGGAAAAAGCAAACACTCATAAGGAATGCCAGAATAAGCAAAACATGTGAAATGTATTCAGGAACAACATGGTTACCTTAACAGTCTTAAACTCATTATTCAGAAATCAGTAAGTGATTTTGCCTGTAAATTTCAGGACATGGCTACAAGACCAGTCAGGAAGGGACCCGTTTCAATGTCCATTGCTTAAATCCTTTCAAAATGTAAGCAGTTTGGTTTAAAAAAAAAAAACACATCCCCGAACACAGAGCCGCAGTACACATTTTATAAGCTAAAATAATTAAAACAGTTGAAAACGATCATATTAAACGTTTCTACTCCACTCATCAACCAGGTATTGCAGTCCCTATAGGGATGGTGCACCTCCCCACCCTGGAAAAACAATGTTCTTCAAAGAAAGAAGGAAAAAAGAAAGTAGCGCTTTCACTGGCAAACTATGTAAAGTGGTACTAATGTGTGTGTGGGTGCAAATAACAATCTGGCCTGTCTGCTGACCACTCTGTATCGCTTTATTTAGGTATTTAATAATTTTTTCTCTCCGTCCTGAGGTTTTTCTTTGGAATTATAAAACGATCAGCAAATGGGGACATTTCCAGCCAAAGTGTTCTTCCAATTTTGGATCCATTTCACAGGGAAACAAATAAAGACAAAGAGAGGCAAGAGAGAGAACGTAAGAGCTGTCTCGAAATCAGAACTTAACGAGGAGGAAGACAGAGACAGAAAGAGATTGAGGAAAAAGAAAGAGAGAGGGGGAGGAGGGCCGCTGCAGAGGCAGATCAGGACTCAGGAGAAGTTGACACTGTGCTTGCCTTCTCTGAGTATGAAAGAAAAGAGACAGAGTGTTTTCCTTCTCTGTCCTTCCCAGGACGCCGAACCTTCCTGCAGCATAACAAAGGGCAGAGGGCGGGTGGCCTCTTTGACTCCAGGCAGGTCAAGTGCAGGGCCATTAGGTAGCGCTTTCGCGCGCTAATGGCCCTGCTGAATAGCAGAAGGGAGAGGGGAAATTCTTTTGGCCCCTCGTTCCGCCCACGCTTGTCCCCCGTGTCCCCCCACTTTAAAATCTGGGGGGGATATATCCCCCTCGTCCCCCACACTTCCTACGCCCATGATGTTTCCTACATACGGAGGAGGCGAAGGCACGTACAGGACTCACATAGGCTGCACGGACCCTGTGCCTCATGGGTCAGACTGATTTGCATATAGCGGAAGCTTGTTTTCGGTCCAGTGAAGGCATGGCTTGGCAGTTCGGGCTGGACTGTTCCCATGAGGCACAGGGTCAGACTGATTTGCATATGGCCATGTCTGAACTGGGGTGGCAGAGTGGGCTAAAGAACGGTGTTGGATCAAACCCAGATCTTTTGACTGGGTGTGAGTGTTTGATTGGTTCAGATGCTCCGTCCATCACCACCCCCTTTTGTACCGCTTTTGCCACCATAAGTGTGGCAGGGTATGCTCAGACGTGAGTCCCTTACTCACTTTGCCACTGGATTCAAGCAAGCCGGGCTGAAGACGGCTGTAATGCCAGAAACTGGTCCTCGGAAGCTTGTTTCCGGTCCAGGGAAGGCATGGCTTGGCAGTTCGGGCTGGACTGTTCCCATGAGGCACAGGGTCAGACTGATTTGCATATGGCCATGTCTGAACTGGGGTGGCAGAGTGGGTTAAAGAACGGTGATGGATCAAACCCAGATCTTTTGACTGGATGTGAGTGTTTGATTGGTTCAGATGATCCGTCCATCACCACCCCCTTTTGTACCGCTTTGGCTACCATAAGTGTGGCAGGGTATGCTCAGACGTGAGTCCCTTGCTCACTTTGCCACTGGATTTAAGCAAGCCGGGCTGAAGACGGCTGTAATGCCAGAAACCGGTCCTCGGAAGCTTGTTTCCGGTCCAGGGAAGGCATGGCTTGGCAGTTCGGGCTGGACTGTTCCCATGAGGCACAGGGTCAGACTGATTTGCATATGGCCATGTCTGAACTGGGGTGGCAGAGTGGGCTAAAGAACGGTGATGGATCAAACCCAGATATTTTGACTGGGTGTGAGTGTTTGATTGGTTCAGATGCTCCGTCCATCACCACCCCCTTTTGTGCAGCCTGAAGGTGAGCGCTGCCCTGCACTGGGTGCGGCCTGAAGGTGAGCTCTGCCCTGCACTGGGCACTCCAGCAGGGTGGTATTCATTTAGCCCCATTTTGCGTGAGCCTCATCGTCTGGTGGCTCCTGGCGGGACCTTCGGGGTGGCACCTCTCAAGGAGCAGAGGCACCCATAGCCCCCCTTAATCTAACTGCTTTGGGTCACCCTTAGGCCCAGATGTATTGGAGGATTTTCACTCAAGACACTGTAAGGCTAGGTGCTCTCCTCGGCTGGCCTGGCGTGATCGCTCATTGGGGGGTGTGGCGGGGGTCCTCCGCTGAAGACCGTAACATGGCATCCTCGAAGGGCCTTAAATCGGCTCAGACCAATAAACTTGAAAAGTACGCCTTCACCAGGGAAAACGTGCCAAGGCAGTCACCCAAACACAAGAGTGCCGGGGACCAATGGAACTCTGACAAAGACCCCACCCTTAAGGACGGTATGGCGGCAATCTTTGAGATAAAAACCTCCCTTGAGCACCAAATGATACCATAACTCTCGAAATAAGCCTCATCATGGCAGATCTCAACAAGAATAATGAAAAACTTAAGCAAGTAGAGCTCAAGACCAACAGCCTAATGGAGGACTCCTCCCAGACACAGGCTGATATTAGCGAACTCCAATCCTTTTGAAAGTTTGCAGAAGCTAAACTGGACAATTATGAAGGGCGTCGTAGACGTAACAATGTTCGTATATCAGGAGTTCCCGAAAAGGCGGAAGGGGAAGCAGCAGATCTGTTTGTGGAAGACCTCATCCTTCACCACCTTAAACCCAAGGGTCTGGGGAGCTTCTTTGCAATAGAACGGGTCCACAGGTTCCTGAAAGGGCGTCCCAAGCCCAGGGCCGCCCCTCGCCCAATCATGGCCAGGGTCCTTAACTACCGAGACCTTGATGCCACACTCCAGCAGGCCAGAATGGGGCCTCCACTCCTATTCGAGAATGCTGATATCACCTTTCTCCTTGATTTTACCCAGATGGTTCAAAAACAGCGCAGATCCTTTTTGGGTATCAAGAAGCTCCTTAGAGACAAGGGACTCAAGTACGCAATGCTTTTCCCGGTGAAATTTCGAGTGGAAGCAGACGGGAGAGTTTTGTTCTTTGATCACCCGGAGGTGGCAGCGCACTGGTTGGAGTCCCGCAAAGCATGAGTTCAGAATGACAGAGCCAAGGTAACTGATTTGGTGGCGTTGGGAGAGGTTCATGGACTTTTGGCTACCCTGGGATTTCACCAGACAAAGAAGTATCCAGAACTGACCTGCCAACGGATGATATGATACATAGCGGTCATGGGGACAGCTGTGAGGCTGCCCGACCATCAAACTCTGTAATGACAGTTTGTTTCCGCTTAGATACATATGTTTTGACTGCAGAGGTGGGGGAGGGGACACCGGGGGCATTGCATGCCCCAGTTTTTTTCATTTAATATAACAGTTGGGCGACAGGCACTCTGCCAGTTCAGAATGGGCGGTTTTGAGTCCAGTGGGCAGGGAAGCAGGGTGGGAGGTTGTTGGGAGAGAAGAATGTTGCTACTTAGTACTTTAAAGAAGCAGGGAAGGGAGTTGTTTGGATGGGGATTGAAGTTCGAATTGTGTTATGTTTGTTACATCGACAAGCTATGCAATAGGCATGACTGGGGCTCTAGATTTCACTACTAGATTCAATGCATACACAGTGGGATAATATTGATCTGGAACATCAATGGGCTTGGGACAAAGTTAAGCGCAGCATAGTCCTCCAATATATTAGGAGGCAAACCCCTGACGTTGTTCTTCTTCAAGAAACGCACTTGATAGGCGGCTCATGTAAAGCACTGTGTAGGTTGGGGTAAACTTGTGGCACATGCTGGGTCCACAACAAGTTTGAGAGGAGTGTGTATTATGCTGAAAAACACATTCCCCCCTCAGCGTTGAGTCCACCTGGATTGATGTTAGGGGCCGATATGTGGGTATCATTGGGTTTCGGGAGGGGCGCACTGTTACACTAATACCGGTCTATGTCCCTCTGGGACTCCAAACCACTGCTTTTCAGGATCTGCGCACAACTCTCCTTTCATTACCGGAGGGACTACTTTTAATGGGAGGTGATTTTAATTCTGTGGGCTCAGGCAGACTCGATCGTCATCCCCCGCGGAAGTTGGGGTCTTCTACTAGATGGTTGCCAGATTTCCTTGAGGCCATGGGGTTGGTGGACTACTGGCGCGCCTACAACCCTGAAGGGATTCAGCCCACTTTCCACTCCGCTGCTCATGGCAGCCTGTCTAGAGTGGACTATATCTGGATACCCAGCCCCCACATCTCTTATATTCATGAAATCAGACACCTAGCTCGGGCATATCTGACCACTCACCGGTATGGGTACATTTACTTCCTGATCAGGTCAAGGTGGGCAGGATTGTCCCAATTAATCCCTGGTATCTTCGTAACCCCAAAATCCGGAAAGGCCTCAACAAGGTAATGGACACCTATTTTGATGAAAACGTGGGTACCGTAGACTCCCCCGAAACTCTCTGGGAGGCCTTCAATGCGGTCATTAGAGGGGAATCCCTGTCACTGATAGCCAGACAGAGGAGGGCGCATTGGAAGGAAATATCTGACCTAGAGAACGAAATCTACCTACTGGAGCAAGATGTGGCGGCACCAACAAGACCGACCTCACTCCACCTGTTGCGTCTCAAACAGGAAGAGTATAGGGCATTGGTTACCGAAAAAGCCAAAACATTGGGGATGGAGAAAATTGGAAGGATCTACGACCTGGGGGATAAGGCTGGAAAACTGATAGCCTGGCTTGACAAATGGGAGTGGGCGAATAGACTGGTCCCGGCTCTGCAGGATGCTAATAATTCTCACATCACTGAACCCAAGGCATAGCAGATCATTTTGCTGGACACTTTGAAATGATATACACCTCGGTGGCACCCTACCCCGAGGAAGACTCAGCTGACTTACTAAGAGACATCACTTTCCCCTCCCTCTCCCCAGCAGACCGACAATTGTTAGATAGCCCTTTGTCAACAGATGAAATTGCGCAGGCAATCAGAGCACTAAACTCCGGAAATGCCCTTGGTCCCAATGGCATACCAATCGAACTGTACAAACTCAACCCAGACAAATGATCCCCCTATCTTAAGAGCATGTTTGAGGAAAGCAGAGACGTAGGCGAACTACCAATAGATCAACGCATTGCCAATGTAGTCACTATACATAAGTAAGGCAAACCCAAAAAGGAGAGTGCCTCCTATAGGCCGATATCCCTCCTTAATGCAGAACCTAAAATTCTCGCCAAAGTATTAGCCAACTGTCTAATTAAGATAGTCACTGATCTCGTTCACCCAGATGAATCCGGGTTCATACCGCATCGAAATATGTTATGTTATGTTATGTTAACCAATTCTTCTATAGCGCGGCAGCTACTCCAGAAGGAGTGTCCCGGCGCTTTGGCGAAGAGGTCCTTCGAGGAAGGCAACATAACTGAGAGACCTTAAGGAGAGGCAAGGGGCCTATCTAGTGAAGAGCCAAGTTTTTAAAGCTTTTCTGAAGGACATAAGGTTGGGAATCTGTCTCAGGGAAAGGGGGAGCTCATTCCAGGCACGGGGAGCCAAGTGATGGAAAGAACGGCCGCCCTGTCTGGCGCGTTTAATGGTCGGTACTACCATTTTGAACAGAGAGGCGGACCGTAAGGCTCTGTTAGGTTTGTAAGACACAAGACGTTTCCTAATATAGGAAGGGCCAGTATCATGGAGAGCCTTGTAAGTCAACGTCAGACTTTTGAAAAGGACTCTCTTGGCTATAGGGAGCCAGTGCAGTTCTTTTAACAGGTTGGAGGCACTAGCACGTCTGGGAAGCCCGTAGATAGCCCGAGCAGCTGAATTCTGGACTACTTGAAGTCTCCTTTCGAGGTATTTAGGGAGACCCAAGTAGAGACCATTTGCATAATCCAATCTGGACCCTACAAGTGCTTGGACAATGATCCTACGATGATTGATTGAAATCAGGGGAAGAAATTTTCTAAGCATCCGAAGGATGCCGAAACATTTCCCAGAAAGGCAAGATATTTGAAATACTGCATTGAATTTGCGCCGAGTACACGCGTTCCTAGGTAGAGTGGGCACAGTCCTGGAACCAGCTATCCTTGTCTCCTTGGACGCCGCAATGGCATTGGACACCATCGATTGGCCCTACCTCATGGCAGTCCTTCGGAAAATGGGGTTTGACCAGGAATTTATTCGGTGGGTTCACCTCCAATATCCGACGCCACTGGCGCAGATTGTAGTTAATAATAAAAAGTCAAATACGTTTGTACTGAGCTGGGGTACCCGACAGGGATGCCCACTGTCCCCCCTCCTGTTCGCCCTAGCACTGGAACCTCTGGTAGCTTGGATCCGACGGGATCCAGTAATCCGAGGTATGAGTTGGTCTCATGAATGGGAGGAACGTATCTCGATCTATGCAGATGATATTTTACTTTATCTAACCTTACTGGACATATTGGTGATATTCGGCAAATATTCTGGGTTTACTATAAATTGGTCTAAATCCCATCTATACCCCCTACAAGGAGGCCTACCTGACCTACCCCGTAATTGTCCAATCCAGGTCAGCACCATGGGATTCAAATACTTGGGTATTTTCATCTCCTTAGATCCCACGCTTCGATACGAGAAAAATCTCCTTCCCCCTATGCGCCGCCTGAAGAGAGACATAGCTAACTGGAAGTCTCTTCCCCTCTCCCTTCTGGGTAAGGCAGCTCTGTTTAAAATATGTCACTTCCCGCTTCCATTATGCCCTGCAGAACTAGCTCGATCCTTTCCCCCTGAAATATTTTAAAGAAATTGAACACCTTCAGAGGGACTTACTGTGGAATGGGGTGCCTTGTATAGCCTTGGGTAAAATTATGCTAAAATGGTATGATAATGGCATCAGTCGTCCAGAAATTAAAAAATATTATTGGGTGGCGCACCTGGCAGCTATCATCCATGGCACATACGGTGGCCCTGATGATCCAGGTTATCGTATGGATAGGTGGCTCCTCCCGGGACGGAACTATACTAGATTGTTTTACTCAAAACCTGGCCGACCTCGGCTGACAGGCCCGACAGGCCTACCGGCCACTCAGTTGGTGTATGGCATGCTGCTACTAAATCCTTAGGCTGGGAACGTAATTTGACACTAGCTACCCCCTTGTGGGACTCTGAACAACTGGGCAATCTTTGGGTGTCAAAAGGACTTGATAAGTGGGACATGATCGGCACTTCACAAATAAAAGATATATGGGCCAGGGGGGAGGTGAAGTCATTTGCCACTCTTCAGGCTCAGCACGAGCTGGCTGACACTAAGATCTTCTGATACAGGCAGGTTAGTCATGCACTATATTCCCTCTGTCGCAGGGATTCTGCTCCTACACAGAACTGTGCATAGAGACCTAGAACCTCAGTGAATCAGGGTGTACCAAAACTCACCTCAGTATCCAAAATCCCCTACCAGACTAGCAATCAGTGTCTCATTGGTTCTTCCATATCCCCAATGATTAGACAACCCAGAACATGGACTTAGAACACCTCAGGTAACGTGGAACACATGAACACTCTTTTGTTATACTAACATACCAATCCAAAACGAGGAGTAAATAAAGACACGTGCAAGTTTGAAATGTTTATTTCTAATGCCGTGTTCTCAGGCGCAGTATCTTAGCTAATACAAGCAAACATATTATAAGCAACAAGGTTATCAGCATAGTTACTCGTCCATAAAATACAAAGGGAGAAAGCATGTTAAAATGCTAAAGGGAAGAAGGCTAAATGGCACCTAAGTCTTACCCTCCCTTGCTAGTATATTATATTATATCTAAAGAAGGTCTCTTTGGGTTTTAGAAGGGCGGCCCCATACCTCTGATCTTAGTGGAAAGGGATCACATCATCTTCCACCAGCTCTCTGCATGCGAATATTCATCAAGTGTGTGTGCATGCTCTGCGCAGTGCATTATTAAACGCGGCAAAAGCCAGAATTGGCCACAGCTGCATATATGTTATGTCTAGGACGTGCGCTGATCAGACCTTACAACAACCACTGTGTTGAAATAACCTTGAAGGCCTCGGCACTCACTGTTCAGACATAGCTTACCAAGCAAAGCTGATACAATAGGAAAACATATTATTCTCGTGTGAAGCAAAATATTCTACTAGGCTCAAAGCATTAATAACAATATGTGCAGTGTGCAGAAGCAGCAGAAAGGAAAAATGGTGTTTAAACTTCTAATAAGCTCATGCTAACTTAACACAGTGTGAAGGCAAAGCCTATCTATATGACACCTCCTCCCAAAGGGCTCTTCCCTCCCTGAATCATCCCCATTGGAAGATAGAATATTAGACATTCACGTACCGGACAAGACCATCTCCTTAATTTATAACAAACTAATTAATAACATGGAGGATCCCCTGTAGCTATTGCGCCAAATGGGTAGCGGATGGCATATAAATAGATGATGAGGAGTGGCAGGAGTCAATCTCTTCTCCTCGAGTGGTGGCTATCCCATCCCGACTAAGGTTAGTACAGTTGAAAATCCCGCATAGGATATATATTGCTGGACTGCGGCTTGTACAGGTGGGAAGAGTGGAAACAGGGGACTGTCGTAGAAGATTCGGACAAATCGGCACCTTTATGCACATTATATGGGAATGTGGGCTCATCCAGTTGCACTGGGAGGAGATACACCCGGTGATGAGAACAGTAAACGTTCTCATGCACCCTGAGGCACGTAGATGCCTCCTAAATATATGGGAACCAACCGATTTAGGCACTTACCAAACACAATGGGCCACTATGGGCTTCATGATTGCCAAAAGAAACATCACTCAGGCCTGGGGAGCTCAGGCCTGGGGAGCAGCAACACCTCCCACACTAGAAGCATGGGAAAAGAGTATGGACTGCTGTATGTTCCGGGAAAAGACAGTATACAATGCCCGAGGCTTCCCCAGAAAATTGTCCCGTATTTGGTTGGGGTGGAACTCATATCGGGGCGCCATCTGCCCCCCCCCCCCGCAAAATGTTGAACTTGATGATCTGCTCCCTCCTTGAATGGCTCTCAGTAGTCATAATGTGCAAACATTTTTGTATTTAAAGCATCATATTTGTGTTGTCGGTGTCCCGTGGGGGACAAGATATATGGCCCGCGCCTGCCTAGAGATGTGGTCCCATATAAGAATGTTACGCAACCCATAGAGTGAAGGAATCTCCACTCCCCCACAGTGCACCATGCCAAGTGTTTTGTCACCTCGCTGGTCAGCCCCTGCTGTGTACAATTCTGTGATGTATCGCCTCTGATTGTCATGCCTATATATTGATTTTTCTCTATTGTGATAATGGTTTCATTGTCGATGAATGTTAATAAAAAGTTTTATATAAAAAAAAAACTGATTTGAACAAGAAAGGTCGATCTCAGTCCTGAAGTCGATGTAGACAGTCTTTAGGCTGGTCTTTGTCGTGCTTCAAATCCCTGATGTAGCGCGTGGGCGGCGTCAACAGTCTTTTGCCCGCTCATGAAGTCAGACGATTTTGGAGCCGATTTCACAGCTGGTTCGGCACAACTCAAGTGTTCGGGGCCTTTAGCCACGCGGCACCAGATAGGAGAGTTTTGCTCAGCCGTGCTCTGGCTCTATGGATCCTTACTGACTCCGTCTGGCGATCCTTCGGGCCTCATGGAGCAGAGAGGCCTTCCAGCTGGATAACCATAAACGGAACCATCCTTGGTGCTACCTGGATCCTCGGAGATGCTTCCGCCTCCATCTCCAATACCGACTCCTTCCCCGTGCTCATACCCACTCCGGGTACATCGACTCCGATGCTGAATGCTGACTTTGCCACCTGAAGAGTGGCCCCATTTGTCCTGTCCGACGCCGATCTAACCAACGTTACAACCGAATCCAACTGAGAATTCTGCACTCCCATTAGCACAAGGCAGGCAACATTGTTTGCACTTTCTTTTTGGAATGGACTCTGATAACGATTATGACCAGGGTGATAAGTTTGCCCTGCCTTATGCCAATGACAACTGGTATGAGGACTTGCAAGACGCTAGAGGGCTGGATACTTTCCCAGAGTCAGCCTTTTTTCTCTCCTCCTGGCTCCTGCCACAGATGAATCTGCATCTTACACCATGTTCATGTGTAGGGTGGCCAACGTACTTGACCTCCACATCCCTCAAAGGAGTTGAAAACAAACATCCTGACGGAACTCCTACAGCTTTGCGAGACCGTTTCTGAGCCACTGCTCCCCTTTAATGAGGCCTTGACAGGTACCCTATTTGGGCCTTGGGCTAAGCCTTGTACCGGGCCTTCTTTTTACAGGCAAACTGCTAGGTGCCATTGTTCTCCTGCGGGCTTCCCAGCCTTTTTGTCACAGCACCTTTCTCCAGAGAGTCTCATGGTGCAAGCTTCCCCTAGCTGGACAAACCTGAGCAATATCCCTACCACTCCCCCGATGAGGCATCAATGAGTGGAGACTTTTGGAAGCTGCTTATTGTCCTCAACTAGTTTGGCCTTGTGGTCCATTAATGCCTTCTGTTTGCAGGGCCTCTATACTCATGCTCTTTGGGACTCTGTGGCACAAGTCCTACCATGTGTACCCGATTTACCCTGTTCTGTGTCAAGCCATTCAAGATGGTCGTGATGCAACCAAGTTCATAATTCATTGTGGCGTGGGCATCACTGTTGCTGTTGGATAGGTTTTGGCAATGATGTTGCCATTCATCACCATGTGTGGCTACAACCAACTAGATTCTCGGTCAGCGTCCAGTCCTCCCTGATGGACATTCTGCTTGATGGGACTCACTTGTTCAGGGACAAGACTAATTCCGCCCTTGAATGTTGCAAGGAGAGTGGGGCAATATCTCGTTCTCTGGGCCTTTCTACCAAGCCTTGCCAGCCAGAGTTTCAGCGTTTCTTTTGTTATTTCAGCCAAGGCATTCCCTACCACCTGTCTGTCCCTCTTCAGCAAGGAGCCCCCCTAGTTTCGCGGGAGAGGCCTTGGTGCCAACAGCCCCCATGGCCCCAAAGTCAGCGTGCCGCTCAGTCGACTGCAACACCCCCCACACCCACAGCTCCACCTGTCAAACCTCTTTAGTGTAGCCTTACAGGGTCACTGCCATCCAGTGTTGACAGGGTGCCTGCGCAGGAAGTTGAGACACATTCTCACAAAACAAACAAACAAACAATATTATTACTCGTATGTTGAAACCTATGAAATATCAGAAAAGGAGTGAGCAAATAAAAAACAACTCCAGAGCCATGGAATATGAAAATATCATGTATATTAAAGTTTAGTAATATATACACAAAATACAAAATGTAAGGGTTGCTCCATTTTGTAAAGGGTGCTAGAAAAACTGCTCAGGCAATGTGACAAGTGATAGATATTACAAATAAAACAATTGAATATGAATAGGAGAGCACACAGGCAGCTGCATAAAGCCTGTCTGCAGTAATGATCTGTGACCAATTCAATGACCATATGGTAGAGATTTATTTTCTAATCAATTAATTGCCTCTTTGAGGATAGTGGTTCAGTCCCGGCATTCATTATGAGGTTATCGACGTTTTGACCCAGAAAATACAAGCAGTTATTCAAAACCTTTGCTATGTATTCATCAAATGTCCCAGGATGCTTGTTGCCGGTTCAGTGAAGACTTGGCTCAGCAGGTAGGGCTGCACTGTTCCCTTGAGGTACAGAGTCAAGACTGATTTGCGTATAGCTGGGCCTGAACTGAGGTGGTGAAGTGAGATAAATGAATGATGATGGATTTAGCCAAGATCTGTGACTGGGGGTGAGTGTCTGAAAAGTTTCAGCGCTCCTTTGATCATCTCCTTGTGTTTGCTTTGTTCGCCCCAAGTTGGCAGGGTATGCCCAGACGTGGGTCCCTTGCTCACTTTTCCACTGGAGTCAAGCTAGCCTGGCTGATGAAGGGTCTTACCCAGAAACCGGTCCCAGGATGCTTGTTTCCGGTTCAGGGAAGAACTGGTTTGGCAGTTCGGCTGGACTGTTCCCATGAGGCACAGAGTCAAGACTGATTTGCATATAGCTAGGTCCGAACTGAGATGGCGAAGTGAGCTAAAGAATGATGATGGATTCAGCCCAGATCTGTGACTGGGGGTGAGTGTCTAAAAAGTTTCAGCGCTCCGTCCATCATCTCCTTGTGTTAGCTTTGTTTGCCCTAAGTTGGCAGGGTATGCCCAGACGTGGGTTCCTTGCTCACTTTGCCACTGGATTCAAGCTAGCCTGGCTGATGAAGGGTGTTACCCAGACACCGGTCCCAGGATGCTTGTTTTCGGTTCAGGGAATAACTGGTTTGGCAGTTTAAGCTGGACTGTTCCCATGAGGCACAGAGTCAAGACTGATCTGCATATAGCTGGGTCCGAACTGAGGTGGCGAAGTGAGCTAAAGAATGATGATGGATTCAACCCAGATCTGTGAATGGGGGTGAGTGTCTGAAAAGTTTTAGCGGTCCGTCAATCATATCCTTGTGTTTGCTTTGTTCGCCCTAAGTTGGCAGGGTATGCCCAGACTTGGGTCCCTTGCTCACTTTGCCACTGGATTCAAGCTAGCCTGGCTGATGAAGGGTGTTACTGAGAAACCGGTCCCAGGATGCTTGTTTCCCGTTCAGGGAAGACCTTGCTTGACAGGTCATGCGGGAATGTTTCTGTGAGGCACAAAGTCATGCCATTGATCTGCATATAGCTAGGTCCGAACTGAGGTGGTGAAGTGACCTAAAGAATGATGATGGATTCAACCAAGCTCTGTGACGGGCGGTGAGTGTCTGAAAAGTTTCAGCGCTACGTCCATCATCTCCTTGTGTGTGCTTTGTTCGCCCTAAGTTGGCAGGGAATGCCCAGACGTGGATCCCTTGCTCACTTTGCCACTAATTGAAACTAGCCTGGCTGATGAAGGGTGTTACCCAGAAACTGTTCCCAGGATGCTTGTTTCTTGTTCAGGGAAGAACTGGTTTGGCAGTTCGAACTGGACTGTTCCCATGAGGCACAGAGTCAAGACTGATTTGCATATAGCTGGGTCCGAACTGAGGTGGCGAAGTGAGCTAAAGAATGATGATGGATTCAACCCAGATCTTTGACTGGGGGTGAATGTCTGAAAAGTTTCAGCGCTCCGTCCATCATCTCCTTATGTGTGCTTTGTTTGCCCTAAGTTGGCAGGGTATGCCCAGACGTGGATCCCTTGCTCACTTTGCCACTGGACTCAAGCTAGCCAGGCTGATGAATGGTGTTACCCAGAAACTGGTCCTAGGATGCTTGTTTCCGGTTCAGGGAAGACCTGGCTTGGCAGTTCGGCTGGGCTGTTTCCATGAGGCACAGAGTTGACTGATTTGCATGTAGCTGGGTCGGTAGCGAAGTGAGCTAAAGAATGATGATGTATTCAACCCAGATCTGTGACTGGGGGTGAGTGTCTGAAAAGTTTCAGCGGTCCGTCCATCATCTTCTTGTGTTTGCTTTGTTTGCCCTAAGTTGGCAGGGTACGCCCAGACGTGGGTCCTTTGCTAACTTTACCACCGGATTCAAGCTATCCTGGCTGATGAAGGGGGTTACCCAGAAACCGGTCCCAGGATGCTTGTTTCTTGTTCAGGGAAGAACTGGTTTGGCAGTTCGAACTGGACTGTTCCCATGAGGCACAGAGTCAAGACTGATTTGCATATAGCTGGGTCCGAACTGAGGTGGCGAAGTGAGCTAAAGAATGATGATGGATTCAACCCAGATCTGTGACTGGGGGTGAATGTCTGAAAAGTTTCAGCGTTCCGTCCATCATCTCCTTATGTGTGCTTTGTTTGCCCTAAGTTGGCAGGGTATGCCCAGACGTGGATCCCTTGCTCACTTTGCCACTGGACTCAAGCTAGCCTGGCTGATGAATGGTGTTACCCAGAAACTGGTCCCAGGATGCTTGTTTCCGGTTCAGGGAAGACCTGGCTTGGCAGTTCGGCTGGGCTGTTTCCATGAGGCACAGAGTCATGACTCATTTGCATATATCTGGGTCCGAACAGAGGTGGTGAAGTGAGCTAACGAATGATGATGGATTCAACCCAGATCTGTGACTAGAGGTGAGTGTCTGAAAAGTTTCAGCGCTCTGTCCTCATCTGCTTGTGTTTGCTTCATCAAATGTATAAAAGAATCATGCATTCCATGGTAATGAATGCCGTTACACCGGTACCGTTACAACGTAAATGCTATTACCTTGCATAACATTTACCACGCATGCCTTTACATCGCATATGCCTTTACCACGCATGCCTTTACACCAAATCTAATTGTAAAAACATGAATGGTATGAATGGTAAAGGTTATACAAGTGTTAGAATTTTACAGGTAAGTATAAACCCTTTGTCTCTATCTATATAAAAGGTTTATATTTTCCTGTAAAGTACTTAAATTTTCGTGGTAAAGGCCTGCATTGTAAAGGCAGATGGTTGCTAAAAAATGTACAGGTAAATTAAAAAAACTCTTTATACATCAGACACCAACATGATGCACGACGGGATCAGTAGTCCGTGGCAGAGGCTACTGTGACGCCGGCAAGAGTATGTGTTGCAGCTGGGCCTCTCATTATTTAATGGTAGGAGCTCGATATAAACCAAGGGGAAAATCACCTCACACGAACTGCGGCATCTGAAGAGGCTTGACGCCGAAACCGGTCATGCTGACTCTTTGTTTTAATAAATGTCCTGAACGAACCCCGCTGGGTCCCTTCCCTTCTTTGATCTCAAAGAGGATTTTTGGCAATATTTCAAGTGCATCCTGTGGCGCTTTTGAAGGGACCCCTTCCTATCCGGGCTGTGATACTTACAGGACGTTGGGCAACTAACTTCAAGCATTCGAGTAATCGAAATATCACAACCCGCCCTCACACTGGCAACATCGAGGAGCTGCTGTCATAGGCGGACTGGGACTTCCCGGGTGAGAGGCGTCCACATTGTCCTTCGCCTCCAGCCTCGATGACACATCGCTACGAGGGCTTGGAAGTAGGGGACCCAAGGACATTTGTTTTTTGCAATTTCGGGGGTCTTTCTACTCCCTGCGGCACATCAGACACCAACATGATGCACGACGGGATCAGTAGTCCGTGGCAGAGGCTACTGTGACGCCGGCAAGAGTATGTGTTGCAGCTGGGCCTCTCATTATTGAATGGGAGGAGCTCGATATAAACCAAGGGGAAAATCACCTCACACGAACTGCGGCATCTGAAGAGGCTTGACGCCGAAACCGGTCATGCTGACTCTTTGTTTTAATAAATGTCCTGAACGAACCCCGCTGGGTCCCTTCCCTTCTTTGATCTCAAAGAGGATTTTTGGCAATATTTCAAGTGCATCCTGTGGCGCTTTTGAAGGGACCCCTTCCTATTCGGGCTGTGATACTTACAGGACGTTGGGCAACTAACTTCAAGCATTCGAGTAATCGAAATATCACAACCCGCCCTCACACTGGCAACATCGAGGAGCTGCTGTCATAGGCGGACTGGGACTTCCCGGGTGAGAGGCGTCCGCATTGTCCTTCGCCTCCAGCCTCGATGACACATCGCTACGAGGGCTTGGAAGTAGGGGACCCAAGGACATTTGTTTTTTGCAATTTCGGGGGTCTTTCTACTCCCTGCGGCACATCAGACACCAACATGATGCACGACGGGATCAGTAGTCCGTGGCAGAGGCTACTGTGACGCCGGCAAGAGTATGTGTTGCAGCTGGGCCTCTCATTATTGAATGGGAGGAGCTCGATATAAACCAAGGGGAAAATCACCTCACACGAACTGCGGCATCTGAAGAGGCTTGACGCCGAAACCGGTCATGCTGACTCTTTGTTTTAATAAATGTCCTGAACGAACCCCGCTGGGTCCCTTCCCTTCTTTGATCTCAAAGAGGATTTTTGGCAATATATATATATATATATATATATATATATATATATATATATATATATATATATATATATATATATATATATATATATATATATATGTTTCCAAAAATACTGCTTACGTGATCCTCAGCCTCGCAGCGCTGATGCCGGCGATGGTAGCAGTCCCCATGCTGTGTACATTCCACTGTTTCCGTTCACATCCGTGATTCGGTTTCCAGGAAAAAACAATGGCACACCAGGTAAGTCCAGCACAAAAAAGTTTTATTGTGCACTAAAGAACCAAAGACGACGCGTTTCGGCGTATAGCCTTTATCAAGTGGCCCCCATTTTGAATTCGTAAGTATTTAAGTCCTTCCTTTCTTACTAAGCATAAACATAAAGAAAATACAACGGTAAACCACTCGTGTCATTAATCATTATGTATACAATTTACAACATTGCATGCTCAGTTTCTACATATTTATAAGTGAGGACACTACATATTTCCAAATAACGACATTTTCAAAATGAAAATATTTTCGCTGACCTTAGTATCTAGAATGCGATCTTTGTCAATTTGAGTCATCACATCTGCGCATCAATTGTGCTTTATGGGTAATGTGGTTCTTACATTTATGTTGTACATGTCAGCCAATTCTCGTATCTTTAAAACGGAAGTCCGCATAGATACTTGTTCACGTATAATCGGGTGCACCCGTTATATTCCTATTCGGCTGATTCGTCAATCCGAACATTATCAATTAGTAATATCCTTTCTTACCACATACTGTGATCGCTCTTTGACCATACACTCTAGCAGATAATCAACTATTCTATCTGTTTAAGGTGCTCATTACCAACAAGCATATGCATCACTCATGTGTTTAAGGTCAGCTATTCATCTACGGGGGGCAATTCTGGTTTGTTTAAAGTGCCTATTGTGACGGATGAGGGAATGGTGCAAGGGAAAGTGGAGTGAGTGTCTAATTACTGTGCTGATTTTAATGTATGTGAATTGGTCTAAAATGAACTGTGAGGTATGCAGAGGGGTTTCTGAGATATCTCAAGTGGGGAGCAAGCCTGCTCCCTACTAAATAATGTAATTATAATCACTGGACATGCCTTTACTTAGGTAGCGATAACTCAAACGACAACCAACCTGGCTACACTCATTAAAAATGTGGGTGATTAAAGTTCCACAAGTTCTCAGAACAACATGGTCATTTCTTTCATTGGCATCCCCGATTTCCAGTTCGTACATATATTTCAATAGTTCCATATCGCTGCCAGAAGTGATTTATATCACCTTGGGGGTCCTCAGATATTGACAACATTTTTGTTGTTGATAGGCTTCATTGTGGTGCTGAAATCTGTATTACAGGAGGATCGTCAATGTCATTTCTATTGCGAATATAGAGAAATACATAAACAGAGATGTAAACATTTTTATTTTTATTTAATAAATAAATGGGCGTACATATGAACATACATAAACTCAGCTCTATGAGATACAATAGGAGTTCGTTAGGTTGTTGTAATATGCTTAAACTAACAACTAGTGATGCTTTTCTCATAGGGCACTTTGCTCGGATTGTTCCCACCTGTCTCAACATTCGTTGGACAGTTCCTACTTTTTTGGGAGAAAGCTGTCATTCTTGTCAATTATGTTTGATTTAAAAAAAGAGTGTGCTGAATATACCTTAACCTCTAGCAGAAATTTCCATTACATCAGCAAAATATGTTTGTGTGTTGTGTCTTTGGCAGCTCACTTATATTTCTTGGTTGCCCCATATGCCCCCATATTAAGTCTGTAAGCACCATTTACTTTTTGAGTTTCTCTTACTGTAGGCCGGACATGCGCTGGTTCAGCTGAAACCGCGGATGTTTTTTTTAGCAGCACGACGCCCCTGTAACATGGGCGCCCGGTTTCAATCACTTTAACCCAGCATTATCTCGTGGCTGTTTAACCCACCCCTTCTCCTCCCCTACCACCCCAAGTAAAATGAGTTTAGAAATGATTAGCAAATTTAGTCATGTGAATTTCAGGTAGCACATAATCCTGTGCTAATGGGCTAAAACTGACAACAGCACATCTGTGTTACGTGTCATCTGTACTAAAGCCACCTGACAGGTTGTTTTTAAAAGCCTGTTTTATTAACAACAACAACAACACCACCACCACCAATACTACCACCACCATTACTAATACCACCACCACTACCAATGCCACCACCATCAATTATCACCACCACTACCACCACCAATACCACCACCACTACCAATGCCGCCACCACCAATACCACCACCAATACCCCCACCAATGCCACCACCACCAATGCCACCACCACCAATACCACCACCAATACCACCACCTCCACCACCATCAATACCACCACTACCACCACCCCCAATACCACCACTACCAATACCACCACCACCAATACCACCCTCAATGCCACCACCACCAATACCACCACCACCAATACCACCACCTCCACCACCACCAATACCACCATCAATACCACAAACCAATGCCACCACCACCAATACAACCACCACCACCAATACCACCACCATCACCACCATCATTACCACCACCAATACCACCACCACCAACACCACTGCCACCAATACCACCACCAATACCACCAACAGTACCACCAATACCACCACCATCAATACCAACCCATACTGACCAAGCAGAAACCTCAGCTCGGCGTCCCTCTCTTGTGCCAT
>NC_136061.1:1923372750-1923377750 GCF_964261635.1 Lissotriton helveticus
TTAGGAGTACTCTCTCTTTGCAGATAGTGAAAGGTAGTTAACGCAGGCCTTTGCCCCCGTTGTAATCCGTCGTGCCTGCTTCTCTCTCCATTTGATTGATTGTTATCCAAGTATTTACTGTTTTAGAATTAGTTCTCTTTGGTTCATTCTCTATTTACAAACAAACACAGAGTCGCAATACTCTGTTTAGTCTTTGCAGATAACGAAAAATCGTGTAAAAAAAAAGAAAAGGAATCGAGCAAAATCAGTAGGCCACTAATGGGATCTCTTTTTGACCTCGCTAAAATAGAAACATTAGGAACAACCCCTCATGACAAATACAAAACTAGTGAGATGAACTGAACTCCACACAATGATGGCTGCAAAACAGCTCGGCTCCGCCACCCACCCCGCCCAAAATAACGATAAAGAGCGGCTGCCATGATTGGTTGCGGAATGGCCACAACGGAGCTACGAAATGGTGGTGCTCTCATGCTAACCCCAGCTTCAGTCTGAAACATCCAGAAACACTGTAGACTACCAATTCGATCAGTTCCGGTAGCGCCCCAATGTAACCCGGTAGAGAAGAACTAGCCCTCCCCTCTTTGACTGATGGTTCTTGTTGCCTGTCCCTTCTGTTGTCATTTAACAGAACTATTTAGCCTGCTGAAAGGGGTTGTGTTTCGACCGCTGGTTGGTGGAGACATTTTGACTATATTCTGGACCTGCGTTGTCGCGTAATGCGTCATATGACGCGCCGCGTTAGCGCATCCGGAAGTCATCCGGGGCGCGCAGCGCGTAACGTAAGCATAACAAGTCATGTGACTTGTTAATAAAACTTTTCATTGGTTCATTTTACTTTTCTTATTCTAATGATGAAAGCCTTGGTCATATCACCTAAAAATTACGCTTTTAATTACTTCCGAACATTATTTTTTCTTAAATATATGTTATAATGTTCCAGGCTAATGTACTTTCCCGGAAATTTTACAACTGTCCTGCAAGTAAAATATATTCTTTTTTCGAGAAAAAGAGCGTTTCTTCGTCCCATGACGGAGCCGTTGAGCAAAAGAGGGTCGACCTGCTGTCTTAGTCGCCGATACGCCTGAATATGAGATTCTTAGCGATCACTTTATGTTGCAGGAATAGAAAACACAACAGCCCTTGACCATTTATCTTTACTGCGTTCCTTCGTATTATACCTTTTACCCTTCATGTAATTGGTCTGCTTTATTTCACTTGCCTTTTAATGATTCTAAAACAGTGACTATTATTAAAAACTTTACCAATGTATATACTACTACCATGTTTTCTTTTAAAAACCTTTATTGTGAAAATTTCATTATACAAATACGAGCCTATAACCACGTGGGCCTGCCACGGAGCAAACTGTAATCGTATATGATGAATAGACATTTACACTGTAGAGGAACGTAACGGGCGGGCCATTAGGTTGCAAGAACTAAGGTGTCTAACAGTTACGGAATCGGTGGACGTACATTTTATAATTAAAATACGACAGGGCCAGTTACAATAAAATTATCTAGATATACATTTGCGGGCAAGTACCATGGGTGACGTTAATTCGAACTTTCAACAGTACAGTAATCAATAACACATCAGAACTTAATATCAATAGGGATGTCGAAATATTCAATCAATTCTCGTCCCCGCCCGCCATGTGCTTCAAAACTGCATACGTATCTCGTGATTTCAAGGTTCTGCAACCAGTACACAACAAGGAGTTACGAGTCCCATTTATTCCGGCGCCATTTTGGGCGAGGACGGGCAGGTCCAGGATATAGTCAAAATGTCTCTACCAACCATCGACTATGATGATGTTCATATGCTGTATTTATTAGAGTAACACTCATCTGTCCACATGAAATTAATTTACCACAATCTAAACATGTCATTTTAATCTTTCCAAAGTTCTTCTAAATATTTGGGACCGTTTCCCTTGCCTCTGAAGCTCTCAGTGCCACTTCTTTGATGAATGTACTAGCAGGTCAGGGGTTCTCCTCCAAATCTCTCTTTTATGCAGCACTATAATTAATTGGTGCCACCTCTCCATATGACGATGCATGGTATAGTTACCACAACTATATTTTTTTTCGGTTCCTCTGGAGAGTTCATCGTGGCAGATGAAGCGTGTAACGTACCGGGCATTTACCTTTTTTTGCATGTACAGGAAAGGAAAAAAAAATCGAGCGTCCAAGTTCTAAGGTGTCCCAGGGCCATTTTAGTGGACCAGGCCCAAATCCAAAGAACAGGCCGCCATTTTGAGAGTCCTCTTGCAGCCGCCTGTCGCTGTAGCATCAAGAGCAGCCGAAACTCAGCTGAATGGCAACTGAAACGGTAAATGGGCGCCCCACTACATTTCAGCATTGTAGGATGACCACACCAGTACAGCAACTTGCTAGACATCACCTCGGTGCCATCCGGATCTCGGCGCCCCACTGCAGATGAAGTGCCTCTCAACTATGAAACCACCACGGTGACATCCGGATCTTGGCGCGTTGTGCTGCCTTCGGCCTATTCGCACATCGGTCCGCTACTGACGCCATCTCACAGGCTAATGGGATGACCCACGCCGAGTTTCAGCATTGTAGGATGACCACACCAACTTGCTAGACATCACCTCGGTGCCATCCGAATCTTGGCATCTCAAAGCCTAGTGGTATCTTCCATACAGAAAATATTGTTACGCTGCCTTTGGCCCCATTCGCACATCAGTCCGCAACTTAGACATCACCTTGGTGCCATCCGGATCTTGGCATCTCAGCGCCTTGTGGTGTCAGTCAGAAAATATTGTTGCGCTGCCTTTGGCCCCATTCGCACATCAGTCCGCTACTGACACCATCTCACAGGCCAATAGGGCGCCCCACGCCGACTTTTACCATTGTACGATGGCCACACCAGTGGCACAACTTGCTAGACATCACCTCGGTGCCATCCGAATCTTGGCATCTCAACGCCTAGTGGTATCTTCCATACAGAAAATCTTGTTACGCTACCTTTGGCCCCATTCGCACATCGGTCCGCAACTTAGACATCACCTCGGTGCCATCCGGATCTTGGCATCTCAGCGCCTTGTGGTGTATTCTCTTCAGAAAATATTGTTGAGCTGCCTTTGGCCCCATTCGCACATCGGTCCGCAACTTAGACATCACCTCGGTGCCATCCGGATCTTGGCATCTCAGCGCCTTGTGGTGTCTTCTACTCCGAAAATATTGTAGAAAATATTGTTGCGCTGCCTTTGGCCCCATTCACACATCAGTCCGCTACTGACACCATCTCACAGGCCAACAGGGCGCCCCACGCCGACTTTTACCATTGTACGATGGCCACACCAGTGCCACAACTTGCTAGACACCACCTCGGTGCCATCCGGATCTTGGCATCTCAGCGCCTTGGGGTGTCTTCAAATCAGAAAATATTGTTGCGCTGCCTTTGGCCCCATTCGCACATCGGTCCGCTACTGACGCCATCTCACAGGCCAACGGGGCGCCCCACGCCGACTTTCAACATTGTAGGATGGCCACAGAAGTGCGACAACTTACTAGACACCACCTCGGTGCCATCCGGATCTTGGCGCGTTGTGCTGCCTTCGGCCTATTCGCACATCGGTCCGCTACTGACGCAAACTCACAGGCCAACGGGGCGCCCCACGCCGACTTTCAGCATTGTAGGATGGCCACACCAGTGCGGCACCTTGCTACACACCACCTCGGTGCCATCCGGATCTTGGAATCTCAGCGCCTAGTGGTGTCTTCTATTCCGAAAATATTGTTGCGCTGCCTTCGGCCCCATTCACACATCGGTCCGCTACTGACGCCATCTCACAGTCCAACGGGGCGCCCCACGCCGACTTTCAGCATTGTAGGATGGCCACACCAGTGCGGCAACTTACTAGACACCACCTCGGTGCCATCCGGATCTTGGCGCGTTGTGCTGCCTTCGGCCTATTCGCACATCGGTCCGCTACTGACGCAAACTCACAGGCCAACGGGGCGCCCCACGCCGACTTTCAGCATTGTTGGATGGCCACACCAGTGCGGCAACTTACTAGACACCACCTCGGTGCCATCCGGATCTTGGCGCGTTGTGCTGCCTTCGGCCTATTCGCACATCGGTCCGCTACTGACGCAAACTCACAGGCCAACGGGGCGCCCCACGCCGACTTTCAGCATTGTAGGATGGCCACACCAGTGCTGCAACTTGCTGGACACCACCTCGGTGCCATCCGGATCTTGGCGCGTTGTGTTGCCTTCGGCCTATTCGCACATCGGTCCGCTACTGACGCCGCCTCACGTGCCAACGTATTTTCTCCGCATTTTACACCCTATGCCGCATAACAGGTCATGTGACTTGTTTATAAAACTTTTCATTGGTTCATTTTACTTTTGGTTTCCTAATGATGGAAGGCTTGATCATGTGACCTAAAAACAACACTTTTCATTGGATGAAAACTTTTTTTTTTTCCCAAACGATGAAAGCCCCACCTTGTTTCTGGATGTTTCAGACTGAAGCTGGCGTCAGCATGAGAGCACCACCATCTCGTAGCTCAGTCGTGGTCATTCCGCGAGCAATCATGGCAGCCGCTCCCCACCAGAAGCCTGCAGGAGTCGGAGCCCCCAAAACTTTTGATGAATTCTCAAGGCGGAGGGGACGCTTTCGAGAATGGGGTCCAAGACCTAGCAGACAAGCGTCCGATTTCCAAGGTGTCCCAGGGCCATTTCAGTGGACCAGGCCCAAAAAGGAAACAGCCTGCCGCCATTTTGAGAGTCCTGGGACAGCCGCCTATCGCTGCACCGCAAGAGTGGGCGCAACTCAGCTGAATTGCGGCTTTTGACACAGTGGACCAAAAACGGACGGAATGGCAACTGAAACGGTAAAGGGGCGCCCCACTACAACAGATGACACTCCACCTGGAGAGGCCCGTTCACGCCGCCTCCCCCGGAGCGCCCCACGCCGTTATTCGGAGCAGCATTGTAGGATACCAAAACCAGTGCGGCAAC